>NC_135359.1:16470000-16805625 GCF_051622035.1 Arctopsyche grandis | reverse complement strand
TCACATGTTTATTTACATATTTTCGTTCACGAATAATTGAAATTTATTTACATATTTTTTTATTTAAATTGGCACACATACAAAATAAAATATAAAAAAGAAGCAGTACAGTGAGACAAAAAAAATATACAAAAATAAATGAAAATATAATATTCCATAAACAGTGAGCACCACATGGTAATATAATATAAAGAAAAAAGAAAAAATAAAAAAAAAACATTAAAATGAATAAACAATGAAGGACAATAAAGGTGAAGAAGCAAATCAAGCACAGATTTGCTTCTTCGCCCTAGCCCTAAAAGTACCAAAAGAGTCAGCAAAAAGGTCGGGACAATCATCAATACTATCGTAACGACGGTATACACATATGTGAGATTGTACTATTAAATTAAGTGTTGTTATGAAAAATTGTTTTCTAGAATAGTAACTACAACTGGTGAATCGGACATTAATTACGTTAAAATTAATTTCGTTTAAAACAGATGTGTCAAGGATACCATTGGCAATCTTGTATAAAAGTAACAAATCAGAAACCCTTGTGCGATGATACAAACTAGCGATCTTGAAAAAAGAGAGTGTGTCATTATAAGTTGGCAACAACTTTTACATAAAGGTAATAATTTTTATAATTTTAAAAGCCTACTAGGTTTACATATTGGGAAGACAATATGTAACCATAGAAAGAAGCCTATGATTATAAGATTGGGAAGAAAATATTTTATGATAAAAAAGTAAAACAAATTTTAAAGTTGCTATGTAATAACTAATAAGAATCGCTGTACATACATATGTATATATGTATATTAGATGTAGACTCATCAATGTGAATCGTCTTTTAAGGTTAAACATTTGGTCGTATTCCGTAAAACGTCTGTCTGTGTATTATGATAAAATCCGTATAATAAACTACAATGATGAATATTTCACATCGTGCGAAAGCGAAAGATAAATAAGCTGGGAAATAAATATTTATAAGCGCTAGAATGAATATAGCCGTTTCGACTTTCTCCCTTTTGTTTAGCGCGTGGATTGATATTGGGTGGGAATTTTATTTTCAGTGAAATTTTTCGGGGTGCAGATGGGGTTGCTCGATAGTTCGTGTGTGGAAGCTGGAAGTGATTTAGGTTATATGTGTCACGTTCCGAACGAAGCACCTTTTATCTGGTCCGAGAAGCTCTCCAATGTTCGCCGTAAACGTTGATGAAACTACGTTTTTCCCCGTAAACGTAAGCAATAAACAGGCGAGTTAATCAGCTCAACGGCAACATTAGGAAGGATACGGAAGAAATTGAAATGTGTGCCGCGACGTGGACGAAAAGGACACGTCTCACCAGAGCCAAATCTTACAACCATTAACAATGCTGATTGAAATTTACGATTCGGTAATCGTTCAAATTCATGAAATGGAATTCAATTAATTGGTGTATTATTCGAATGTATCCCACATTTCTTTAAGGAACAACTAGGTAAGCATTTGGACAGAATTTATTGAATGAAATAATAATTCATTAAAAAAAAATGTTCCGGTATATTAAAGTTTTGTTATCTAGATCTTTACAGGGCAGACAAACGAGTAAAATTGTTTGAAAGCAAACAAATATACACGTTGAATACAACACTGAGGAAATATTAAACAAATAAAATATACAAAAAATTCGAAATCGTTGTTTTTTGTATACAAATGCGGAAATTATTCTTTTATTACGAAACATTTTTATAACTCATAAAAATGATATAATGCAGGAAACGAGTATAGCATTATACGTATATATACACACTGAGTGTGTCTTTTGCATAGCAATAATTCGCAACACTATATTTTTATCTTATAAAAAAAATTAATACTGCGTTTAAAAAATAAATATGTAGGTAAAAATTGAATTCAAACAAAACTTAAATTTAAATGTAATCTACCGATGTGCTGTGATCAAAATTGATTTAAAAATTAAGAAAACGATGAGTTTTCTATTATATATTATCATATCTTTCATTTAATACTTGAACGACAGTTTTAGCGTACACAGTTAGTTTGACGGTCGATTTAGCATTCGACTACGATAAGAAAGTTTCTTTTGACATTCACGATATCGAAAAGTAATTTTCGCGTATTTTTTAGACGATGACAAAGAAATTTTATCACATAAAGTCAACTTCATCAAGCTGTCAAAACAAACGCGCATTAGGCAAAAATTGCCAAAATATAATAAGAAAAAACCAGCCACCGTTAATGCGAAACTTTTGTCGTAAGTTAACTATGTAATTAACATTGACAAAGAAATAACACGCACTTATTTAATTTATATCGTTTACATATTTTTATTTCACTAAGTGATGATAAAACTTCAAAGCAAACTGACTCAATTAAGGGAGGGTCCTTTTCAGAATCATGACGTGTTTGCGAATGTTTCCGGAAGTCGAAGGCTTTCATAACCTTCCGATCATCGCCTTTGGAAACTGTTTGCTCAGACAGACAGATCGATGTGGGAACCGGCAGCTTCTTCGTCGATATTGAAATCGTTGTTGCAAAATCGCAATCCGCTGATTCTGAGCAAACTTGTCGAGATGGCGTGTGTCTGCCGTTTCGCGACATTTCGCATTTTTATTTCGTTTAAATAAAAATGTGGCGCGAATTTTTGTGATTCGATCGAGGGTGGGGCAATATTGAAAAATTGACAATGTATCATACAATATTTCAAATAAGCGATTTCCAAACATCGAAATGTATGAATAAAACTGTTTTCAACACATTTGTCAAATAAACCGCGCATTTAACGGTTAACAAAGCTTCAAAGTAAATTTTCATATAGAATGATGTTACTCAGCTGAAGCATTAATTAGCACACAAACACGTCAATCGACAGCGTTTACACATAAGACATAATTAATCATGACATTTGATCTTTGAAATTAGCGAACGCCAACTATTATTATTATTATCGATATCGGACCATATTTACTCTTAGCTCGGTTTGTATACAGCTTTTGCGATCAATTTAATTAAACGATAAATTTATATACATACAACGGTAATATACATAACCCAATACAAACGTTGAAGATAACGTATTATTATAATACATTCATATATTGTAAATATATAAGAGAATTTATATGTTTATATATTGTGTGTACATATTATTATATGTATAAAACAAAAAAAACATTTAGGCCAGCGTGATCTAAATCCCAATGTATTATTGGGCATTTGAAATATGCGTTTGAATTTTAATACAGATGTAAATGCGCAAAGGTCGAATTCAAATAAATGCATCGTCGATTTTCCCCACAGCAAAACTCGGCAACAAACCTGTTAAATAGCACAGGGACAAATGGACAGAAAAAGCGTTAAAACGTCAGGATCGAATAAAACGGATTAAACTATCGCGTTAGGTATTGAAAATCTGCCACACGATTTACGCCCAGGTATTGTTAAATTGCACATGGAATGCTATTGAATAAATAAATTCCGATTTTCATACTTTTTCAACTCCATTTTACAAATATTTAAAAGCAATCTGAATATTATTAAATACATATGTAGGTACTCGAAACAGGTCAGATCAGGCTTTGGGTATGGAAATTCATATTTATAAACCTAGAATTATATCGAGAGTAAGACGAAGAAGCGTGAAAAATAACTATAAATCTTTAGATTTTTTCTATTTTTTAATTCGGGAAAACAAACCTGACCTGTTCCATCGATTTTAAAATAAATTACTTATATTATTTGCGATTTTTTTTTAGCAATATAATTATTTTAAGAAAAAGTATAATACTTCCTAACGATACGCAGAGTTAAAGTTAGCTTAAGTATACCTATTTAGTCTGACGTGGGACGCGAATTAATTCCGTAAAACTAATAAGATCAGTATTAACCGAGCGATATATCACTGTCTAGAAAAAAAGCTCTCCCCCCCACAGGGCGATAAAAAAGGCGACTTAAGGCTTTAAGCTTTCGGTTGAGCTTTAAGCTCTCGCCAGTTAGTGGGAGAGGGAGGTGGGCTTCACTATGAGCGTAATTGTGCAATTCTGGTCGTTGCACCACAAACATTCCTACCGCAAATTAGCCCGACGGTATTTTGAATGGCATAAAATCTTATGAGTAAAAGCGACTTTCACAATGATTTAATTTCGAATCGGAACAGCTAATATATTTAGTATATTCCATCCACCACGAGGTCTGTATTACCAGTTGTAATATATTTTGAGTACATAAAATATGTCTCACATATTCGACGGAGTAATCTGACTGGTCAGAATCAGTCGATATGTATTCCGGTTCTTTGTTGTATTCCGTTTCTTTCATCCACTTTTTGAATATGATTTACAGAACCTATGCGGTATTTAATTAAATGCGACCTGATTTTGATTTACTTTATTCACAGTACTGCTTTTCGTGAAAATGTAAAAGTTATTTGAGTCTAAAAGTCACATTTTTACGATGAACAATTCTTAAGGCAAACGTTCTATGAAACTGTTTTCCATAATTCGTAATAGTAATTTATAATAACGCATTGTTGAATCCTAAAGCATTATGTAAAGAACCTGAACTGTAAAAAGTTAATATACAATTACTGGCGAGCACCAGTGAAACTGTATTTTCAACTGTAGAAAAATAAATCTACTAGTTAATTTATATTCAAATATGAATTATTTAAAATGCCAGATAAAACATATTACAACTGATAATAAACTTTGACGATAGTATATTTATTTAATCAATTCTTTATTTAATCAATTTAACAGATAAAATACAATTTGGTGAAATACGAGACATAAAAGAGGAAGGGATTTTAATTTTAGAAATTTTAATAAAACATCATTTCAATATTAAAAGAACAATGAATAAATTCTGAAATACACAAATGATTCGACGGAATTGAATTTTCACAATTAATAATTATTTATTCCATTTTCATTCTGTCGATCTAAATTCGTCTTAATTGTTATATTTAAAGAAATTTTCTTGGAAATATGCATTCTAACTAGCACGGGTAAACAGAATGATAAAGCTTTAAACATGTCAACCGTGATGATTATATTATTCAAATTTTGTTAAGGTACAACTTTCAATTTTGAAAAAATGATTCATATGTACACTCCTACATATATATAACGACTGTACATACATATGTACGTATGTATATGTACATATGTATGTACATACGTGTGTAGACGAAAATCGATCCAACCGTTACGACACTTTGTGGACGACGTTTGGTACTGATAAGTCGCGATTAAAGGGTTAAATGGCATGTGTCGACGCGTCGTAATAAGCAAACGAAGCAGAAAAGCGGATAAACGCAACGTGTAATATATATCCTATGTCGCGAAATATGTACATACACATGTATGTACATATAATACGGGAAAAATGTTCCGCTTTGAGATAATACGGTCTTTTCGACACTTTATTTCAGTCTTGCTAATAATATTGAATGATTTATAGAAACAGATTTTATATGCAAATGTACGTAGTTAGTTCTAAATGAATATCTAACGGGATTGTGTACAGGATTGGCACATTAGCACCCAGTCACATTAAAAAATACATAGAGGGGATGGAAAATACACCGTGCAATTTCAGCCTTACCTCTTATTGTAATTCAACAATTTTGGATATCCGTTATAATCTGCTTTAAGGATGTTTTAATGGGTGGGACGAAGTTAAACTAAATCCATCCTCCCTCCCATCGGCACGGTCGGAGGTCGACCCCTATAATATTTTAACCGTCGAATTGCACACACGTAATTCGGAATGGGATCAAGTCGGTTACAATTATTACTTATACTTATTGAGATAATATGTAAATATTCCATTTTGATTAAACACTTTGCGCCGCGCGAGCCAACCAGTCAGAGTGGTGTGCGAACGACGAAAAATTATCATTTAGAGAAGAAAATTTGAATGAAATGCGCCACGACGTCAAATATGAGCTTAAATGAAAATCCCATTCACTATATTTGCATGAAAATTATACGAAGAGGTTAAGAAAATATAATATGTACATATCGCATTGACATTGTAACAACAGTAGACGAATTTCATTGTTTTACAATTAATAGTAAATACTCACTGTATTATTGTGAAATCTGTACTGAATATCTGCGCAATGCATCTGTAAAAAGAAAAACAAAAACGATTTGAATTTTATTGCGTTAAATAAATACACAATGAATCATTTGAATTCTAGGAAAACACAATGAAAATATGTGCATATGTAATGGGTATGCTTTGATGTGTACCAATTTCAATTAAATATTTCAAATTTATATATCTACATACAATAATATTATAAAATATACACAATATTAAAAAAATATTCAAACAAAATGAAAATATTATGATAAAAAACAATTCATATACACACATGTATTATAATATAAATGTATGTATGTACATACATACATAGGTACATCATCATCCACATTCAATTTCTTTCCAAGGCCTCATCACATCCCACACATTTTTCTAATTTCATCCACCTATCTTCTCTGCGGCCTTCCTTTTACCCTTTTGCATTCTCTCCGGTACTATTCTAGCACTTCTTTTGTCCATATTTCGTTCATTCTTCTAGCCACGTGGCCCGCCCATTGCCATTTAAATCCCTTCACTTATCCACTATATCCACTACCCTTGTCAGATTTCTCAACCACGTGTTCCTCTTCCTGTATTTTCTCGTTATGCGAAGAATACAACGTTATATACTTTGTTAAGCGCATTGGAATTTGTGAAGCATCTTGGATTTCAATGTCCAGCCAAGTGGCATTTTTGATTTAAAAATGGCATTCATTCGTCCAAATGCACTCCACCCTAATTTCATACGTCTCTTTATTTCTTCCTTTGTACCAAAGATAATATTGAAATCGACATATTATGTGTACACATGAATACGAATGTAGCATTTTAAAAATCGATATATTCATATAAGAAAACAGTGGAAAATGGAAAACCTCAAACATGTCATACCGCGGGAATATTCCCAATTATAAACAAACAGAAGCCAAAAAGGGAGGGACTTCACCATAAAGCCGTATCATTCCCTTAAATAATATAATAACTATTGTCGGTAGGAGCCTCACATACACAAAGGCGATTATCCCGCTTATCGTGCCACGTGGCCAATTCGATGTACGTAAATAATCAACGGAAACTTCCCCCTTATCGTGCATAGCACGATAATATATATATATATATATATTTACCTACTATGTATATACTATCGGTAATTATGAGCGATACTCATATCATATGTACATAAATCCTCGGCCGAATATACCTACTGGTGAAACTTTCAGCAATTGGTAATCAATTAGTATCTACTGTAAAGTTAGCATTACTATTATTTTCAGTGCTACGGTGTAATAGCGGTAGGGTGAACACAAACAGCTTACGATAGCATTACTAGACGCTGTGAAATCCACGAAATTTATCTCATATTTCGTGGATGTGCTTCAGCAGCGATTCTTCCGTGCCATTGCGACATCGATTCCTTTATATTCGGTATAGGGCGATCTTTTGCCGTGCTATCCCACAGTTTCAATCGGATTCGGAAGTATGTATGTATGTATGTAGTTTGATTTCTTCGATTTTCCAAATTCAAAAGCTAACCGCATTGTCCTATTTCGGTAATATGCTTGTATTCAACTTGCAAAATTTTTCGAACAGAAGTATTATTATTGTTGAAATAAACAGATAAAGCGTTATTTCTAAGTATTTAAGCTTATTGAATTGTATTGTATTACTGAATAAGTTAGATTATGCATTAGGAGCAGATATGATTTTGAAATATGTATGTAAAAAACAAACGTAGAAACGTTTTATGTTGATGTATGTATATGCATATATGTTACAGTACAAGTGTACATTTCATTCGTTAATGAACATACTAGTTTGTTTATACATGAACCAATGTGGCCAATTATAGTGATATTGTCAAATTAATAAACAAACTAGTTTGTTCATGCACAAATTATTAGACATAAGTTTAAGTATTCTCAATCGTTTTTCTCATCCTTCATATATGTATGGGTTGCAGTATTTTGAACATTAGCGGAAACGGTAATTGTAGCAATGTTGTAATGCGGCTTCCATGGGATTTCCCATTTCAAACACTTTAAATATATGAATCGTATATGGAAATAACAAAACCATAAAAACGATAACATAAAATATTTTTTTAAAAGATAAACATTGACATCATTAGATTCACTACATAAACCGTACCCAAAGAAGGAGAGTCGGTTCTTTATAAGAATTTAGATAAGTCATAACATTAGACCAAGTTAGTACCGTGCGAGCAAAAGCTCTTAATAAAGAGTTAAACGCGTCTCTCAAGTTCATCGTTCCAATATTAAGTTCGACTGTATGTAAATATGCTTTCTCTGGGTTGCAATATTTTTAATATTAGCGGACACGGCAATTATAATAACGTTGTAATGCGGTTTCGAAAGGATTTCCCATTTAAATACTTGGCGTTTTGACATCTAATAGGTTTGGACAGCTAAAAGTTTCATGGTACACCTGTTGGGAGTCTATTTGAAGATAGATTTTGACCGTTAGCACTTAAGCTAAAAACAATAGTTCGTTAATGAACAAACAAGTTTGTTCATGAACAAACCGGTGTGAACACGGTCTGTACCATATATCATACGTCAATAATATACATATATGTAGGTTTTCTGATTAATAACTTTGTTATTATACATACACTTACATAAAAATATATAGTATTTTGTTATTGATAGCAACTTTTACAAATTATAATAGTTGTCATGCTGCCTGCTGGAGGACATAATAATGGAGGTAAGAATAACGATGATTTGGTGTAGTGCATTCTAAATTGTTTCAACAACCAAGTAAGATAATTAAGCAACAGGAAACAACTGATCTGGTTAATTTAATCTTACTCTCCACCATATCCTCACAAGGACTATTCGTTTTTTAAAGTGAAAATTATTCAATTACTCTTTGAGTTCTATCCCTAGCTTTGTAGGTATCAAGTTTCAGTAAATACTGACTGGTTGTATAATAAATATGTATACGTATATATAAACGCACGTAGAATTGAGTATAAAAAATATGTAAATATGTACCTATGTATGTATAAAATAGGAATAAGAGTATAAAATATGTATAAGTATGTATATACATAAATAAAGCTCGTTTGTCTAAACTTTGCAAAATTTCAATGAAAAAGTTATGCGAAAAATATGCAACAAAGTATGAAAGTAAATTTTAAATAAATGATTGATGCATTTTAACTTCATAAAGCCCGCTTGCAAAATATGAATCGCATATATGTATGTATCGTTTTTGTTGGAAAATCAATTAACGCGAACGCTTGCGGATGACGCTGGTGTGATTGATCGCATTGCGCCCGCTGCAAAAAATGCATTTAACCCTCGTTTATCCGGCCATAATCGCGGCTGCATACCCTCGGGGTGTGCGGCCACCCTTACTATTAACGTCATTTGTCACCCTGCACGTACATACATATACGTATGCACGCGGCTGCCAATAAAAATCACAAAAGACGTCTCCTGTCAAACGTTTCAATACAAATATTGATCGATGCGACCTAAACGAGAGTGCATATTATATGAACGCATGCACATCGCACTTGCACGCACTTTACGTCAATTTCAATTCTCGAAAATTCGAGTGACCCAAACTGGACCATCGATCATTTCCGTTCGATGTGATGTGTCGATGTTTCGAATAAAAGTGGATGATTTTTGAACGTGGAAATTTTTAGCCTATGAGCAAATACCTACATATGTATGTATGTAATATTATAATATATAAGCTCGTTGCGTTTATGTATAGCGCGGAGAGGATCTCGTGTTAATCTTTAATACTTCTGGTTAGACTTGGATATTTGTGACTCTAAGTCGATCGTTTCCTTTCAGAGTTTGCCAATTTATCTAATTTCATTGTTGAAACGGTTCCTCCATCAAATTGGCAAAAAAAAATCCTACCCGCTATGTCACAAATATCTGAATTTGATTTATGTATGTACAATATGTAAAAAAATATGTACAAGTCTAAATCTATAGATGTCTCTATGGATTTATTCATTAATTAATTAATCGTTAATTTTGTGTTCCTCATCCTCTCAAAATAAAGCGATTTATATAATAAAAAAAATGCTGCAATGTTTGTAATTAATTATCTAGGAAGTCACATTGGGTTTCCCTATTAGGCCTTCCCGGTATATATCTATGTAAAATAAAATAAAATATGAATATCTTAGAATTGTTCATACAAAAGCATATTCTTCCTATTTTCGCGTTACTTATATTGAAAATTCATCGAAGTGTGGCGAAGGCATTTGATCCTTTATTTCATAAGGTGGTAAATATTATACATTAGATATTTATGTGTGTGATAAGATTCATAATATACGTATGTATGTATAAAATATTTAAAATATCTATGAATCTAATATGGTTTATTTTATCCACCAAAGCCTCGTTTGATTACATTTATTATTCTCAACGGTAAATATTTGCCCAACTTGGGCTCTTATTAATAAAACAAACCAACGAAGATTATATTATATTTCAAGCGACGTGCTTTCACTATATATACGACAATCAAATTCGCCGAAGTGCCAAATTACGAAGTCGTAAACTTCTCATGGGGGAGAACAATTGCCAATCGAAGTGGGTTGCAAAAGAGCTCCAAAGTATGAGCTTGAGGCACGTGAGCTACACAAAAGGGTTTCCTTCTAATTTAAACTGTATTACTTGGAAATGGTGGAAAAAGTGGAGAGGGAGGATGATGCACATCGACGTTTAGTATGTATTGGGGATTGCCTGTTTATCGATCGCCATACGCGTCCTAATAGGACAGATGAGCTGCACCAGAAGGGTCGTTCAGAAGTACACAAATAGTACGTGGACGATACGGTTTGTACACTTCTCATCCATAATGTCAATCTATCTCGTGTAGATAGCAACGCGTATAAAAAACAGGCCATGATTAATTCATGCTCCACAGGAGACATCGATAGAATTGGAACGCCTATAAACTATAAACAATTATATGTCCGTAAAGGCAACTGTCACTTAACAGTTGCCTTTGATATTATATGTGTACTTATATTTGCTGATAATGTAAGAAGAAACTGCCATCATGCTATGTACTTAGCAACTGATTTTGATTGTTTATAATCAAACTACATAAACCTCTAAAAATAAGGACAATCGAATGCAACGAAACATATAACATATGAAGAGTGTATTAAAAATGATGGAAATGCTCGAAAATTCGACACGAAAATAGATGCAATCATTTTAAGTTTGGCCCCCCGACTGTTTGTTTCTGATATAATAGGAGACACTGGGTTGTTTTGGTATTTCATTGGTCTCAAGGGATGCAGGGGTGTCGCATTTGACAGATGGGACCTGCACGCGTCTGCTATATTACATACATATATTATTATTATTAGCAAATGCTCCACAGGGACGAGCCTTAATAATACATGACTTGAAAGTCTAAAAAAAACTTAAAATACACATATGTATAGGCTATTTACATGCTGGCGTTACTTTTGTATGGTAAGGGTTCGTAGTTGATACTCGAGGTAGAGGGGCGAGCGGCGGGGTGGTTGGGGAATCAAATCGCAGAGTAGATTAATGAAAAGGCAATTTCCGATATCGGTCTTCTTTTATTATCATAATAAGCAGGTAAACGGCGACTTTGACGAAGGTCAGACTACCGATTGTGCCCTTACCCTTCCGCAAATGGGACCCACCCTCCGTTTGCGCAACTATCACCAGTGACAGATGAGCTTTTTGACGTGGGGTCTCCGACCTGAAAAAAAAGTCGTGACGTTTCGGCAGAAGCGAGACAAACCCAGAAGTAACCCAATTTTCTGCGCATATGTGTGTCAACGGTTGAGAATACTAAATGGCTTAAAAATTTTGTTTTCAATTCCTATCGAGACGTAGATGGAATCTCAAATACATATGTATATGTATGATAAAAAACATAAGCATGCTATTTATGTAGGAATGGATGCGGGAAAGCATTCAATATGATTTTGACAATGAAACAAAATCAGAATAATGAAAACTGATTGAAGGTAAACAAATGCAATGAATATCACTCAAATACAAAGAGACAAAGTCAAAGTAGCGAAGTTCAACATAGGGCACATAATCCACTCGAAACCGGTTGAAGTTTTTCATTTAGATCGTGTACATAAAAAGTTTACATATTGGGTACCTTGTGTAGTTAAGGAGTTGGATTATTCGAAATTGTTCAGATGGTGAGTGCGGGGACGAAGGACTCTGACGCAGGCCATCTGTATAATTTGAGGACTCTTGTTGGCGTTTTTCTTCTTTTTCGTCGTCGATGTCGCACTGAGAGGGGTAGAAGGAAAGCTTGCGGATCCATAATAAGAGAAGAACGCTAGGGGTAGACAATGCGAATATTCGCCGACGTAGACGAAGGTCTTCACCACTCGGATAGAGAAAAGCAGATGTACATATGTATAATATGTATTTATGTACATACATATATGAGAATACATAAAGGCAGTAGAACACCTGCATACACATACATATGTACGAGTATGTACATATATAATAAAATAATTGTCTCAAGATTAAGATTAGGTAATATTTGAATGTACTTTCTGAAACTTACAAACTAGTCTAATTACATCGATAAAAATAATATTTTTTTTATTTGAGATGTTTCAAACGATTTGACGAAACGATGTTTAAACGAAATTTATGTACGTGTTTTAAAGTAAAATCGGATTGATCAAAACGACCTACAGCATAATAATACATTATTAAATACTTGTGTATACTATTTTTGCTTTATCTACATATGTTTTATGTACGAATAGATTTGAATAGCACTCTTAAAATAAATAGCTTATACTAGAACCAAACCAAACAAACGTAAATAATTTCTTGAATAAAAATATATACAATATATTTGTATGTATGTTTTGGTGTTATGTAATATATGTACATACATATATATCCATCCGAAAAATAAACATCCAATACCTAAATACACAACATATTATAATATTTTTATTATTCAAGAGATAATTAATAAAGGGTTAGGTAAAACATTACATTATAAGTACCTACCTAGAAAAATAAACCGTCTTATTAACCCATCTACACAAATACAACAACAAAGATTTTTATTTGATTTAATTATTTAATCGTTATCGCTATCTCCATCATTGATATTTTACAGGAATCGTCTCCAACTTTCATGCGATGCCTGACTTTATCTACTTATTTTATTTTATTTTACCTCAATCGAACACTCGCCTTCACAGATCGCTCCAAAGCGACGAGTGTACAGATACAATACAATCAATACAAGCAAATCATGCAACCATCATTCACAGTGACGTATATGGAGAAATTTTTGCAGTATTTTATTATAGAAATTGACAAACCTCAAGAGGCCGAATAACTGAGATTTGCATGAGAGATTGGAAAGGAAATGTCAATTTACAGGAACCGTTTCAATGAAAATCAAAAAAATTGGCAAACTAAAACAAAGTCTGGACAACAGCTACTAGTGGGAATCAAACTGTCCACACTGTTGGTGGCTGCCATGTCTGGCGACAAATTCCCGAATTATTAAATAGACATATAAATGCAAAGATACCGTCTCCGCTTTTGAATGAAAACCTTTAAAAAATTGACTATTTATAAAGTTCTTTTATTTATAGATATATTTAATTTGACAACAAATTAAAAAAAAAAGACAGAATTAAGATTTTTTTAGTAACCGCCAAATAAGTGGAAAAATCTTTCAGTACACCTCAAATAATCAATAGCTGTTTAAGATCTTCAATGGATCAGGATTTCAATTTTACCACTAATTATTCAATTCCCAAATGTCCCGGTCAGTATCTCGACAATTATGGCAATCTTATAGTAATTCTAGTAATTCTACGTATCATTTTTTTTCAAAGAAATTTGCGCCGTTATATTTGAAAGTGGCGAAAGTCAAATTTTCAGTTGCAAAAACACTATTACAGTTTGACTAAATACACAAATTGTTATAAATACTTTTAATTCGATACGTCCATAATCTTGGGAAAGCAGAATATACTTCCTACAGGCCACCAGTATTTTTAAATATTGTAAAACGCAAAATATTTAATTTCTTGCGAGATATTTCTCGAAACGAAGAAGAGTGGACTAACGCTACTTTCAAATATAACGGCTCATTTGATCATCCGACATTCAGATTCTGCTTCTAGTGTATACACGCACACATATGTACATTTTGCTAGCTGGTAGATTTCCATTCACGAATACTACCATTCCATTCATGAAGCTACTTGTTATATCTGTGAATTGCATTAAGTTCATACTCATGTAATCGATTGTTTATGTAATATATACATACATACAAAGATTAGTTGGTACAGTTTGAGTTATACATTCACACAATCGCATACATGATACATTTCCTTCAGTCTGTTTTACTCGTTCACCCAAAAGGTAAATCTTTTCCCTCTCACTCTTTCTTTCAGAGCTCCGAGTTGCCTTTTACGGACGCCACCGTCTGAAAAACGACTGAAAAGCGACTGGAAAAAGCCTGAAACAAAAACGGTCCGGCAACGATAATACGCGAAATGCACCCACGGTCGCTCGACCACTCCACAGAAACTTTATATTCAGCTCGTCGTTCTCTTTTCAGTCCCTTTTTGTTGCGCTCGGCTTGGGGGTGGTTTACGGGAGGGCAAAGAGGTCGACCCCACACACCACCCCTCATGGTATCTTCATTCGGCCGCGTTGCGCTCCGCTACGTGTAATTGATATATTGCTTTCAGATTCTTCATACACACGCTAAAGGGGCGATGGAATTGCTCTCTAATGGAACTTCTATTTAGAGCACGTACAAGCGAGCGCGGCAAGGGCACGTGAGCAGGGCGCGTAACGGCGCCAAAAGGTTAATTAGCGAGCTTACGACCAGGTTGTTCGTATTGTACATAAAACATTGCATTATAGAAATTTAACACTTTAATGTGCAATATTTTCTTTTCTTAAATACATACATATTATAACCAGCATCATAGATCGAAGGTTAGAATGTAATTTTATTTTATTTTAAAATGTTATCAAATGTATGGTCACGGGCTCCTTGGTGTGTGCTGCTGACCAGACCTTGGATATGTGACTTCAAGGTCGATTGTTTCCTATCAGAGAGTTTGCCAATTTATCTGATTTCATTGAAACGGTTCCAACAAATTAGCATTCCTGTTATATCCTTCTCGCGAAAATTCGAGCTATTCAGCATCTCGATTTTCGCTGATTTGTATAAAATTCTGTAAATTTGTTCATCGATTTTAATCGATGTTTGTGTTTGCTATGTATAATACTAATATATATTTGCTATGTATAATACTAATATAATTATGCATATATGTATTATTAAAAAGTCTTTATCTGTATAGCACAATTGAATAAAATAAAAGATAGAATAAAATGAAATTAACACAATGAGCTACATACATGCCATACATACTTTTATCTATTGAACAGTTTATATACAAGTTCACCTTCTTCCATCAAAACTGAATTTCACAAATATATATGTATATCAAAAATTGAATATATCGAAATTCAATAGAAATCAAGATATTAAATTTAAGTATACGAAGTTTTTTAAACATTTTCTTAAATAATGAATTTCACCGTGGTGAGCATATGTGATAAAAATATTTGATATTCAATATTATTTTACAGCTCGGGGTTGTTATGTGTGAATGTTATCCAGTAACTCTTTCGCTCGATCAGCCAAACTGTAAGTGTTTACGACGTCTAGACTGGTCGAATTTTATATTATTATATTATATCAAACGTGACTTGTGTGTACTCGAATATGTACGTACAGATAAAAAATTTCATTGGATTCAATATGATATCCGAAAAAAGGTGAATCGCCAAATAAAATTATAAATGCGTGGATCAAAGACGGGTATTTTTATCATATTTTACTATAGAAATTACTATAATACATATTTAAATTCTTCTAAATGATTTATAATCGGGTTAAAATATCAGCAATCGAGGTTGGGCGCCCTTACCTTATGATTGCTTTAATTAAAAGGTGAGGTGATGCTTTGACGCGCCGTTAACCCTTTATCTGCGGTTTAATTGCGGCGAAAACGACCAGACGACTCAACAAAGGTCACAGTTTGTAAGCGACTAAATTTTGACTTTTCAAATTTCGTGGAAATCAAAATTCATTAATCGAAAACATAACCAGTGAACTGCGCACTTTGATATGTATCTATTCTAATGGACGTTTTATAGACATCTCGACACGGATTTAAACACAGTACATGTCGGAATAAAAATTTCAATGCACATTCAAGCACAGGGGTGGTCGGGTATCTCAATTTCAAATTCCAACTTAATTTCGAGGTCTAGAGTCTCCCACTTCAAAGCCGAGCGATTCGAGTCGTGTAACTTGACCGCTAATTAAGCTACGACCGCGATAAAAAAAAGTTAGACGGGGGTTGCGCCGTGCACTGTGAATGTTGCTTTCGATTGCGGTCAGGCTCTGTGGGGGGTTGAATGAGGGGGTGCTTCCACAGATATGCGTTTGAGTCACTGCGAGTGCACTTCACGTATGCACTCACCCGATCAGTCTGGAAAACAAGAAGTATATTCTCCTGCATGTTGAAGCATGCAAATCGGGAATGTTGAGTTCAAATAGGATCGAGCACGCCAAATACACATCGTTAAATTCGATACGAATACAGACACAGGCGATGTGATTTCAGCTTTATATATGATTTGTGTTTTTGTTTCCTTTTTGAATTTTTCAGTTTAATGATTGATTCTCTAAAATATCTATTGGAACGTATCATTTGAAATAAAACCGCAAAGTATGCCGGATCGTTAAGCAACTGCTTTTGAGGCTGGTCGGCAGATGGATGCAATACAAGTTTTTATTAGGTTTGCATTCGAGCGTAGAGCCTTTGCGGTTAAAGAAGACCATACAATTATAGATAAATAAATGACTTCCGCTGACATCGCTGAATATAAAATAAAATAAAAATGGAATTTTTATTTAAAATGAGACCATTTTCAAGATATTGATAGATTCAATGTCTAAATGAAACCTAAAGTTCAAAATTACAAATAATAAAGTTTACTTGGAATTACATATAATAAGATAATATACAGGCGTTAATATATGTACATAGGTGTTAAGACACCACGAGTTTTTTTTATTTTTTATTACATACATATATATGTACATTGTACATACATACAATATACTATGTGCCATGACGGGAATAACCTCAAGGCGACACATATGGTTAGATTATATTTTGTACATAAGTACCTACTGACAATTTTTTAAAGATAACAGGAATACAATAGAGACATCTATGGACAATTAACAAATATTTTGATACACAGCAAATTTGTATGAAATATAATATGTAGGTAGCATTTTATAAAATTCAACAAAATTTGAGATGCTAATAAATCGAATTTGAGAGAAACTGAGGTGAAGGATACCGATTTTATTGGATTCGTCACAACAATTAAGCTAGAAAAGTTCTAGCAGGAGACGGTCGATCTGCGTTTTAATAATCACAAGATCTAACCAGCAGCATATTTGGCCGGGACTTGAACCCACGATCTCTGTAGAGAGAGAATTTTCCAACTTTTCTGTAAATATTATGACAATGACGATGATAATTTTTTTTAGTGTAGAAAATTTGAACGATAATTTTTATTGCATATATGTACATATGTATTGTACATATACCTATATATGTTTGTGCATATAATATAGTGAAAAAAGATTCGAATGTGCATTGAAACGAACCGAAAAGGGTGATTCATTCACATGCGCTGCGGACTCTCAGCAAACATTCGGGCATCAATTGAAAAATAAAAAAAGCACGGACGGACAGAATTGCACACAGAGAAGAGTGGTTGGTGGCGAGAAGAGAGTTGGGAGGGACTTTTCAACGTTTCGACGGTGTTTTCTTTGGTTTTCCGATGCTAATGCACTCGGAAAAGTAATTGCAGGCGAAAGCGTCCGAACGTTGAGTGTCTACTATGTACATACTATCCGTAGAGTATCAACTTCAAACTTAAATCAAACGGGCCTTTTGACGGAATTTTTTTTTTATTTTTGAAAAAAGCACGGGCAAAGAGTGGTTGTTGAATAATAATAAAAAAAACATTGAATGAAAAAAGCAGCACATGCCTTTTTGAAGCGCGTTAGGTGGTTACCTTTTGTGCAATTGGACTATTTGCTTTCTTTCAAATGCCTTCAATCATTTCCTTAAGGCTTGATGTACATACATACATATAAAACATAGTGCGATGAAGATTTGTCAATATTGTGAACAGTAGCAAATGTGCAAAATGCGAAAAAAGTACAACTATTTACCTTGTCAATGTGCATTCCGTACTGCATTTCAGTGCAATGTTCAATCTGAAACAAAGAAACAACACATTAATCAATTTAACTTCTAAATAATGAATAATGGATGATATTCGACAAAAATCAGACATAATTCAGATCCAAATATATAAATACATCTAGTAAAAATACAATTGGAATTTGTCAATTTATTCAGGCATAAAAAATTGGGTCTCGAATAATATGAAGCAATTATTGGGTCGTCCTATATTTGACCTTTTATATTGGTCACGCGCTGTGTAATTTTTTTTACCACAGTATATGAATCAAATAAGGCACATTTTCACATCGAAAATAAATATAACAAAAAAGGTAAAGGAAAAAAAGGAAACGGGGACAGAAGCGTTGAAAGTCTGCGAAAATCTCGCGAGGCGCACGTCACACCTAATATGAAGAGATCAAGACGGATGACAGAGGCGGCGCGAAAAAAAGTAAATAAATAAAAGAAAAGAATGATAATACGTCGGCGGTGAAGGCGGAATAAGGTGGGAGGGGGTGCAAAATTGAAGTGGTAGCGAAAAGTTTGCCTCACTTATTACGGTCAACAATATAGTGTATGCATAGGGGTGAGGCTGACCCATGATGTGAGGGTACGCTAAGGATAGTGTTTGTCATGGTCGGATGTGGAGAGAACCGCAAACTGTTCCAACATTTTCCTGATTATCTGAAAGCTCGACGAAAGAACGGTGCACAATACCGATAAAAAAATATCAACGTGAAATGTATTCAGTGAACTATTTGGCCGCTTTGTGATCAGAGAATTCGACGACAGAATACTTATACGTGGACTTCGATGTTGGTGATACTTATTGATTAGCTTATCGTTGTATTGGCGATTGTGCCGAGCCAAAGGTCCCACTTAAATTAACCCTTTGGGTGCTTTGGACGAACTGAGGCCGGACGATTGTTGAGTAGTTAGTTGCTCTTGCGAACAATATCGCTTTGTCGGTTAGTCCTATACTTACAGTCGGGTCGGTTTAATTAATTCAAATCGAGAAAGCAGCTTTATTGCATTGTACTAAATTACATTTTATTATTATGTAATGTTCATTTAATATAAATATATACACTTTTCATACTTGAAATCTCATTTTGAATTTTTAACTACGCAATATTAAAATTTTAAGATTATTTCGCTACTTCATGTCGCACCACTTAGGCTAAAAAAGAATTTTCATCCTGCTTGTACTATACTAATATAAATGTAGTGATAATATAATCAACGAACTTTTTACTATATTTATTATTTTTTACATACATACGTATGTATACATATAGTAGGACTAAGCCTAACAGGTAAACCTGAATGAGCGTTCCTGGCAAATAACAAACATCGATAAACAATTTATAGAGTAAATTTAACAGAGCATCATAGATACATCTATGGTTAAATTTGCATTTACGCAGCATTTTATGTTATATATTTTGTAAATCAGCGAATGCGAGATATTGAAAGCTCGAATTTGGCGAGCAATAGGACAGGGTTGCCAATTTTTTGGAACCGTTTCAATGAAATCAGATAAATTGGCAAACTATGATAGGAAACGATCGACCTTTAAATCACATATCCAAGGTCTGGCCAGCAGCACAGCCAGGGATTGAATCCGTGACCACACAATTGAAAGCATTACACGCAAAACATTGATCTATGTTGCTGGTTTGGTCAATCTATTTTCTGGATGATGTTCCCTTACTTTTTATTCATTCACATCATAATTAACTTTAGGTAGTAACTAGTCATAAATTTTGTATAATTATGTACATATATTATTTTTGGCGAAAATTCGAGTAATTGATAAGATTTCTGGCGAATTTCCGACGACCTCGTTTAGAAATTTATAATAATGTAATATACATATAGTCTGAAAATTACCATCGTCATAAATCACGACCGCCGAAGGCGCACACTAGCGCTTCGCTCATTTTTCACGCTAGCGCTGAAAAGCCCCAGTAAGTCTGCTCGGCACTCTGGGGGTTAATCTTGATACATTCGCTTATAATGAGCGTTCAGGTGAACGCTCGGCATTAAAATATTTAGCGGCTGTGCGTTTCATAAATCTCCGCACCAGCCAATGCTTCAAGAATTTAAGGGATTTCCCTCCCATTCCCAGTTTACACCCCCTCTCGCTCAACACTCTCACTTACGAAACTTTCACTATTATCGCCGTTCTCGTCCGAAGACATTATATATCCGGCCCTTATTCGCAATATAATTCCCTGATGACTGGGGAGGGGGCGGTGGGGGGATTATGGGGATTCGTCTGCGAGCCACCTTTACAGCGAGACATTATAATGATATGCGGCAATATGTCTGCCATACATATTCATGGGAATTATCGTTCGTCGTCGACGCCAACGCCTAATTTATCCGGAACAAAGTTGGCCAATTTACTCTGCAACGTAACTTTTTATCCGGCTGTATCAATTATCACGCCATTGCCTGCGGGATTCTCTGGTTGTGAAGCGCGAACCGACAGTGTTTTGTACGCGTACATATGTATATAAAATACGCGTGTATGTATAAAACAATCATCACTTTGGCAATTTCCGGTGGAAAAAAACCTACCGGGAAAAAATGACCGGAAATAGATGGAAAAAGTGCACTCAGAATCGAAACGTATCGTTTTGGACAGACGCTGGCTGTCCTTTAACGTTGAAATTTTAATTTGAAACGTAGCACGGGAGAGAGGATTCGATAGTGTGTTTATTTTGACAATGGCTTTCGTAAAGGGATGGGTAGTAAGGGAGTGAGAGGGGTTGGTTTCTCTCGGCTATGTTTATTTTGCGTTTCCCGGAGAGCCTTGTTTACTCCGATGCAATTTCCCGACTCACTTTCCCCCTATTCGTCTCGAAGCGGGTATCCCCCCCCCCCCTTCAGACCCGGTCAGCATCCTTCCGGTTCCGTTGAGATTTTTCGTCATTTTCCCCTCAAAGATTTCGAGATCTCTAACTTAAGTAAGACCCGTAGCATAGAAAAGAAACTGAAATAAAAAAGAAAATATAACGACCGATAACCTCTACGTTCACATTTACTCTATCCTTCCTTCAGCTGGATAGATAACCAACATAATTAGCTAATGAAATTCCTTTAAAAATATTCATTAGCTTTAGTAATTTAACTGAACTGAAAAAATAAAATAAATTTATATCTATGCAAAGCGAAATGGAAATAATAAACTCGAGGCGTTTTTTTAACATTTAAGGTTCACACAATTGCGATGAACATCGACATTAAGTTTTTTTTAGAAAATAAAACATTATTTTATACCTATGTATATATAGGTATTATTACATATATGTAATCGCATAAAAAGCGTAATAAATTCGAGAGCTTTCAAAGAAACGACTGCAGACACTCAATAATCGACCTACTAGATAAAGTCGTCCCTTAATAGCGAAATCAATTTTCCCCAAAAAGCAAATACACAGAAAACGGCTAGTTTTTTGGGCAAACAAACGCCTCGTTCCGAACAACTATGATAAGTTGCCGGCACTCAGCTTTTTATTACGCCTTTTTTCCCTCGTACGCGTGTATCTATCTATACGTGTGTGTCAAACATAAATAAGGGATGAACGTTGTATGAAGGCGACAGGTGCAGAGAGGCCGAAATTTCAGCCACTCACCAAAAAGATCGACCCTTTCAATCGATTTATAATATGAGGAATAAATTATGAAAAACATTTTAATTATACATTATAAAAGAGTGAAGCTTATACAAAGCTTCTAAAAATATTCACTACATTATTATTAGGATTTGTTCTGATTCAAGAACTTTGACAGACTCAATTCAGTCCAGTAGTATAAAATATGTTAAAGCTATCGTTCAAAAAATTCTCGCTCAAGTTCGAGTTTTCAGTATCTCGAAAATGATGCGAAAATGCTTGTCAAATTTACCCATAGATGTCTTTATGATGCTCTGTAAAATTCCACTATAAATTATTTATCGATGTTTATAATTTACTAGGAAGGTGCATTGGGGTTAACCTGTTAGGCCTACATATATATGTATGTACATATGTACATATGAGCCATTATATTTGTAAGTGGCGTGAATCCACTTTCCTTTATTTCGAGAAATATCTTGCAAAACATTAAATATAACGTTTTTCGTTTTACAATATTCAAAGTACTGGTGGTTTGTAATAAGTTTACTGTTCTTTTCCGCAATTCTGGACATATTGAATTAAAAATAAAAATGATAACAATTTGTGAAATAAGTCAAGTTTTTGGAACTGAAAATTGAACTTCCGCCACTTTTGAATACATATAGCGACTCATATGTATGTATGTATAAAATAAAATATGCATATTGTATGTACATACATATGTATATATCATATCAGGTTTCTATAAGCTTCATTTATTGACTTGTATTACTAACGCCACCTGCCAAAGAAATATATGTTGAAAATATTCCAATTTCCGACAATTGAAACGACCTCATTAATGACATCGTTAAAAATGTACAAAAATAAAGTATACACAAATTATAAAGGAAATTCTCAAACTAGAAGACCTTTTCGTTATTAATGATCAGTTAATACCTTAAAGCGCCATTTTTTACGCATATTATTCGAAAATAACAACAACGACGACGACGACGAAAGGAAAAAAAAGGGACAATTTAAAATAATGACACAACACTTGCTAAGTAGAAGGAATTCGACAAAAGATACAAATTGAACGGAGCGTCCCGACACCTTGTACCACCACCGTTATAAATTGGCACTCGTCTCCCGGGAGGACGTACAGGACTATGGTCCCTCATTTGCAGGTCCACCCGACCGCATTGTTAGCATAGCACCCAGATCCTACGACAGAGTACGTAGTACATAGTAGACACTTGGTCCTACCTACCATACAGACAACAAAGACCACGCGCTCTGTCCCTAATTATAGGTCGGTTGCAGTCAGGATCCCAGAGGATAATTATAAATAGCGGTCGCATGTGAATCGGTCGGACTGGCCTTAAAATTTCGGTCAAGTCGGCTCAAAGACCCCTCTCTCTAATTGCTCCATCCCACTCTCAAATTCGCCAAATTAGGCGCACTCCACCGGTCAAGAGAGGCTTAATTGGCCCGCACAATTTAATGCTCGATAGGTTACATTGCGAGCAATGACAATATACGTACGTATTTACATACATACGTATACGAGATAAGATAGCACCATGTCGCAATACCAATATTCAACCGATCCGGTGTAAATATAGACGTCCGTCCCGGTGATGACAAAATGTTCAATTTGTAACTGTGGCGAGTAACACGCTTTCTAAACAACCCGCATACAAGACGCGACCGTGTAGTTTTAACATTCGATGGTCGTTAACAGTCTGGTTTATTTATGTTTCGTGTCACAAAGCGCAGGTGACACACGTTCTTCTTGAGTTCGAATTTAAAATGGAATAAACGCAAGAAGTGCAGAGCAGTATTCAAATGTACACACACATACACATTCTGTATCCGTCAATTTTCTCCAACATCCTTAGTTTATCTTTTATTTTCTATACTGTTTTGGGCCTAAAAGCATAACGGGATTATCGTACACGTCGTTCATGATTGATGCAATGTTCCGGTCACGTAAAATATCGATATGGTAAAGAGGCGAACGCATTTGGTCAACGTGAAGTGTGTAAGTATGTATGTACATACGTACACGTAGCCATGTTGAAATTTTTAGCTTTGGTTCATCATAATTTCTAGCATATATCTATGTGTATATAACTTCCGGAACATTTGAACCGCCAAAAGAATACAACGCCAATAAATAATTTCTTGACGTAATTATCATTCAAAGATAGAACTGAAAATCTGTCATTTACCATTGGCCAGCAGTACAGCTCGATGGTTTGGTTAATGCTAACCATGCTCAAGCCCTGGTTTGACCTCGATTGAAAGGAATTTATTTGGAAGTATTTCTGTAATACTAAAGGTCAAATTTGGATATATGTGACTCAAAACCATCCTACCCACTATATCAAGTTATGATCTATAAGTTTATATATTTGCATATGTACAAGTTCATTGCTCATCGTAACTTTTAGCGTTTTTTTAGCGAATTTGTAAATCGAGCTTTCGACCATAAATATATATATATATTGTAATATTTATTCAAGTGTCTAAATATGTCAATTGATATCTGAAGTATTTTCTTTAAATAGTGAATTATGCCTGAAGTAAATCACGCTATTCTCGTATTTGATGCATGACGTCTATAGCGGTCTTCCGCGGTTAATACTATCTAGGTGTCGCTCAGAGGCAACCTGTAAGGGCATCATGGGAAAAATATAAATAATATATGTAAGTGTAGAAAGTACGAGGGATTCTAAAGGAGATACATTATTTTGAGTAATCATTCTTCAGTGACATATCATTGCCTTCTAAACAAAATTGAAAAAACAATACATCGTATCGATAAGTATTTCAGTAACTGATATTAAGTTTCAGTTCGATAGTACTAACGGTGTTAAAAATAACAATCTCATAAAATAACATAAAAATCTCCAAAATGCACAGACACACACAAACACATTTTTTTATAGATGATGTAATCAGAGATCGATTCTGAATTCGAATCAGTCAAAATCTTGAAGTCGAATTTTCGCATGATATCAAAACTTCTCTACTGTTACTACGTACATACATACATAGATAAAGTAAAAAAGACGAATATAAAATGAAAAATGATTTCCTAGGTAAAAAAATTGGTACAAATAATGTGGTGTAGAAATGTGCAAATACAGTAAAATCTTTATTTAGCTGAAGGGAATTATTGGAAGTCGGAAAATTGTGAACCATATGTCGAATATTTTATACACGTTGTTTAAGAACATGCATATTAAGCAAAATATCAGATTTGATAATGAATAAGCTTTGATGCAAGTTCAAATATGACATTATAATGAAGCAATCAAATCAATCTGCGCGTGGGCGTCTGTGTTATTGCATCTGCTTTTACGACGAAATTTAAAATATGTAGAAGGAGACATAACAATTTGAAGTAATTCATTGATATTCATACAACGACGTTGATAAAATTCAAATTCAAACTAACCCCATAAACACGCCGTAGCGTGCGTATATGCTTCTTGTATGTATAAACGAATTTATAATAAGGCGAGCGGAGATAACTATCGCCGGTCGCTTTACGAGTCGTAAGAAGCTCATAGGTGTAAAAGGTGGATATAGGGAAGGGCGAGGGTTGAGAGAAGGTGGCTGAAGGTAGCGTCTGGGAACGTGTTAAGAGTGAAACGTGTGCTGAAATTTATGGGAGGGAGTGTGTTTGATTTATCGCCGTTTCAGTACTGAAGAAGCACTACGGGGAGAGCGAAGGGCCACGTGCTAGGAATAAAACACGGGATCTCTTCAGCTTGCACTCGCATTCGGTACCTAGATGGTCCCACAGGATACGACTGCTAACGCACGTGCACAAAACGCACCATTAAAAATACTAAACGTGCACGCAACTTGGTACAATTTTAGCAGAGTACTGAGGACATTCCGGCAATAGATATTTACGTACTATTAAATATAGATGTATGTACATATGTAGTTTGTACGTTTCCGAAAAGCATAAACCGTATTCAATCAGCATTGTTCAACTTGTTGATTTTGTCTGCATTTGTGTGTGTGTGTGTGTGTTGACATGCTGACGGGTCTCTTTACAGGTTAACGGGACACGTTCTATTTAGTATTTGTCAACAATGATAGTTTCACAATAGTATTATAACATATACTATATTATATATGTAGGTAGGTACAATATTTGATTTAAAATCTAATATTTATGTATTTAAATTGATAATGAGCAGTTATTTGAGGTTTATGCTCGTAGGTGATGTTTATTGCTGTACCTACGCCATTGATTGTAAATGCTGCTTAATGTTTTTCTTATTTTTTTATAAGTACATGTGCTTAATTTTTTTATAATTTATA
The DNA here is from genome assembly GCF_051622035.1 of Arctopsyche grandis. Lineage (NCBI taxonomy): Eukaryota > Metazoa > Arthropoda > Insecta > Trichoptera > Hydropsychidae > Arctopsyche > Arctopsyche grandis. Next base: position 16,779,233 of record NC_135359.1, on the reverse strand, counting down.
TATTAATTTTGTATTTTTTTCATACGTTTTACTTTTGAACATTGTGACGCATTAGAAAATACCTGTAATGGTCCAAACTTCAAATATACGTTTCTCTTTTGTTTGTAATTCCTAATATACAATATGAATGATTTTGCATGGATTTTTTAAGTTTAAAGATCAAGTTTAGTAATGGAAAGTTTTATTATTTAAATTGTGAGCCACGTTAATTCTTTTAAAAGCACAGAATTCAAATTATAGCCTTTGGGTAGTCACGTATACTTTTGAGTTCTAAATATAAATAATTATTGACTGTCGCTTGAATGAAATTAAATGATGAGAAGGTAAATAAATGCTTTTAAAAAAGAGTCTGAATACAAAACATTATATTTCCCATTAGTTGGAAATATATTTAACATATATTATTTAGATACATGCATATGTACTATTATAATATTGTTATTATATATATTCAAACGAAATTGAATTCAGCCTGATCTGAAAAAAGCCTCCAGAAAAACTAAAACAACATACATTTTTAATGAAAAACTAATTTCAAAATGGAATATTCAATCGAAATGATATGCAAAAAGAAAAAAAATGGCTTTTGATCTACCATCGGCAATATTTTAAACATGAAAGCGCCTGATAATGAAATGTGAGTATATATTACTTCGTATAAATTATCATACGATGACAAAAGACAAAGGGGCGCTTTTTAACAAGGCCGTCATCGGGGGATAATCGTACAAGGGGCGGGGAAGGAGAGTTGGTTTTGCTTTTCCGAAGTACAAAGAAAAAGGTTGGCGAGACCTACATTTAGCGGTCGAAACTTTTCGGCTGAGGGTTAACAAAGGATATGTATGCCGGCGGGAGAAGTTTTACCCCGGAAAAGTATTGAAAATCGTTTAATATACGTGCGAATTCATATACGAATCTGTATTAAATATTTATCCAACCGGATGATATTAGCACCCATAGCATAATATACCCAGAACGGCCAAAGTTCTGAAAATATTTACGATAAATTTAGACAAACACAACTTCGCAAGCAAAACATAATTTCAAACTCATGACTTCATTACTGAACTGAGTCTAAGAATCAGGCATCGACAAAGTTAAAGTGGATGTATGTAAATACCTATATATATGTACATACATACATACATATGTACATATTAGTGTATTAAAAACTATAGTGTAGACATACATATATGATAAGATCACACCAGAAACGTAGTTCAGCACACAATATAACACAATAATAAAATGATGAAACAAAGAATCACGTTTATTGCACGATATGAGTGGGATTCAACCAGGTGGAACTCGCCACACAAACAATGTATCCTTTTTACAGACCGGCAAAATAGACAGTAAGCTCCGTTTATATATAATAAAGAGGAAGTCGAGTCAAAATTATTGCATAATAATTTTTTAAAATAAAAAATCGCATACTTATGCAGGAATATTTTGTATATGTAACCTATAAAATTCCTCACGTAAGGCAATATCACCAAAACTCATATTTTAAAATGTAAATAGACAGCAATGAAAAAACGATTGATGGTTGATTTGAATTTCGATTTTATTTCATACAAAATTGAAACATAAAAATCAAACTTGTTTCTTAAATAATATTCAGTAGCATTGATCGTGTAATTTTAGCGGAGCTGCAGAAGTATTGATATACCATACAAAAAATGAAATTGATAAGAAATATCGGGATATTTGAGAGCTACAATTGATTATTCAGATAACAACAAGGTAAAAAATTTCAATCGAAGATAGACGATCGAGAATTAGGAATCTTTTCGAGTCCAAGTGGTTTCGAACGTCGATCGAATATCAAACGCGACACTCCCCATAGAATTTATTAGGTTTTTCAGTTCGACAGGACACGGCGGAACGGTCGGACGGAGAGACCGACAGACACACGGACAGACAGACAGACATACAGACAGAGAGACGAGCGACGAGGCAGGTATTATAGAAGTGCCGTTGTTTGACAACGTCTCCTGATTGATAGTACTGACGCGAACCGTTCAGTTTCAGTATTCAGCGGTCGCTCCTTTGACATAAGCATTCGTCCTAATGAGGACCTCCGAGGATTGTGATTTGAAATGTAAACGTCGAGGGATTTCATTGCAGAGTATGGCTCCACTACACTAACACATTACCATACATTATTGAAGGGTAACAAAGACGTGAGCGCCTCTCCGATGACAAACATCGTGTTGATGTATTGCTCGTTCTAAATTAAACTGATAAACTTAAAATTTTTTGCCATACAAATTGTCGTCATACGTCGGCTTTTTTAGCGACATCTACAGTCAAAATTGTACATGCATAACCACATTCTACAATGTACATATGTAGGTTAACATATTTCAACAATCAACAAATTCAATATGCGACGAATTTGCGAGAAACTGAGGCGTGGAGGATGCCTATTGGTTTTTATTGGATCCGTTACAACAAACTAAAATGACTAACTCTAACAGATGACGGTCGATCTGTCTTTAATAATTAACGAGATCTCGCCAGCAGCGTATATACATATGTACATAGAATAATCACTCGATTCCGGTTAGGATTTGAACCCACTACCTCTTTAATTGTAAGCAAATGGCTGAATTGGAGAACTACGTTGTGGACTTGTAGCTATATATGTACATATAACTGTATGTATACGGTTGGTATGTTGATTTAGCTTAAGTCTTGGCTAAAGGTTGTGTTATTTTTTATTTTATTTTAAAAATAAATTATAACAATGAAATAAAATTTAAAAAAAAGAAGAAAAGCTTTGAATAGTGGAAGTTAATGGAATGTATGTATATACATATATGGGATACTAAGAATAATGACCTAATTATACACATTTAAAGCAAGAAGAGGAACAACAAAATGGATCAATATGAGGGTGAATATTGTTAAAAGAAGAGCAAGATATATAGTTATATAAAAATAAATTACATGAATAGTTGGTAGAACAGTAGTTATTATGAAATAATGAAGGATTAAGAAAAGGACCTGATTGGAAATTGTAATAGGATCTTGCCTAATAAATAACGACCATCAATGATATAATCCATAAGCTTAAACAAGAAAATAGCGATAACGATGAAATTAAGGGGACTTTGTAAAACAACAACTCAAATAGTTCTACATTTTTTTCCAAATAAGATTTGACATAAACATTTTAAAAATCCTGATCTAATATATCAAAGCAAATTACTACTATTCCTCTTTATCTGTGTGACCATTACAACACGATTCAAAAAGTTGACGTACACACTTCTTAATCTTTGTGTTAAAAGCTCTTTCGGCTTATGGCGAGTGTTCACAGTACTTATCGTGTGCTCTGAGTAGCACTCGTATATTAAATTTGAACTTTAATACTGTTTTCGACTTTGTTTCGCGGTACACATTGTGATTAAATGCGATTAGCGTAGCGCTTCCATGTCGCGAAATCACTTTATGAGCGACGTTTGTATCGAGCCAGTTATTAATTTTCCGGTTTGCAGTTCACACTACGCCAAGTATACACAGGATGTAGACGCGAATCTAATTGATTTTGTAAAGTGAGTGAACCGCTGACGAGATAACCCAATAGCGGGTTGTTAGTTAGTCGCAGGGATGCTGCTACCTCGTTTCAGTCCAACAACTACCTATTTCCGCATAGCGAATGGAAATCGACGAAGCGCAATTTTGGATCAGCGCAGCGTAGTGGTTCATCGAATTTGACACTCGTTGTATTCATGTCAATTTCAATACATACAAAATCGATTTCAATATGATGATGAACTACAAATCAAACGGTATACTTACAGATCAAACCGAGTACTTGTTTACAAATCAAAAGAAATTGTAAATAATCCGTAGAAAAATTGAAACGCACAAACATTCGAGCAATATTGAAAAAAACCTTAATTAATATTTTGCAAAATTTTCGTTTTATTTACCCATGTATATTGTAAGTACATATACATATGTATATGTATGTACCTAGGTATAAAACAGCGGAGAAAAATACACGTTGTGTTTGTTCATATTTGAAAATATTTACAGAAGGAAATATCAAAGAGCTTTGTATTTTGTTCGCCTTTGATTAATCAATTCAATGAAATCAACATAATGTTAATTTGGATTTTTTTAGCACTGCTTCCCAACAATATAGCGTAAGTAAACAAACCATTCTGGGAAAACGTGCATAAATTATAACCAGAGATTTTAAATTTAACATTTGACCAGACCAATAATTTTAAGTATATACATAAATATATGTATGTATAATATTTTAATAGCTGCTAGTGAGATTTCGATATAACGAATAATCGACAATCGACCATCTTTTGAATTGAGGGAAACGGCAGCCGCACTGCAATCAAATATTCAGTTTTACTTGATGAATTGGGAAGAGGAACATTTACATATAATGGAACTGCTATAGCAGTTTCGGCAGTGAAAGAGTTAGTATCAGGGGTTGTCGCACAATATTTTCAACTCATGTATAATGTATAATAATAATATTTAGTACTATGTACAAAAGATTGACCACAGATGTGTTGCCTTAGGGCAACCTTGGGGCACCTATGGTAGAAATGAATATATAATAAATAAATAAACAAGTTGGCTGATGAATTTGTCTATTTTAATGGGTACAACAGTTGTAGGGACGTGTTTATTTATTTATTTATTTTATACCCATTTTAATTAGCACGACATATATTGTCAATATTGTATATATGTATTATTCAAGGTCAATTAAAAATATCGTTCATCAAACAGTAAAATCATCATTGAGATGTATGGACAAATTTTTGCAGCATTTTTAAACATCAAATTATGTATGTATGCCAGAAATAGGACAGGATTGCCAAATTTATGGAACCGTATCCAATGAAATCAGATAAATTTGCAAACTCTGAAAAGAAACGATCGACCTTGAAGTCACATATCCAAGGTCTGGCCAGCAACGAAGCTAGGATAGAAACAGCGACCACACAATCGAAAGCATTAAACCCTAACCACTGATCTACATACATATGTTGCTGATTCATTTACATCAATTTCATAAAAATATATCCTTTATTTACTTTTTCCATTCCGTCTACCGTAGAAGGCAACCATCAAAAGGATCATTCCACAAACATTTCAACATAATATTTGATTACGGATAGAGAAAAAAAGTTTAATACTATCCTTTTAAGGTCAACGAAAGATTACCTCATTACATATTTATTCTTATTACATTAAGATTACATATTTTTCAAATAAAACACCCATATCACAAAATATAATCCGAAAAATAGTAGTTTTTAAATGAAAATTGAGATGTCGACATGTTTAGATATATTGTATGTATATAATTAGATTCAGATTTAATGGGAACGGGTCGAGTTTTTAAAACGACTTCGGTTTATTTCAATATTACCTACATACATATAACAATAAGACACGTACTTAGCCACGTGCAAAACGACTCGCATATTTTTCATCTACGGCGAAAACGATTTTTAACCCACGCCAATGTACACAAGACAAATGTACCACAGTCTTCCATTATGACGTATGTACACCAAGTGACAGAGTACGAAAGTTGAGGACACCCAGCGAGCACGAAAGAGCACACGTTGTCTAGCGACGTGGGCTCGAAACGGTGGGCGAAAACCTGAACAGTTACGAACCGTCGGCCATGTTGGGCATGTAATGATGCAAAATACTCTAAAATAACCGACACAACAACCTGCATGATAGATATCTACATATGTACATATGTATGTACATCTGTATGCGTATTATGTCTCGACTTTTGGCTTCGGCGCTTCCGGGCACGGTCGGTTTATATCCGACGAGATATTCAAACGCGTCAGTCAGTGCAAACTGCAAACATATCTGGGATTCGTTCTGAGATTCGAATCGCATTCCTCATTTGGGTAGGATAAACACATTTGCTGACCTAGTTTGGCGGCCGATTGACTCCCGACTGCGAACACACGATCCTTGGATCCAGTGTCGCTTTGTTGTATGGATGTACATTGATTACACGAAGTGCACTCGAAAACTACCCATCGAGTATTATGTACGTGTTTGAAACTCAAAATAATGCAAGGTATTCAGAAGTCGAAATTATGTACAAATATATATTTATATAATTCATATAATTATATCGTATTCATTCTTCGATCTAGTTTTTAAATAAAAATACTGAACGATAGATAGATAGTTCATTCTATGTAAGGCTCTTAATATTTTTCATGGGATCATCCGATTTGTTTTTCACACGTTTTATTTACATCATCCGGTCATTTGACCTATATTTCTTTCTTCTGCATTCACTTGTAGGTACATATGTAATTATACTATTCGAGCATTTAATTTACAAATATGTACATATATGACTTTCGTTCCATTTTAGCTTTAGTCTTTTCAATTTATCTGATACATCTATGAACCTGGACATGCTTTTCATCACGTTGTTTTTATATTTCGATATCTTCTTGTAAAATACATTGATCAAAAGCTTTATTAAGAGATCAAAAGCTTCTTATAAACAGTTTATACATACTATATTATATGTATAATATATGTAACTATTAACATAAATATCTATGTGAATATCCAGCTATTAAATTTGATATGCAATGAAGATTTAAAAAAATAAATTCCCATTTTATTTTATCAATTTTATCATTGTAAAATGGGAATATCTTCCCATTTTACAATTGATATGTCAAAAAGATTTCCAATTAGCGTTAAATAAAAAGAATTATAAAAAATAAATTACAAACGTAATATAATTAAATTAAATAAAAGTTTTAAAAAGAAAAAAATAATTATTATACCGGCATAAATATTAGAAGAAAACCCCCTAAACGAATTAAATTTGTACATATGTACTAGCATCCGACTTAAATATTGAATAGTAAAATTTACACAATTTATATTTGCAGTAAAGCATAATTGTTCAGAAAAAAGTGTTTATGTAACTAAATATAAAAGCTTGCGGCGTACATATTACTCTTAAATCATCGCCAACTATAATTTGGCCAACACACTTCAATAGTTGGGCTACGAATTTCGCCAATATATTACTATATTTAATCTATTAGTGACTTTGAAACATATGTGAGAAAGTACATGTATAAAAGCTTGTAAAATTAAGTTAAACTGTGTTAAGCCTGTGAGTTGTGAAGGGGCGGTGGAAAGCCATGCTTGGATAGCGAGCTGTCATCGCTTCGATCTGACACAAGATTTCGATGTAATTTTAGTGAGTTCGTTAATGATTAAACTCCTCTAACTTCATGTCCGAGTAATTAACTTACTTCAATCTTAGCTAACCCTCTGTATATCGGTAAAATATCAAAGCAACATTAGGAGTGGAAGTGGTTAAAAATGAGATCATCATTTTTTGACGACCAAGAATGTCATTGAAACTTGTAAAAATGGTTATCGTACATACATATATATAAAACCGAAACGGCGTCTGTAATTCGTTTCTGATTGGCTGAATTGGCCAAAGATGTTTGTGATTGGTCGGTCATTAAATAATATAATTTTTTTTCGATTCTAATAAATTTAATAAAAGAACAAATGAAGATTTTTTTCATGGTTCGACGGTATTCTCACTACTAGACTGCATTTCCATTTATCGAGCTAAGCCGGATGGCACCACTAGTTTTCTATACATTTTTGATTAAAAAGTTAATAAAAGTAGAGCTCCCGCTGTTGGGGTCATTCAAAATATCCATGACGCATTAATATAATATGTATAATACCGGTTGAATGAAATGCACGTTAAATACAATAATTTTGAATTAAAATTATACTCACAGAGGAGTAGGGGAAGGTCATTTAAGGCCGCATAAAGATGTCGTTCGCACGCGAATAATTCACGTTTGCGTAAACACGCCGAATTAAATGGACGATTTAACGCGTTACCCGCCAAGCGCGAGAGCGCTCGCTCGTTTCTATTGTCCCATTTGAGGTCGAAAAATTTGGTCGAATAAATCGCTATAGAAATGTGAATGATTTATCTCTATTTTGACATGTATAGACAATGTGTTCTACGCACCTGAGTCGCACTTGGGCGAGATTTCCTCGTTTTGAGATCGATCAGCGTCATGGCCGTTCGGTCGGCCGTCGGACGATTAGCATCAAAAGTAACACCAATCCTGAAAATTAAGAAAATAAGCTAATATTAACAATCGACATTCATTTCGATGATTCCGCGTTACGGGCAGGGATTGCTCGCTTTACCGGAGAGAGTTTTTAGAGTGGAGAAAGTAACGGTAATCTCCGCGAAGTGAACGAGGCCAACTCGAGCTTCTAATCCTCTTAATATCAATGAAGCATTAAGTCAAAATGAAGTGAATCCCGAAGCATTAGCGTTTGTGAATGAAATATGATGAGACAGCGCAGGCCTACTGCTACCTTTGCCATTAAATAAAACAAAGATCTTTCTTCGAGAATTAAACGCTCTACTAACTTTCAAGGATAAAAAAGTATATTCAAGAAATGAAGAGAGATAATCGAAGATTTGAGATTCACATTTAACGAGTTTTATGAAATCTTAACAAATTTAAAAGTAAAAAGGTTGTAATCCCAAATACGATTTAAAACTTAACTAACGCAATGTATTATTATATGGTTATATAACGCAATTATATAACCATATAATAATGACTGTAAATTCATTAATAATTTAATGTTCGAAATAATCGAGACGTGCTAGTATGTAGGTAGTCACTCGCTTAACAAAGACAACATAAAAGCTCCACATCGCCACAATGGCGAATGCTTCCTATATACCTAGTTAAATTAATTTCCTGAAGTTAAATTTCAGTGTTATTATTGTCGGCTACAACACCAAATACGCATTAATACGGTTTACATCAAAATTATAATTGGGTTCTCGAGTAGCGATGTTCAAAACTGGTTCACATTACAGGGAGTAGTATCGATCGTTATACCATCTATAAATTCGATGGTATACAAAAATGTAGATACGTGTGTGTATTTTTTAATATCTACAGGTTTTTCGGCTACGCGGCATTTAATGCGTTTGTCCGCTATACAATTGAAAGGATTCATAAATTACATATTAATGCCGCTATCTCATGGGATCATGGCATTTCATCACATCCGCTATGCGAGTGCTCTTCAATTTTATTAAATTCCCGCGATGGCAGGCGCTTCAAAACTGTGGGACGCGAGTGGAATGGGGCAAACGATCGAAAACCTATCTAGTTTTTATCGTAAAATATTATGTAAGCTAAGAAAAAAAATGTGGAAATTTAATAACTAAATTTCTGAATGATCACACATTCTTTGGAAAACGATTGCAAATTGTGTGTAAATTTAATTTTCAATAATAATGACAAAATATTATTGATACCAGTATACATATGTAGGTACATGCAAATTTCTAATAGTCGACAGCAATCTAAGATTATTACATTATGTTCATACAATATAAATAATTTTGAAGACGGTCATATTCTTATATCGTATTACAGAAAATTATAATAAAATATATTATACAAAAAGGACAAGAAAATACAGGCGTTTCATTACTATATTTAATTTTAAGTACATTGAAATTTTAATGAATTTAAGGAGGGCACATCGTCACGTTTAAGGTGTTAAAACGACATTCAAATAACAAAATGGTTCCTCGGTGTATCGTATTTTCTGTCTTTTTTTTTAATTAAAAATAAAATTAAAAGCCGACTCGATTGAAATTTTAATAAAACACCGAACAAATTTGCACAAGGCGAGCGTGCCGAATTATTAAAACGAACGGACGATCGATAGAGACATTATATTATACGTTTACTGTACAAAAGAGGCGAGGAATCGGAGCCAAGAAATGCAATAAATTACCGGGAAACGTTAATTGTCAGTTAACTCAATAATAAATTATAGCCTAGTTAATATTCGTCCTTATTTTCGAGTAATTTTACACCTGAACAAAATTACTCGTCACTTAATAAAACGAAACACACCCTAGATAGTCACGCAATACCAAATCAAATAAATGGGTCAACTCTTTCCAATATTTTTAGCCAAAAATATATAAATAAGGGATCGATGGAAATGGAATTGGAATCTGATGGCGGGAATTTTTTTCACATACACATTCATATAAAATGTATAGGTAAAGCTTTGATGGGATTGGCGGGTATCAATCGCGCAAATTGAGTTACAAAAATTATAGTGGGTTAACTGTGTATCAATCAAAACGTTATACGGTTTATTACGAGCATTTTCGTAAACATTTTTTTTTTGTGTTTTTGTAGGTCAGCAATGATTTAATGTCGGGCGGAAATAAGGGTTCATTTTGCTCCGTTTAATTATTCATCACGCACTTTTGCACCGAATTCGCGAGCTGGGTGGGAGGGGGTTGAACGCGCAATAAAACGCAAACATTAATTTAAGACATTATTATGTCAAAGCCGTACAGCCCGCACACTTTATCCGGTCCATTACGCGAGAACGGCATGGCTATTATTTTTATTTGCGAGCCGGCACTGGAGACTGAAGTTTGCCTGGACGCAGGGACGGCGCGCGTGAAAAATATAGGTAAAAAAGTGCGATATAAGTAGTTAAAAGTTTTCGGGCTAGGAATTTAATTATTTCCTTAGCGGTTCAGTGTAGGTGCTTAGCTGGAAATAGTCGAGGAGTATAGCAGTGGAATTTTAATGTAATACGCGTGTAACTCCTTCAGAATGTTTGTTTTATTTTTTTTGCAGTTTTTCAATGTTGCCGATTTTCCAATTTCAAGTACTCCTTTCGTTCACAGGTCTTTTTAAATTTAGTGCTTGTTTAAGCTCGTAGTTTATGAGTTCGGACAGTTTAGTGTGAGTAGAGACGGAGATTGATCGAATCGATTATAACAATTCGAAAATAATAATAAAAAGCATCGACAATTGTTAAGAAGTCTCGGCGACCACTTCGTCACTTTGAGAAACTCTCGAGTGGTTGGCGAACTTTGCCTGCGGGATTGAAACCTTGCTGAAGAATAAGTGAATTCTCCAGTTATTCGCAAACTTTGGGGCGGGCGAGTCGGAAATAATTAGAGCCTCATTATTTATAAGGAGTTGGGCGGATGCAATATTGTACACTAAGTTTCGAAAGTTTAAAAGAAATTCGATGAACCACGAATATGCGACTTTTTGTATGTTTACGCATCGATTAAGCGACAGAAATTGTATTGAGAAACTTGTCAAATAATTGACGAATATTCTATAATCCATTATTATAGTTTATACACATATATATATATATATATATATATATATATATATATATATATATATATATATATATATATATATATATATATATATATATATATATATATATATATATATATATATATATGTATATAACATTAAAATGTAATAAATGTAGCGATTCCTAAATGCCTTATGAACGAATGGAATAGTTAAACTTGCTATTACTGGAAAAATATCATCGTCAAACAATTTTTATGTTACTTAATAGCACTGGAGCAATAAGAAAATTATAGACGAGACAAATCGTAATACATATTTGATAACATCGCTTTGCTGAAATAGCATATATTTTTGCTTTATACGCATTTTAAATTCATTAAAAATTTTATAAGTACTAAAATTTATTTTGAAAAACAGTTATTCCAACTATTTTTTTTTAATATTCCATAAATGTATATAATCGGAACCCTAGATGGATTTTGTGCACTTTCGCTTCATCGACTTTTGGGGGAGAACACTGGGTGAATCACACATGCACTTGACTATATTGCACAATTCATGACATTTGCACAGAATAAGAGGGTCGGAAAAGTGTTGCTTACATTTTGAGAAGCAAGACAATAGTGAATGTAAAATTGTCTGGGATCTTCTTCTTCTTCTTCTCTTGTAACGCAAAACAGAATCGTCTCTCACGAACGGTATTAAATTTCTTTTGAAATTCGAAATGAAACAGGCACTACAGCGGGCAACGGCTAAGGGCGGTTTGTCGGGGGATGAGAAAAAGGGAACGGAGATCAAAGACGATAAAGCGGGATGTAAGGGGGGGGGAGGAAGGGCGGGCGGACAGACGGTGGGTAGTGGGGTGGTGGGCGATTTTGGCGTAGAGGATGCTGAGGGATATCTGGGCAAATTGACAGCAGCCCTCAGGGGAATCGGCTTCATATTTCAGGTGTCGCGATGTGGGCTCTGCCTAATCGGTCGTCAAATGTCACGCAATCTGGTCCGCACTCACGCACCCCTTTTTCACGCCGACCCTCTTGCCCTTGTGACATGTGGATACTACATATTTGACGGGCGTCTATCAAAAATTTTGAATATATAACAATAATCTAAGAAGACACATTTCAATCTCACATTTACATATATTTATAATACATTTCAATATTTTCGACTCATAAAATACCAAAAAGATGCGTAGACTTTAAGACAAATTGGAATTCGTTCAGCAGTAAAGCGAGGAAAATAAACATTTTATTTCTTGATTTATTCAAAGTTCACATTTTATTTTATATAAAATGAGAAGTGCGCTATTAACAGTAATATACATATATGCATGTAAAAAAATCTCATAATATCCACACGTCACAGTGGCGTCAGAATATTTAATAAAAAAGCGGCGATATGATGGGCAGATGAGATTAGAAAATCATGAAGTTCATATACATATGTATGTATGTATAAAAAGTGTTCCGCGGAGGCTTTTATCCACACGGGCAACAGATAAGAAAGGGTTGACAATGATGAATGAGTCAACAATATAAAGGAAAAATATGGTGTTGCTACCCTTTAAAATATACATACACCCTGACACGACGTTATTAAAATATGCATGCGCCAACCCGACTACGCAAGTACGAATAAACTATTAAAGTCGATAAAAAATACGCATATCATAAGGGGTAGCCGGCTTAAGAGTTTTCTTTTTTTTTCAGCGAGACGAACCACTGCAGATGATTGCTTCTAGAGAGGCTTTGCCCATCTGTATCTGATCGAGATTAAAATCTCTACAGGTATTTTATCCGTTTTGGTATTCCGAGCAGGACGTTTGAAATATTTTCTAGAGGCAAAATATAAAACGAACATCGACTACTTCTGCGGCTTCGAGGAATTTCAAACAAAAAATAAAAATTACACAAAAGACTGTCGGCACAACAACAAAAAAAGAAATAAATGGACGAAATAAAAATGAAATTTAACTCGCCGCGTCATACACATTTTCTACCAAATTTTCTTGTAAACAGTATCACATTTATTATTCGATGAATAAAATATAATATAAAATAAACCGAAACAAGTGGGAAATTTATGTTTAAACTGGGACACGACGGAGCGGGATGTTGGTGCTTTATTTACTTAAAATTTTGATATATTAATTCACTTGGCGGGGGAGAGTGAGCGCGATGATTGATGAGCTGACGGAACGCGGAGAAGTTAATAGATATGCGGTGTCAAAATTACAACACCGTAACGAATGTTTATAATACAAAATTGCAATAATCGGATCAAAGTGCCTTTGAACGTTGTTTACCGGTCTGTAAAATATTTTGGCGAAAGAGGTTTCGTGCGGCGAATACGATGATCTCTAGTGTATATATGCTTTTCATTAGTCCTCGCCAAACATGTAGCGTCGAGTTGTTATGATGGCGGATAAACGGCCAAAACAGCGGGAAAACGGTCGGAAAAGCGACCACATAAATTTAAACATTTTTCACCATCGCTTCCTCGCTTCACAACGGATGAGTGCTTGTAATGCGAATTAATTTTATTTATTATCATTCATGTAACATATCAAAACAGTTAACACTGTACATTTATAAATGATACATTTACTTTGTCTAATATTGGAATTAGCCACGTACTCGAAAGGGCGAAAATTTAATTGAAATCATCGGCTCCTCTGGGGAGGGAAAGGGGGCTCTCCGGGGGCGCCGGGGCTCCGCCCCCGTGGTGCACACTTTAATCTACCTTCGTCGTTGCGGCTTTGTGAATTTTAACGGGGAACTTATCCGGCCCAGCTATTACCGAGGCATTAAAGGAGATTATTACTTTTAATCCCCTCTGGCGCGTTTCCGTTTTAAATGCGGGTTTATTTTTCCCGATGAGCGAATAAGAGAGACCGAATACGGAAAATCTCTGCGAAGGATTCGGAAGAGCAAGGGTTTCACGCGACTCGACAATAAGCAATATTTCAGTTTAAGCGACAATAAAAGCAAACGCCGATGATAATTCAAGAGAACATTAGCATTTACATGGCACATTGGCGTTTCGAATAAAAAAAGAAAAAAGTATTAAATTTGAGGATGGAGGGAGTCGAATTTGCATTCGGCTCCGGCCAGTCGAAAGTCAATAATCGATGAAATAAATCAACGTTTCGCCTCAGTGGCGCAAAACCATTGTTCATCCCTAAAAAAAGCAAATCGACAATTAAAACGGAAGAGAAAAAAAAGAAGAAAGCGTCATACGCTCGTGTGCCCACGCACGCACAAAAGTAGGTCCATAAAACGGCAAAAAAAGTAAAAAATAAAATAAAAAGAAAACCGTCCGAAGTTAATCCCGTTCGTAAGGTTTAAAAATACAAAATCTCAAAACCGAACTTCAGATAAGTTGTGAAAGTATAAGAGTAATAATAAAAAAGAAAAGTCTTATGCCCGAAAGTTAAACCGACGAAAAAAATTGGACGACAACGACAACCCGCGGAAAAGAAGATGTAATTAAAAGTTTTGGACGGGATGTGCCGTGTGAACGACGTCTATGCAAATAATACATATATGTACACGTACATTTTATTTTATTTCTTACACTTTGCAAAAATAGATATACAATTTAATAAGTTCCACGATGTTCAATGAACAGAAGAATGAATCCTTGACATTCAAATTTCATTAAAAAGTAAGCCAACTGAAAAAAAAACAACGCATAGTCTATGTAGCATTTGTCTGAAACCATTATTATTATGAGCATTTCTAGCATTTAAATTATTATTTATATGTATTTCAAATAAATATGTTTTAATGGTAAAATTGTTTTGATAATATGGAAATATAAGAACAATCCCTGGGGAGCATACAATAATTAAATGTACACATTCAATAATATCAATCAACATAAATTATTGTTCACCATTTGCCACAGAAAAACTGACCGTCGAAATGAAAAGCGGCCATATTTTTACAAGGCTTTTCTATGTTTCACTTCACTAACGATTCAGTATCTATTCCTACAGTCTTCCGATCGTTTTGATGGAAATTTAAATCGTCCACGATGGAAATTGAAATCGATTATGATAATTCGATGGTGAAAAATAATCGTAATAAACACGTCTAAATTTGCGTAATTTTTGAAGACAGTGACGTTTATACACACCAAATTCTCAAGATCAGACTAACAAAGCATTGTGCACTACAATCTAAACCACATGGCAAATTGCACGCTTCACGAATAATACAAAAGGTTCACATTAAGATTTGACATTTTCTACCAAATTCAAATTAATCTCTTGACATTTTACGAGAGAAAGGGAACGACGATTGCGACACAATCCGACGACTAAATGCCAAAAGCAAACCGTAGAACGATACGTGTACCGTATTCGTGTAATCCGAAATTATTATCGAAATGCGAATAAGTGAGCGAGCGTGGTCCGCTTGGATTGTCGCGCGTCATATCAACGGGTCGGAAGATGCTGTGCTCGAATCGCATTGATGTGTAAATGTAATATCTGTGGGGGATTCGACCTTTTGGCATTGTGTGAGCCAGCCGACACGCAAGGAAATAATTCGATTTCGCGATTGGATTCCCTTCACGGATGACGAAGGTCCAAAAAGCTCAACGAAAGATTCGCATCGACGTACCTGACTTGAGCCCGTCGTGCCGGCCCATATACAGTGCCGTTTATCAGGGTAAACTAGTGTGATCAAAAAATGCGTACATTAATTTCGCATCACATTTGAAGTGTACTAAACTGATTGTATTCTAGGTAAAATTAATTTTAAATGGAGTAAGTTAGAAGTCATTAAATTTCATTTCAAAAGGAATTTACAGCCTTTTTAAACTGTCTAGACAGTTTAAAATTACACGTTTAAATTGAAATACTTATGCGGCATCATGTATATAAAACGCTTTTTCGTTGAATTAATTTTTCATCACATATGTATGTATGTACATATGTACATGCATGACAATAACAACAAACAATCAAGTTTAAAAAACTATTTAGTAGTAGAGAAGGTCGGGCGTTCAAATCCCGGCCGAATTCGAGTGTCATTTGATTACATATGTATGTACACATGTATTTGCGCTGCTGACGATATCTGGGTAGTTATTAAAACCCAGATCGAAAATCGAATTTGTTGATTTTTTCTTGTACCAGTATGTCCATAGATGACGCTATTGTATTGAATTGAATTGTAATGTTTATTACTAACGTATAAAAATTCGACCATAGGTGTCGCCTTGGGACAACCTGTCATGGCACCTATGGTAGAAATGTAATAAATAAAATAAAATACTAAGATATGATACATATATGTATGTATATAATGTATATTATATCTAACGTATTGTGGAATAAAGATGATTTTTTAAAACTTTTAAAGACTCGCATTAATGTGGTCGAATGCAAATGTGATATTTGAGCATTTGATTTTTAAGCATTTTCAAGCGTTTTCGAGCAATTTACGGCTTTTGGAGCATTTGAAAGTAGATTTCAGTAATTTTCTATTATCGAACCAGTGGATATGTTTCTTTGTAAATCCTTTTAATACACACATAGACCTCACTGAAATTGTTAATTACATAAAATAACATCAATATTTAGAAAAATAGTTAGAATCTAGCTGACCATAAAATGTATCCTCTTTTGAAAAAAGAACCTTACAAAATTAAATCCTGTTTTGGTTGCACTTATTTGTGGGAATCTTTCTTTTCCACCGTGCATATAATAAAATCAAAAACTAGATCTCAACTTACAACTTACCGATACCAACCTTGATGATTGTTTACGATTGGGATTATCATCTTACACTCCTAAATATGCACTACCTAAATCTTATTTTTTAAAAACCTGACACTATTCTCCTAAATTCAAATGCGCCCGAAATCTCAATACGGTTAAGAACCCCTGACCTAGAGCCATTAATTTTAACCTAAATACAATTTTATTTAAAATCAATAATACCCGAAAAATGAAATATAATATAACTGGGCGCATTTAAATAAAATAAATCTTCTAACAAATTTTTAAAATCCAAAAAACAAAGCAACTGCAAATTCAATCGAAGATAAATAATATTTCATCAAATTAGGAGGTCAATCAACCGTGTCTAAATATGTACCTATAAATATGAACAGCAATAATGAATGAGAAACTCTCGGGGCTAATTGTGCTCATTGTATTACAAAATCTACAATGGTACAAAGGCGATGCGTAGGTCCTCGTTTCGATTAAACAGCGAACGGATCAGGTCTTTGAACTTGTAAATGGGTCGCGTGCTCGTTGACCCTTTTTCGAGAGTATCGCGCCCGTCCATCTCGAAGAGCTCGCACAAAGAAATATTTTGACAATCATTCCCGTATCGCGCGACAAAGTGGGTCGTCTGGGTCGGTTAGATCCAGCGGCAGTAGCAGCACCACCAGCAGCAAACCTACATAGCTGGTCATCATCCATTCACTTGCAACCGGGGAGGTGGGTCACGTTCTGGGTTCTCACGCTCCCAATCCCAGATAAGATTACCTCGCAACACATATCCGAGTATAAATGGGAACGGTGGGCAAAGGAGGAGGGGGAGGTGGGCGCGTTTGCCTTCCTATTCTATCGCTTACGCTCCGGGTTATCTCCTCTTTGCCTTCTGATTACCGCGTCCGACGTAGCCAGCCGTTCGGTCGTGTGTATTGTTTGCGTGATTAGATCTGATACACGGAAAAGGAGAAGAAGCCGAAAAGGAAGACGGAGAAGAGGCGAGAGACGGTCTTTATAGGTAGTTTTTAGGAAAGAGAAGACTCACTAAGTAAATACGGTCGAATTTCACGAGCGAGGCATTTTTGTACGGCCTATGTAGTAAGCCGTACGTACGGTTGGACGCGGTGACCAAGAGTTTGTGTTTGCCTCGTTTGACGCTTCATTGCTTCTAAACACAAGGACTTGTTTGAAGGCGAAATTGTACCTCCCCTGAATACAACATACATACATACATACATATGTACATGCATATAGCCTAAAAGAATTTATACGAAATCTTATATAATATAAAAGTATATATTTAGGTCGAATCAGAAATTGGTTTAGGTGTCATAACAGTGACAATAAATTAAATTCCATAGAGTATCTAGCATATGTGTTTCGAGATTTTCGAGCGGGACGGCACGCAGCGAAATATGATAAAGGAAATCAATAAGTAAGGAGGATATCAAATTGTCTTGTTAGAGGGTGGGGGGGTGTGTGCTCGATCCCGGGCTCGAGCGTCCGGAATACCCCCCCCCCCCCCCGTATAAGATTTACATTAATTTGCATACTAATCGGGAAAACAACACACAATGCATACATTAAAACGGGTAACACGGCCGCAACGACACCGAACACCGCCACTACGATATATAAAATTTCGGGCGGAAAACATGCGAGCGGGCCATGCAAATTTTATCGGACCGTATTAGGGTTGAAATAGGGGTGTTGAAATTGGTGCAACGGCGGTGTCTGAAGTCGGGCCAATTAGAACAATTGCCGGTTGGAAACGGAAGCTGTGGCGTCGCGGGCCAACTGCGCGGGTCGAACCTTAATCGCCCCACCTTATCGGCACGCGAAACCTCTCCACGGGAGCTTTGCGGTTAGGCAACCGGCCAGAAACCGGACACGGCCGGATCGGACGCGAGTTTCGCCTTCATTTTTTCACACGTCCATGGCACCAGCGAGGTTTCAAAGTTCGTGCTAATATAAAATATACGAAGAACGCCCAGAATTATCATCATTACATCTAGAAGAAAGCTTTAATTCAATACACTTCATTTATGACAATATGTATGTAGTCAAATTAACTAGTTACTAAGAAAGTGGAACAAAGGGATCAGTACGGTTATAAAATTTCGCATATACCTATGTATGTACATACATGTAAGCTGCTATATTTGAAGTCCAATTTACAGTTCCCAAAAACACTATTTCAGTTTGACTTAATTCAAAAATTGTCATCACTCTTTTAATTCAATATGCACAGAATCTTCGAAAATCAGGATAAACTTATTTACAAGTCACCAGTATTTTTAAATATTGTAAAATGCAAAACATTATATTTAAAGTTTTGCGAAATATTTCTCGAAATAACGAAAAGTGGATTTACGCCACATACAAATATAACGAAGAGAGACAGAAAACAGAAAACCAAAAAAACTAAATTAATATAATATGTAAGTGTATTAAAATAAATTTCATCACTTTATATGTTTCTGCCTGTAAAAAAAACTTCCATCATTGTGTCTTTAGTGGATAAGCAGACTTAGGTTAAGGGGGACCACTAGTGTGACCGCGCGAAAAAAAGGTGATTTTCGGGAATTAAAATAAAAAAAACTACTGGATGGAATGTTTTATCGTTTTATGGATATATGTATAGATATATACTAAATACATAATAAAAGTTTTTAGATAAAAAAATTGAAAATTCAGCGAGTTATACGTAATCTCCCAAGGCTCCAAAAAAAAAAGTACCCCCACTGCTGCAGTGATAGCGACCTTCACAGTGCCTGAAATCAAAAAATTCAAAAAGTTTATTAAACTAGAAGATATTTGCCGTACCATGAACCTCGGTCAAAAAAAAAAAATTGAAATTTTACAGAATGGCGGAGTTTTAAAAAAAAAAATCAAATTTCGCGCATAAATTTGTTGATTTTTGGCCTGCCAAAATTACATTTTTTATTCAATCGGAAAACTGGAGGTTCATGGCACGCAGAAACATATATAAAAGAAGCTGAAAAAAAATCAAATCGATCGGATGATTCATTCTCGAGTTACAACTGCAGCAAATTTGAAAAATGTAGTTTCGAGAAAAACGCGTTTGAAGTTTAAGTTACTGATTTCGTGGTTATAAATCAAGAAATATCATACCTACTGTTAATCTGCTATTCCAGGCCCATACAGTGCACCTTCCTCTTCTTCGAAAGACAGCTGTTGGGCTGCTAAAGCGTTTCTTCGAGCTAATCGGCCCTCTTTTGAAGCAGCCTGTTAACGATGATCTGCCATTCGAAGCCTCGTATCATCTTTGTCAACGGCATAATCGTTCGCTGCAGGTCCAATTATAATTCCCATTACATTGAACATTTTTAAAATTGGTGAATAACCGTCATTAAATATTGATGTAGCAAAATAATTTGATAACTCTATCGTTTTGAGACCACTGTGGAGGTGTTTCGGAGCAAAGTGCCATAGCAAGCCATTATAACTTTCGTTATTGTTCTGAGTATTATTAGTAATAATTTATTACCCAGACATCTTTCGAGTAAATCACGCCGACTCAAGTCTTCAAATATTGGTTTCAGAGCATTTTTTCTTTTCCCATAAAACACAACTCTGACAGTAAGTTGACTTGACACACGAGTCGATGATTTTCTTACTAAACTTTCCAACAAGAGTTACTACGCCAAACCGTGAAGTGTGGCCACGTTTCTTCCACGTGCCATCTCCAGAAACCGTCAAATTTGTCTCGGAGTCTTCTTCTTCCAGTGTCAACTTTTTCTCTTCTTCTACAGCTCTTTGCATACTAAATTTACAAATTGATTCTGCTGATGTCCATAAATTCGCAAAGCATCCACTGAAAGTTTGAGTATGGAATTTACGTATTAGATCCATCAAACCACAAAAAAGATTCACTCCGTTTATTCCGATACCTAAAAGTCGCATCACAGCCACTATGCGTCTATTTATTTCAAATGCATTACCAATCATAGGCCCGGAATTGATGTACGAAACGCCGCATTCACATATTACAGCAATTTTGAATCCTAAGCCTCGCGGACTTGCTTGATTGAACGTAATTTTTTTTTCACAAGTTTTGCACATCACTAAATTACTTATTGCAGAAAAAACAGAAATAAACTGGAGATTACTATAACCGTGCGTTGGATCAATCACAATTTCTTCGTCTTTATTGTGTAAAAGTTTGTCAGCTGACGTACTGGTATTTGCGGTGGACTGTTCACATGTATGTTGATTCGCCGAAAATTTTCGTTTTTTAGAAGTTGATCTACGCGTGGGATCAACATGGGAACCCTTTTGTTTTGAATACTGAGAACTCATTTTTGCTAAAATTTTGTACGATGTTCTCACTATAACGGTCACAATAAAACTGGAAGAGAGTTTAAATGTGCCAAAGTCTAGCATCTCCAAAACAGCCAGGTATACGACCCGTTTTTAATGACTTTTCTGGCTGACAGAACCAGAACAATAACTGCGTTATGATCCGTACGCTAACGCAACTTTCGAACCGACGTCAGCTGCTCTTCGGATGGCTGTAACTCAAAAACTATTCGAGATATGCACTTGAAAATTTAGTATGTTATTTTTAAAGGTATGGACTATCGAAATGTGCAAAAAAAAAAACGATTTTTTCAAAATGTCACACTAGTGGTCCCCCTTAAGCGCAGTTGCGTATCGTACAAAAAATTATTCACTTTTGTTTATTTCTTAGAAAAACCATGCTTTTTTGCTCTCTTGCTTTGAACACTAAAGAAGCGGGCTATTATGATTTAAAAAAGGATCTGCGACTCGCTGCCCTTAGTGATGACGTATGAATGCGAAATTTGGGTATTGAATGCGAGAATGCTGAATAAGTTCCAGTGCAATCGAAGAAGTATGTAACGCTGTATGTTTGGCATCAATAGGCGGATCACGCGGCTATAACGGACGATGGATGGACGAAAGAAGTGCTCGAATGGTACCCGAGGGAATGTAAAAGGGTGCAAGGAAGGCCATAGGGGAGATAAGTGGATGAAATCAGAATAATGAGTGGGATGAGATGAGGCATTGGAAAGAAGTTGAAGAAGATACCTTCATCCAGCAGTGGATGATGACGATGATAGTGTGATGACGCTAAAAGTGAACACATACATACATAGATACATATGTCGATCCATGTGTCATAAGATCTTTTAAGTGAAAAAAAAAAAGATTCCATATATGTAATACAACAATGGTTGTCCGAAATCAGAAAAATTGCCCGATTTATAGAAAAAAGTTATAGCTTTAGAAAATGATGAAAAATGAGATTTTTTTAATAAAGTATAAAAAATGTTTTTCTTTTCACGGTAATGATTTATTCCACTATTATATATACACGCTTCTATTAAAAAAAATATTAAAATGACAGACTCCGAGTAATGTGTCAAACAGCATCCGAGTGATGTGTATGTATATTATAATATAAGCAAATATACCTTTGAAAAATAAATAAATGGAGGCAATCTTTTACAATTTTTATACGAATGATATTCGACACAACAAATGAGTACATATTTATATCATAGTATAATTTATCATAGAGAATTCTCGAATATACTCGAACAAACATTAAAAGCTTTACGAAACCATTTCAATAGTTACCTGTCAAATAAAGGTATTTCAAGTTCAGTATATAATATTATGTAAAACGTACGTGAATCATCTAAACTTCACAAGTTAAATTACAAAACTGCGCTTCGCTTACTTTACACCCGTCGAGATGAAACGAAACGATTAATCCGTACAAAGTAGTAATTTGAAAAACGATCAAAGTTTCACACGAACTCCTGCAAGTTGAACGATGCAACTTAGCTCGCATTCACAAATCGAAACCGCTTACTATGTATGTAGGTACATACCATATGTACATAAACGAAAGCACCGCGATCGTAAACGGCGTAAGTTACGCATTCTCGATAATTTCGCCCATTCGGACCATGCGGGTGACTCAATTGTTGCAATTGACGAGGAGAAAAGTGAGGGCGATTTCCTCTCTCTCCCCCATTCCGACCCACCGGCAATTAGAGTCCAATCAATTAGCTGTTAATTTCTAACCACCGAAATACATAAAATTATACGAGCGTATTAATCTACGCGTCGGGATATTCCTGCGGTGCGGTGCAAGGTGCATAGTGCACGCGGAATGCGCTCAATTAATTCAGCGGCGGTTGATGACGGTTGCGGTATGCGGCCCGCTTAATGGCGACCCGGGGAATGTCGACACGTCGAGGACGAATTGAGAGCTTTAATTTCAAGGACGACTTGAGACGTGATGAAATCGACCGACATTGTACACGAACTGGCACATTAATTAAACTTGAACGGAGATGCTGCAGTGGGTGGGTGGGTGGTTTAAATGAGTACGTAGCTACCCTAATAATCGACGGAGCTACATATGTACATATATTGAGCGGGACTTATTTATTGACTTTTGGACATATATGTATGAACATACATACTATTATGCAGGATAGTGAAGCGTTAGTATACATATGTATATATGCACATACATACATAACTACACATTTTCGACGCGATACAGACATATGTACAATACGTCAAAAATTGTACAAAAATGTGTAGAGTCTGTAATTCAGAGTCGGTCGCGAATTTCGATACAATTTTTCAAATTCCCGGAAGCCTCAGCCTCCGCAATGCACAACACTGCAACCGACTGCATCTGCATCGGGTCGTGTCGGAGCGCGGCGATATAAAATTATACGCCAAAAACGTACCTGCGCGACGTAACGTATCGACGATCGAGAATTCTCGAATGTGCGGGAATTCTCGAAAATCCCGGGAACGTATCAAAGGAGACGGACGCGTAGGAGTTGTTTACGCCGATGAAAAATATACACACATGTAAACTTATGTACATATTGCACAACGACCAAAAAACGGATGTCTGCACGTATTGATATTAACCAGAATGAGGGGAGGGGGGGGGGGTGTGTGAGAGGAAGAAAAAGAAAGCAGAGGTTGGGATGGGGGGGCAATACACTTTAATATAAATAAATATATGTAAATGCGTGTGTGTGTGTGTGTGTGTGTGTGTGCTCGTTTTTCCGCATTCTACAGATGTTCATACGCATATAAACACAGTTGGTATGGCAATACGCGCCAATAGATTTGTGGAAGAAACTTACAATATATCGAAAACTTGCAACCGTTCTATTCAAGATTCGATTCGATTCAAGATTCATTTCGAAACTACATGTACGTAAACGTTTTATTATTTCAATTAAAATTCACGTTTGTATTTATGTATGCATGTATCTACCTGCTATGACAAGGCAACGAACGAACGAACGAGCGACGAAAGGAGTCGATCAGAATCATACACGTTCACGGCACATCACGCGAGCGTCACAATAAATAATTTAACAAAGAATATTCCCAGTGTACATATTACAACCGTTCGACGATTGCAAAAGGGGAACGTTTGATCAACCATTCAACACTAGAGAATTATGTATGACAGTCGGAACGTTGTCTGTTTTATTACGATTCCGAGGACATGCGATAAACTACATACACGTTATAATTCCAACCGTTTGAAGTTACACACAACGTACATATATGTATGTATGTGCCTGTTTTGATAGGAATCGTTGCGATGATATAATATTTACGTTTGAGCACTACGAGGAATCCATTTTACGTGTATAAATATAAACCTATTGTTGTGTTGCACTCGGCGCGGCGCGGTGCAAGCACGGCGGTTGCACATCTGAATGCACTTCCTGCACCGCAGGGTCGGTGATTATGGTCGCATTCCGCCTCGTCCAGTGGCCAACGTCCATTTATCCGCGGACAACGCCTTCAGATGAAGTATGCTACAATGGCAGGGATTCTTGTGCTATTAATCGACTGTAGATTTGTGCCCTCTGACGTTAACCACGTCGAAGATTTCCATTAATTTTCGAAAATTATTACACAATTCCAAATTACTTCTATACTCTATTTACATACATATTTGCGTAGATGTACCAGACAGATCGCACCAAAATCAAATCGGGGCCTTTGTCCCTTGAGAATCTAATAATAGTTCTTAGAATTGAATTTATATTAGAAAGGCCCGACACAATTTTATCGATACGTAACTATAATATAAATGGCAAAATGATATCACGAGTCTACGATTTGGTTAAATTGAGATAGCAATTTTGTTTCATATTATATCAGACCCATTAGTGATGTAAACAAGTTGTAATTATAGAATTATAATTACGTATGTATCAGTTTTCTACGAATCGTTAAAATATCAACGGGCAAAACATTGGGAGAAAGTACATAATAGCCAAAATAAACTTACAATTAAAAGTTGGTCTAGTCAACACATATGAACAAGGGACACGATATGAATAATAATCAAAAGTGACTGAATCACCATCGTTGGACAATCTTTTCATATAGCCGACATTAAAAAGTTTACAATTTTGTACACATCCGGCATGTACATATAATATTTATGTAAGGATACCCAAGGTATTTTATGTATACACATATGTATGTATATACATACATATATGCTTAAGAAAATAAATAATAATGAAATATACAATGGAAGCGATTGAATTTATTGATCAAAAAAAAAATCAAATATGTACTAGGAATCGGAATACATCGTGTTGATCAATCTTAGGCCTGCGTTGGGCGGGGGTTGGGCGGGCTTGTCCTTCGCAGCCCTTAATCCCTCGATGCCCGCGGGGTGTAGTGATGTTAAATTGTGCGATAACCAAGGTACACAAACCTCAAGTTACGTGCAAATATTGTGCGTAGAGACCCAACTGATATATAAATCTACTGGTACGTATACTTACATATAAAATATTGTAGATACATACATACGTATATTTATGTACATACGATGATCTACCTTGGATTAGCGACGATTTGAACCCGGTTTTGAACCGAGCTATTTTGCTCTCTTACAAGTTGTTATATGGCTTGTATTATATTATACTACATACATACATATATATACATATCTATCAGTGGCGTGCGGTCCATGGATGCGGTGGATGCGGCGCATCCCCTATAACTTTAAAAAGCCAAGAGTATTTTTAATAAATATTTGAATTTCGCTTCGATGTATTCTTAGTGATGTACGTGATTATGATGTAGTATATGATATATATTTCACATATCACGTGTTTTTTGTTACATGATGCATTATATAGGATCTTTTGATAATTTTTATTAAGGATTCGCATAGGCCGCATTCGCATAGGCCGGCCACAGGCGAGTGACGCTGGCGAGTAGACGCTGAGTGAAGTGCGCGCGCGTCATGGATTCGGAGTCGCGACCGATCCCATTTGCGCATGCGCACTATGAGGCTGTCATATTCGCGCGGACGCGTTGACACTTGTTTAACCTCTACGGTGGATTCGGTTTCTCTGTTTGCTTATCTATTGAGTTTCACTTGGAAGCCGCTGTTGATCGATATTTCCGCACGCTACGCCCCAAGTTATTTATCAAAAAGCTAGCCGATTCATTTCTTTAGACGAAGTTAATCATTTATACTGTAAGTTGGTTATTTTTTACTTTTGAATTAAGTTTTCATTTAAATTAGTTTCGTCTAACTTTATTTTTAGTTTACTGTTCCACTACTTACGAGTTTTCATTATTGCCTTTAATATGGATATCGAAAATAACAATGAGAGTGGACTTGTCGTCGAGATCAATAATAATTGCAATTGTTTAATTGAAAATGTGCTGAAAAGAAGATTTGCTTCTCTCCCATTTAATGAAAAGGAGATTATTGTTAAGAGCCCCAAACCCACACCAATATTAAATATTCAGTCTAAAACAAAAACATTTAAAAGGTATTTTAACACAGAAACATACGAAAAAATTTCATGGATTTGTGGATGTGCTCACTTAACGAAATTATTCTGTTGGCCATGTATTTTATTTTCTCAAGAAGTGAATGTCTGGAGTAAATTTGGATTTTCTGACCTAAACAATTTAAGTAAATCGCGCAAGAGACATGAATGTTCTCAAGCTCACATATGTTCTGCTGCTCAATTTAAAAAATTTGGAAAGGGACCTCGTATAGAAAATTTTTTAAGTGCTCAATTTAAAGCAAATATTGAAATGCACAACAAAGAAGTTACTGCAAATAGATACATTTTGTCGAAATTAATAAGCGCGATCTGTTTTTTAGCAAAACAAGAACAACCTTTACGAGGACATTTTGAGCACCAGGAATCGGAAAATAGAGGGAATTATATTGAATTGCTGTATCTGTTGAGTGAATCAGACATAAAATTGAAAACTCATTTAGATAACTCTACGGTGTTTACTGGACTATCGAACCATATACAAAATGACTTGGTATCCGCAATATCAAAAGTCTTGCTAGATGAGATTAAAACTGAAATACGTGCATCAAAATTTGTTTCCATAATTGTGGACGAATCTACAGATATCAGTCGCAAAGCTCAGCTATCTACTATTTTTAGATATGTAGATGAAAATAATGAAATTCAGGAGAGATTTGTTGGATTTGTCGATGTTAGTCCCAATAGAACAGCTAATGCTCTTTTTCAGCACATACGTGAGACCTTGGAAGAATTTGGTTGTTTGGACAAATTAATTGCACAAACGTACGATGGAGCGGCTGTAATGTCCGGGGAGCATAATGGAGTGCAACGAAAAATTCGAGATATTTGTCCTAATTCTTTATTTGTCCATTGTTACGCTCACAGATTGAATTTAGTTTTGTCGCAATCTGTTAAACATATATCCGGATGCAAACGTTTTTTCAGCCGTATGTTGTCATTTTCAACTTTTTTTTGTAAGTCTTCAAGAAGAATTTCCCTTCTCGATTGTCAAATAAAAAAACGATTTCCCACTGCTGCCCCTACACGATGGAACTACAATAGCAAAATTTTAAATATGATATTAGAATATCAAACAGAATTAATGGAAATATTTAATCAAATAATTAATGACGAAGACGAATGGGATACTGATGCTGTCATAAATGCTGAAGTCCTTCATCGTTATTTAAAAGAGTTTGAATTCAATTTCAATTTGCATTTATTTTCTGCAATATTTAATTCGGCAGATTTTTTATTTGAAATTTTACAAAAAAAAACCTTTGACATATCGTATTGCGTAAGTGAAATTAAAAAATTTGTAAAATATTTAGATAACAAAAAAGACGATTTTGATTCATTGTGGAACAAAGTAATAACTAAAAATTTTAATAGAAAAAGAAAATATGCTGAATGTGAAGAAGATGTGAAAACAACGTATAAACTTCACTATTCTGAAATTTTAGAAACTCTTTCAGTAAATACAACCAATCGATTTCGAGATATCGAAAATTTAAAATTTCTCGAATTTTTTAACGTCAAAAAATTTAAAGAATATGAAAATAATTTTCCAGATTTCCTATTTAAATCACTCCACCTAACTTATGGAAAATACTTTGATTTTATGAAATTAAAAAGCGAATTAATTTACATGTACTCAACGCAAGATTTTCATTTGAAATCTATAAATGACGTAAAGGAATTAATTGTGAAAGATGATCTAATAGACGTTTTGGAACAAGTATTTAGTTTAATACAATTAATTTGTACGATACCTTCCACGAGCGCATCGGCTGAACGATCATTTTCGACTATGAAAAGAATTAAAACGTTCACCAGAAGTAGTCAAAGTGAAGAAAGACTCTCTGGTCTTGCTTTAATTGCAATCGAAAAGAAAATAATGTCAAATTTAAAAAACAATAAAAAATTCTATGATGCGGTTATCGATGAATTTTGTAAAAAGGAACGAAGAATAAAATTAAATTTTAAAAAATAAATTGGTCGGTTTTTTTTTTCAAACAAGGGACAGCATCCCTTGTTTGAAAAGTCACCGCCCGCCACTGATATCTATGTATGTACGTATGTACATACGATGTTGCTTTTCTTGATAACGATAAAGCGAACACAGACATGGGGCAATCGCCGAATGAATAACAAGCAATGTGCAAAGACTTACATAGCTACATATGTATACTTGTATTGACACTGAGATGCGTAATATGTATTTTATTTGGATTACACATTAAGCAAATAAGGTTGTTTTAAAGGAGTGCTTGTTTGCACGAGTTTAAATTAAAAAAAAATATGTGAAACTCATCATACAAAGTTCACATAGTTGTTTGAAGTACGTACATACATATGTACATATGTCTTAGTTTAGGATTCGGTACGGCAAGGAAAATATCAGAATTGCTTCTTCATTTACTTCATTGTTGTCACTATTGTCTTTTACATTTGTTTTGGAAACGTCATTTGAACTAGTGATTTCATACACTTTTTGCATAACTTTGACGCAACACTACTACATACAGTCACGAAGTTTACATATAAGTACGGTGAACATATTTTTTGGAAAGAATAAAGGACAAATAAAGAATCGTTTTATAACTGAAAAAAATGCTTTATATCTTTATAAAATACTAATGGTTTTACCCGGCTTCGCTCGGTATTTGTAATATAAACCGCTTAAACATGGTTAATCTAATAGTAAACATTTTATTATATTTATTCGATTACTTTTATTTTATTTAAATCTATTTGAATTTTCATGTATTTTTTTACTAAATTTAACGTCACGGATTCTACGAACCAAAACTTACATACATACATACATACATACATACAAAGTCTCTTTCGAAATTATATATTAGATTAGCATAAAAATTTTTGGATTTTAAACAATCATATTTAAATAATACTGAGATAGAAAATCGATCTTAATAATCATGGTAAAGTAAAAAATCAGCGAAATTAGCTCATCGCATCAAGAAAAAAATCTTAAAAAAAAGTATATTTATTTGAATTGCATTGAAAAATCACAATCAATAGGAAAAACATCTGACTATTGATTCCAATACTTCACATTTGGCATGGTAATACTAGATTGAATTACTAGACTGTAAAAGCCAAAAAATATATAAAAATTTGCATTTTTTTAAACGGCCATCTCAAAAACCAAAAAAAAAAACAACAAAAATCATTGTCATATTCGAATTTAGTCGGTCAAACTTAGAGAAGATTTGATTAGTCACCGCTCCGGTAGTATTATATTTTTACAAACCTCCTTTACGTTTCACTTGTTGTTGCTCAGTGTAATCGATACAGGTTAAATAAAATTTATGAACTGCATCTTTAAATATTTCGGCATTAATATCTTTAGCGATTGTTGATATTACAATGTAATGGACAAAAGGTTAATTTTAGAAAATAAATAAATCTATAAACTGCCCTCTTACAGTACACATAAATACTTCAGCGTACATATGTATATGTAGAAAACGTAATTCTCGCCCCATTCAACAATATACATTATTGCTATGTGAGATACATATAATTTCAGATTGATAACGATTTTAAAACGTGACATTATATGTACATATATACATATATATATGTACCCTATCTTATACGTTTGTACGCATGCAGTTCTACACACACACACGCATCTCATACAAATATCGAACCGTTTCAAATTCGGTTTCACGATAAACGGATCGCTCTGTTTCTCACCCAGTCGCACGAGCAACGGGTTAAGAGCACGTGGCGTTGCACGTAGGATCGATGACACTGCACGACCGCACAAATTCAATAAAATTTCTACCGTCAGTCACAGATAAGAAGAAGGGCCGTTGAAGCGATTTGGACGAGTGGACGAAGCGATTAGTCCACACATACATACATACACATTCACCAAAGTGGATCTGTCGGACACAAATATTTGACGAAGAGGCTTCGAGATACGCGGCGTGTGGTCTTCGTCCTCATCTTCGCGAGCAAATCGTCGTCGAGCAGCATCGAAAGGGTTGAAAAGCTCGCCGCGATAGAGCCGTCCGGCGGAGCGCATTCCCGACTCTCAAGATTCCTTCGGGAGTTTTATGGGACTTCCGGGAAATTGCTGAAGGCGCCTGGAATGCTCGCCCATTCGTTATTGAGCCGCCGCCGACGCTGCTTGACGCCGGCTCACGTAACGCATATCAATTTCTCACGTTCGTATATTTCGCGTGTGTGCTGCGAGAGGCACTCTATTCCAAGTATATACCTACATATGTATGAAAATTTGAAGCACCTACCATAAAATGAGAGTTTTAAGGTAGTGTGACTTTCAAAATGACCCGCAAACGGTTCATTGGCGTCAAATTGAGAATTGGATAAGCGCGTTTAAAAGTGTGTTTTTAAATTATTTTTTTAAATATATGTACATATAGAATGGCAGGTATCCAAAATGTCAACATATGCTTAATGCCTCCTTAGTCAGGTGTTTTGTTTGTATGTTCGTATTTTTATTTTAAAACACGTGTTTCAATGTTTTTTTTTTTTTTTGAAACGATACATTCTGTTAAAAATGTCAAAAACACCAACTGTTTTCCAGATGACAAAAGAATGCAGGACACAAAAAAAAACAAACAATAAATGCTGCTTCCGAATTTGAAAATAAAATGAGAACAGAAATTTCAGGATTTGCATTATTAAAAATTTCAGTAAATTAAGAATCGAGTCTGAATTTAAGCATAAAACGATAAACCTACATATCAGAGGAAAGGAAGGGCAGAAGGGAGAGGTGCAATTTTAGGGTTATTATAAATGCATAAATAAATATATATAAAAAAGATAATTCTGAAAAAATATCTTGAGCTTAAGCAAAAGCAAAGATTTTGTTAAATAATAAAGAAAATAAATGTCAAACAATAAATAAAAACTTTTTCACTTTTATTTTTGTAATACATTTTTTAAAAAGAGCAAATAAGCATTTAAATGACATTGAAGGCAGCTTTAGCAAAATTTTACATATATTTTATTTTTAATTAAGATATGTCAAGTCTAAAGTCAAATAAACGTACACAAATATAATATACAACAGAACGCTAACGTAAAATAAACTTGTAGATTTTATCGTAATTTCCACAGATTTGCCCAATTTTCATCTGGAATATCGACTCTATTTATTTAGTGTTTCACAAAAACAAAAGCGCCAACTTCGAATCCATCCACATTTTATCCTCTTCATAAGGACACCATATTTTATCATTTCGGCCAATTATATAAATATGGATTGTGATAATGTACGCTCGAATACTGTTTCGTATAATTGTATTTGAAATATACCGTGAAAAAAGGTGCTGGAACGGCGTTCCGCCGCGTAAAAGTCCTACACTATGTACGTACATACATACATATATTCAATCAAGTGCTTAAAAATTAATTCAATGCATATAATGTTTGTGAGGCAAATAAAAATGTTCTCATGGACAAAATTAACTGACTCAATACCGGAGCTCGTTTCAAATAAATATTAACGATCTAATCTGCATAATTAACACATATATAAAATAATCGTAGTTATAGACTTATAAGGATTGCATACAGAGGAATGCATTAGCGACGACAAATAAAGATTTTAAGATTACAATTTTATAGAACGACATTACAAAAAACAAGTCAATACCGAAACCATTAAATGTGCATTAGAACGAATCAATATATGTATGTAGTATATAAAATTTAGACCACTGATCAAATCCAATAGGTTATTCCGTTTTCTGATTCTAAGCCGGGGCGAAGGGAGGTGTAGGTAGTTGTTACAAGGGAATAGAAACTCGACGACCCTCCCTGTAAAGTTTCGGGTCACAGTTTTGACCGAAATGTTTCAAACTTACAAACTTGATAAATTACTATCGCCTAACTGTCAGCGCGTGCGAGAGAGACTATTGCGAATTCGAATCGAACGAAATACCCGCACAGATAAATGGCAACAACGAGAAGATAAATAAAAATCTCACACATCAGTCGGAAAAGTGTTAACTTGCATACATACACATACATTTCGACACAAGTTGGACGACACGTCGTTTCCCGTGTAATAACATTAACGTTTCAATCTATATGCTTAAATTTATTCAGGATAACAACGCGAAACAATGTGTCCGTTCCGCAGTAGTTAGTACACACATATAGTGACAACCCCAGCCTAAACTCATTTGAATAATACATCATACGGATTGCAAGCCTTACTGAGAGAGTACAGAAGGGTTCGAAGGTATTCTGAAATTGTTGCAGATTTCGCAATTAAACGATCGCAATGCATTAAATGTTCAGTATAAATCAAACTAATAGAGTGTGTGTTGATTATTAATTACTTAATTTATAATTGTTATTTATTAATTAACAATATCAAATTATCTTGAACGCTTCGAATGCATGAACACAATTTGATTTTAATTACAAATTTAAATCGCTCGATATTCATTTGTTTAATCACGAATACTAATGCCACATATAAATGTCATACATTTGACCGTTAATTATGTTGAGTGGGATTTAATTGATTGGAGGGAAAAAAATAAATATAGACAGATACAAAATTAGGTTGAATTTGAACAGGCAGCAGCGTCTAGTGCAAGTGAACCGTAAAAAGGCGGTTTAACGTTCAACCGAAGCGCGCACGCAAATGTTTGCCATTAATTAAACGGATATGCCGCGAGATTAAATATGTACATATATACATATGTATATAATATAAATCCGGCGAAAAATATAAACAGAAATCATATTTTAAACGGCCATTACGTACCTGTGCGTTTTCAGCGCGGCATGCCGTAAATCACAGTCTCGCACAACTGAAACAAAGGAATAATAAAATTAGTAAAATTTTATTTAAATTTGAATTAAATTAAAATGACATTTTATACGGTGAAAATGGTGCATATGTGTATTCTTATGCTAATTAATGAATTAGAGCGAGAAGTGCAACAATCTATGTACGTATATATGTATGTATGTACGAGTCAACTATCACAGTGGAATGTGCTCTTCATGGCGTAATCGCGATGTTTTTTGCGAGCTTCTTTCTCATTATGGTAAATGGAAGGCATTGAGTTTATAAACATATTATAAAACTGTATAAGTTAAAATGAAATTTTCATAGTAAATAACTGTATATTTTATACGAATAGATTTTGTTCATTTTAATTTAAAGGTCAAAGTTTCGATCGCGAAACAACATTTGATGGACATATTCATTTTCAAATTGAAAAATACTCATATGTAAAGGAGATTTATGACATATTTATAAAAACAGAAACTTGAAATATCCCAATAGGAGTTTGCATATTGTATATCTACAAAAAATGTTATTTTGTATACATATGTATGTATGTATATGTAATATATTTATTATAAAATACATATTGTGATCATTCATAGATTTTTAAGCTATAAACACACCTTTAAAATATAAAAAAAAATTAAAACCAATTCTTTCTATATTTTTTAATAATTATTTTTAATAAGTATTTCTCTATATAAAATATTTTCGTTTGTGTATTGTATATATGTATGTACATATGTACATAAACATGTCACAGTTGAAGTGTATCTTCCAGTTGTAATATATTTTGACTACGTAGTTGGAATATATTCCGTCTAACCTGCGAAAGTTGATTCATATTGCGAATTAAATTCCAACTGGTCAAAATATATTTTCAATATATATATATATATATATATATATATATATATATATATATATATATATATGTATATATCCAACTGAAAATATATTTCAACTATAAGTTGGTACCTGGTTAAATGGAGAGATTACATAGGTTTATTTAAAAAAAAATGTTTCTGCAGTTATTCAGTGATATTTTGCCTTTTGAATATTTTTTACTATAAAAAAACGACAGCAAATATTCTTAAAATATTCTTATTACATGTCGATCGCCATGTAAGTTTAGATGAACAGTAGCTCCAACCCCAAAAAGGTTGGGTACCCTTGCTATATAAGTAGGTAGTCGCTGGGAGGGGAAGAGACTGCGTTTGAAATTCGTCGAGAAAAACGGGAAATCGCCGGAGAAAACGAGAAGTCGCCAGCCGATTGAATCCGGCCTATTGTCTCTGTTTTGTTCCGTAACTTTGGATGTTTATTGCGCGCAGCCTTTGCGATTCCAGTGGCGCGCGAGGCCGAAGACAAAAGGGGAAAATAAGGACGACATTAATCGGATGACTGCGAGGCGAAAGCTCCACAATGTCAAAGTCAAACTAATCGAAAACTGAACTACGCGGTGCGAAAAGGACACCGATAACGATTAATGCTGTTTAGTGAAAAAAAATAATGAAATCGTTTTATAAATATGTTTAATTATTTTTTTCAGCGGAATTTGGATAATTTGAATTCGTCCGTTTCAAAGCAATGGCAGGGCGCGTATTAAAACAAATTAATTATGTAGCGCGCAGTTCATCAATTTAAAAGCCGCGTCGCCCCGAGCCCATATATCTCGACGCCACCCCCCATAGATCCCGTTCCATCTCGTTTCAAGGGGGTAGGTGGGTTGTCCTCTCCGGTCCTCTGTGCCCTCCTCACCCTCGTCACGTCAAAATTGTCCCATCTGCATGTTTGTTTAGGTCTAACGTTCGGTGTTCCATCTTCGTCCACTTCTTGCTGACTTCAACCACGTTGACGACCGGTGCGGTGTAACGAGCACAAATGTGGCGTAGAATTTCAATTCAATTTCGGAATTGATTGATTTCGTGCGAGGCGTGGCTCTTATTAGCGATGTGAAAATTAATGGAACAAACAACGTTTTTTCCGAGGGAAATGTTGCACAAAATGGTGTTGGGTTGTTCGAATGGGATAGGGGTCGTTACCTTTGTAATTGTTATTGTCTTTTCGAGAAGCGGAAGTTCCGCTGCGTAGATTTGCACCCTCGCCCTGGAGGGCCA
Organism: Arctopsyche grandis; assembly: GCF_051622035.1. Classification (NCBI taxonomy): domain Eukaryota; kingdom Metazoa; phylum Arthropoda; class Insecta; order Trichoptera; family Hydropsychidae; genus Arctopsyche; species Arctopsyche grandis. Next base: position 16,743,489 of record NC_135359.1, on the reverse strand, counting down.
TCACCTCTGTAATGTACAGGGCGGGCTAGAAGACGACCCCTTCTGAGAGGCGTAATTGGATAAGCAGCCTCGTGCTAACGACCAGCGCGACTTGCATTTCACAATGCCGCGTGTTTATTTTAATTATTATACATAGATACAGGAATAGCTCAGTCAGTAGAGTGTCGAGTTCAAGATTGAAAGATCAGAGGTTAAAAGTATATACATGTATGTATGTGGAAAAGGAATTATTATAGAGACATTAATGAATAGGAAGAAGACCAAATGAAAAAAGTTACTGTTAACTTTATTGATTATTTTATTTAAAATATATACGATAGCTCGATCAGATATATACGATAGCTTTTCAAGAATACTGAGTTAACTACAAAGGGTAAATATTCTCAAAAAGAAAAGAATACAGTTGAAAAATGTAGTGTAATAATATGAAATTATGGTGCCACTTTAGTATGCGATCTACCTTCACATATCTACTTTAGTATGCGATGTACCTTCACGTTTTTACTTTAATATGCTGTCTTACTGTCTCAGTTCTCGCGTGTGACAGTGAGACTGAATAATACCGACCCTAACAACCTAATCTTAAATGAATAGGGCCAACCCTAACTTAACTTGACCAAACCTGACTCTGTAAATAGGTGTTGGCAGCTAAGATTTTTTTTGTTAAAGTTTTATTTCATCAATATTTTCACAAAAAAAAAACATATCTTAGCAGCCAACACCTTTTTATTTAAGGGTCAGGTTAGGTTAGGTTAAGTTAGAATTGGCCCTATTCATTTAAGATTAGGTTGTTAGGGTCGATATTTTCTTCTCTGTTGACGATATTTTGACAGAAATGCTTTGACAACATTATGGGGCGGCACGAAAAAAAAATATAATAAACAGGTTGTTGCTATAATACAAATAAAAAAAAAACAATAGTCGACTGCGATTCAAAGGTAGACCGCATACTAAAGTAGCACCGAAATCATTATGAAATTTCTGCTAAATTCATAAAGTCATACCTATACATATGTATGTATGTATGTAAGGTTTGGTGATTATTCCGCAAAAAGCGATCTCGCGTACGTCACTAAAATCTCGATCACGGAACATCTGGCAACCAGAAACTCCATCAATCGAAAGATACCCACGCGAAATATTGTACTAACGAGAACTCGAGTGCCAGATATTCCGTGATCGAAATGTTAGATAGTGACTTGCACGAAATCGCTTTTTGCGGAATAATACGTTTACCGTTTGTAAATATATGTCAATGAAGAAAGTTTTATTAAAAATACATTAAGTAAAACATTTCTCATTGGGTCAGAAAAATGCGGTGAGAAATTAAGACGTTGTAAATAAGTATGTAGATTGTGTGTGACTTAATAGTATTGCGGGTTATTCAACTGTACATATGTTAGTATATACATATGTACATATATATATGTAAGTGGTCACACAGGCATAGATTGCGTTTTTTTTTTACATTTGCCCTATTTTATTTAAAGAAGATTGAAAGCGTTCAATTCAATCCATTCTTATTCAATCGAATTATTAACTACATAACTGAACGAAGAAAAATCAATTCGGGGAAATGGCATACGAGCCATCCGCCAATCAAGCGGATCGTTTCTTTTCATCGACCAAAACCGAATTCCAAAACTCGGTAAAAGCCGAAGTGGAAATGTAGAGAATGAGGGTGGGGGGGGGGGGGAGAAATGGGTGGCTGTAATCATATTTGTTTTGAATCAAACTCCGAATTTTCAAAGTCTCCCCCCAATTCGCCTCCCCCCTCCTCCCTTCAGCCGAAGCTTTTGCAGGCTATTATTTGCTCGCCTCTTCCATTACCCGAACGGGAGCTCTCTCGGGTTCTCTTTGTGCTAGCTTTCAGTCGGCGTTCTTCAGCGTCGCTTCCAAATGAAGATGATTTTAAGGAGTAGGTGGGGGTGGGCAAATTGTTAACATACGAAATGAAATGCTTTTAAAGTGCATTCGAAAAAGTTACTTAAAGGAAAATTCAATCTGGAAAATTGCTCGCGACGTGTGCAAGCAACTAAGTTTATACGCACTTCGTCAAATCCCACTTTACCTAAGCGATCGTCAAAATGTTATTTATATTACATTTATCAAGCCAGATTTTTTTTATTACAGTTATATATGTAAGTAGCATCTACTACATATGTAGAGAAGAGTGCATATTTCTTTAGTATATTCTGCTGCTAAGGAAAGATGATTTGGAATAACAATTTTAAAGAAATCATTTCTATGTATAATACATATAACAAGCAGGAAATTATGACAGACATTGATTTAAGATTAACTATACAGCAAAATATTACTAAGATAATCAATTTTTTTACTTCATTAAAGGTTGAACTTCGACTCTTTTAATCATAAGTAAAACGAGTTTATCTTGTCGAGAATTTTTATAACTTTGCATAGAATCGCAACAAATAGTACGAATTTCTTCAGGAGTTTTCGATTAGAAAAAGATAGAAAGCAATTGAAATAGTAATGAAGCATTATTTCTCAAGTTCAGCTTTTTTATGTTAATAATGTATGAACCATTTTATCTTTTATTTCTATACCTATGTACATATAATATTTCCCTCGACTATTAACGGATTTTGACTAATGTTAACTAAAAACAAACCGCGCGTCACATACAAGTTTACTTTTATATGTGCAAGTGGGCGTTGAATATAAAATAGAAAAACTTTGTGCTATTTATTTTTACATACATAGTTACAACGAGAAACAGTTTCAGCGTTCTATATAACATTTTTCTGCATACAACAAAAATGAGATTTTTTTGGTTCGTATATGTAAACGTTGGGACATTAATTATTGTGAATGAGAAACAAAAACGGTGTTGTATGGGGTGGTTTCGGTCACGTTTTCAAAAATGTACCGGAGTTTTATTTATAAGCCACGGTTCAAAACGGACGACCTTTTGAACCGCTTTCAACCTTTCCGCTGAACCGCGCACCACTCACGTTAATGGTCCGGGGCCAGAAGGAGTTGTTCAGGCCCCTGCTGATGACCTCTCCACTACGGCCCTGGACACGATGTCTTCTTTCCGCCCTATAAAATCGCCCTTAAAGGCCACCCCTACCTAGTGTTGAACCGCACTTCGACCGGTCATTTCTTCGAAGCGGTGACATTTGTGCCAGCGCTAAATGCGTCATCGATACACCAATATGAGATCGTAAATCCATCAAAAACTCGAGAGTAAAACGATCGTTGTTTTCTATGTACAAGGGTATCGCATTTCAGACTGACACTACACCTACACCCTGTCGTATTTCAAACGGTTTCAATACGCGAGACTGATGTACAAATAGAAAGCGATTTGATTAGTATGTGAGGAGACGAATTTCGCTCTTCAATGGTTCATCTGTGATGAATCAATGGCGTTGAAACAGATGAGTAGATATATAGTTGCCGATTGAATGCAAAATTTGTGTATTATTTGACATGTGACTGCAATTCGTATACGTTGATTACTCGTATTGTGAAGGAAATCATTAATTGTATTATTTGTAGAAAACCACGTAGGATTTGCGAAACTTTACAATATACAAATATTTGAAGAGATTCACTGTTTATTTTTCACTTGACAAGACTTGTTAAGCGAAAACAAAAAAACGCCGTGCGATATACATTTTGTTAGTAGCTATATTGGCTAGTTGAAAAGTGAACGAATTTCTTCTCGTTCGTACGATAGAGACAATGCCGAAAAAGGTTTCCTTCGTTCGCCAACAAGAAGGTAGTCGAGTTCTGGTACAATTATATTGTTGCTCTTGGCTGCCAGCCATCTTGTAACCGAACACGACTTTTAAAGTCGAATTCATTGTTGCAAGAAACAAACGTACACGAGAGGGTTTTCCAAGATATAGTACCATTATCCTGTGGAGAAAAATTCGTAAGAAATTGCGAGTATTAAAATTAAAGCTGTATATAATTAGGTGTCTCCTCGTACATAACAAGTCACTTGAGCCAAGGAGAATTTTTCGGTACATACATACATATAATAAAAACAATATTTTCCCTCTACTAAAATAAAATACTAAGTCACATGAGTTCTAGGTATTATTATTTTTATTATACGTATTCGGTGAGATGAGATTGCTTCTACAAATATTTTACCCAAGTAAGAAAAGTCTGCTATTTTTTACACCGGAATTTTGTTATAATAATTTCCATGTACAATTTGTTGAGTAGCAAATATTATATAATGTACAAAGGTAAACACATTTACGATTAGAAGAATATATGGGTCAATTATCATCGATCAAAAAAATTAATACACGTTTCCATACTGAAGCCTATTTATATCTGACTTGTTTATTTAACAGATTTGAACATTAAGAGGGCTGTACACCCGAAACCTTAATTTTGTTACCGTTCCTTCTTATCTTATCTTATCTTCGATATATATATTGAGTGTATGTATATATTGAGTGAATGTGACAATATATGATTGAATGAATGAATGAAACTCAATATATATATGAGTGAATGTGACAATGTAAAAATTGGCTAAAAATCCTTCCTACCTTCTATGTCACCACTATTTGAAATTTGATGGATGTACAATAAAAATGTATGTACAATTCATAGATGTCTCGTTAATTTGCGAGTTTTTTCAGTGTCTCGCAATTCAACGACTTATAATAAAAAAATGCTGCATTTGTATTTGTAATTGGCCAGGAAGGCGCATTGGGATTTACCTGTAAGGCCTTCCTGGTATATATGTAAAAATAAAATAAAATATATATTGAGTGAATGCGACAGTTGCGCTTCGACCAGATAAAACGTATTTTAAATTGACATTCTCCTATTTTCTTCTCCAAAACTGGGCCAATTTTTAAAAAAAATTTATCATCGGTATAAGTAAGATACTTTCTGTGCATCTATCGGCGTATTTTTTTTTAAATCGACCGTTAAAAAGCACGCTGGACTCGTTTCGTGGGTGTAAAAAAGAGGCGATTTTATAGATGTTTGGCGGCTCCTAGCTCCTATAAAAAATAATTAATCAAAAAAATAAAACGATAGATGCACCCCAATGGTGGATATCCATAGCATATTAAAAAATAATTTCTCTAGTGCCATAATTGAGGAAGGGAGAAGTATAGTACGTTTGTATGGACAAGGCGCTGCTGTCCAGCCCTCTTAATGACGTTACGAAGTCTAGTGCAGGGAGAACAAACCGGAAACGGGAACGAATCCCGCTATCAATCGAACGAATCCAATGAACGATCAAGTCGAAATTCATCAGTGTGTTTTAGTTCGAGCGAAAGAGGGAATGTCGGAGCTGGAGATATTTATTGTATCATTTTTTTTAAATATTTTATACGTACATACATATGTATGTCGCACCGGAGAAAATGTATCGGTACAAATATAAATAAATAAAAACAATGCCAGTATTAATTTATATATTGTACGAATTTGGGGAAATTTAACCGTTTTGTTGTGTGTATGCGGAAAGTCCGGGGTGTGAGGCGTCAGAGCACAATGGCTGGCGATTAATCAAAAACCGGTTTTTCCCGCGCAAACACATAAACACAAACATACACGCACATGCACATACACACACACACACCAAACAAAGGCAAACAAATCCGGTCGGAGGAGAGATCTGCCCGGTTGTTGCCGCAACCTAAACCGGATTAGGGGTCCCTGGGGTACCCCCTGAACCCGCCTGCGGCCCACTAATATAGGACCCCGTTAATACGCAACCCTGAACCGTACACACGCAGAAATAACTGTAAGCGGACCTCTGTGATCAATTAACGAGTTTAAAATATTTCAAGTTGTGCAACTAAAGGTTAGTCAGTTATTGTGATCGCTTTGAGAAAACTCTCGCATACGGGTGAAAAGCTTGAAACTAAGAGTGATAGTTCGCTGTGTTAAAAAACATTTTGTGAGCTTACACAAATCTACCATAGTTACAAAATACGATTGTTTATTTTTTCGTCGTACAAATATAAAGATTAGAATTACATCTCTCATTGTACATGCAATACACATATACGACTTGTGAAAAAAGGAACACGTAGGGAACAATAGGAAACAGGACCAGTCATTACGTGTGAATTATGCCCAAAAAATGATTTAATAAGGAAATTTACATTTTATAATATTTACATACATATAAGAAAATGTGATAAAACGAATAATAAATATTTACTAGCAGTATAGCTTAGTGATTGCCTTGATGATAACCACGAGAGGTTCCCGGGTTCGAGCCCTGGGTTGACCTCGATTGAAGAAAATTTATTCGGAGAGTTTCTGCAATGCTGCTAGTCAGCTTTGGATATTTGTGACTCCAAGTCGATCGTTTCCTATCTGAGTTTGCCAATTTATTTGATTTCATTGCTGAAATGGTTCTAACCACAATTTTGAATATGATGTCAAAATTGATAACCTATAAATTTATATAATATATGTACATGTTTATGTAATACCACATGTGTCGCTTAGGGGTAAAGCCAGTAATGGTATCGCGGTAAAATGTAAATTAAAAAAGGTGGAAAAATGGGACATGTAGAAATAATATTTTTTCTTACACTTCTTCACTTCCACAATTTCAATTTGTTTTTACAAGTATACATATAAACTTACAGTAAATGGTATCGATATTGAAGAACAGAATTATAAAAAGAGTAAAGGTACATTCAATGGAACGGTAGGTAGCTTTGACGGTAAAGTTTGTAATATATGTAATAATGGTGTTAGTGATTTTCTATTATAAAGATTTATGATTAATTTACCGACATTATATGTATGTGCAAAAATTTTGTAGAAAATTGACGGAAAAGCATTGAGTGATACGAGGAAGAAAAATCATTAGGATTAATGGATAAGTTTCGCGTAGAGTTCGCATGAATAATTAATTACACTAACATAAAAATAGCTTTGAATTAAAATTTTACTCAACCCCTATTATTAAAGTTAGATTTATTCTATGACTGAATCGAACGAAGTGCATCTCATCTAATGGCGGTGAAGAGCGTTTAAGCTACAAAAGCTAAATGTTTTCCGCTGAACGATAATGAAAACACAACAATGCTTTTAGTATCGTGCGCAAAAGTTCTTTCATATGTATATATACATATTTCGCATGTGTATTATATGTATGTATAATTTTTAGCGTGTTTGATGACCCACTTCAATGCGGTTTTTGTATTCTTATTCAAATTGAATTGGCTCGACTCGGTCGCGGCATGTTAATTTTTTAACAACGGGTTAAAATAACCCCGACCAAAGTCCGAAGGGTGGTTCGGCGCCCTTTCAGGGGTGGTCGGGTCCTATCGTGATATATATTATGGTCGTAAACCTAAATTATTTATCACCGTGTATCTCTTGCGCGCGGGGCGAGAGAAAAGCTCGGAAAAACTCGCTTCGCATTTGCGACCGCACTTCAAGCGCAAAATACAGGAACTCGAGTGCAATTTTCAGCACTTAATTAAATTGTAAAACTTTCACAAACTAAATCTAAATTTAAAATCTTGAACTAGATGGAGCGTGAACGTGTGTAAGTACGATCAAAGCGAAATCGGATATACGTTTATTTACATTTTGTGCAACGGTGAATTCGCGCACGAAAAAAAATAAATCGAGAAAAATATTTGTCATCATAGCTATTCGTGCGGAGATTTTTTTCCCAACACACCCACCCCCACTCTGTCCCGGACCCTTTTTGTAGGGCGACAATGCAAAAAAGGGCGTATCGAACAACGCTCGTTTGTATACGATACGCCAGAAAGCGGAAAAAATATATATGCCGAGAAACGATTGAATTTTATTTCCCATCACTATTTTTCACACTCGACTTTTCTACACGGAGAAAAAGTGCAGAAGTTATAAAACTTTTCACATATCTAAAAAAAATGAAAGTTTTAAATTTTTATCCAAAATAGATTTTTAAACAGAACGCAATACGTTACTGCGTACTGTATATTGTACATAAAATCTGAAAATATACATATTGTTTCAGATTAATTTCGTTATCGCCTCCGTGACGTTTGAGATGAGAAAAATAAAATAAAATTACAAAACGCAAAGCGTTAGGAAGCGCTGATCCGAGCGACATTCGCGCGCATTTAACTGAATGGATATCATCACGTGTATCGCACAAAGGAACACTCGGAGTGGAATATTAACACATTAACTAACACGAATATATTTTTTAAACGGATCTGGAATTTATTTAAGGGTGAGAATTTATGACTTTGGCGATAATAGACGCAACGGGGGGGAGCACGACTCGTATAATATTTATAACCTCTCGCAAATAAATGTATCCGCATGCACTGAAAGGGTGCATAATATAGAATGAACCACAAGCAATGGATCTATCCGATTCAATTATAACTTTTTAAATAAAATAAAAGTTTATATAATATACTCATGGAGAAATACACAATAATCAATTATACTATCAATTATATTGACATATTATGACATTCAAAATACATATAATATGTAGTTATTTTATTGACGTTCATATGCCGAGTTTTTTAGTAATCAGCACAGACCGTAAACCGCAGTACGAAGAATATTCTTTAGCACATTAATATATTCCGTAATATGTAAGTGGCGTATCCGTAACCGACACGATAAATATTATACAGCAGTACATGTCACCGAAACGTATCAAACAGTTTTTTTTTGCCATTATGGAAATATTCATGTATTACGTGACGTCACAGTGGCGAGTGCACCCGTACGAAAGTGAATATTTTCGAAAACGTCATATTGTGACAATATTAGCTCGACGATACGACGCAAGCAATATTGCGCCTTATCGTCGCGCTCTGTAATGTATATGTAAGCCGACTTTGTCTTGCACTCGTCCAAAACAAGTATAAACGTGCCGAAAACGGGCAGTGCTGTATACATATAGTTAATAGAGGTCTTTTCCATACAGTGCTGTGCCGAGCTATTGGCGTATAGTGGTGAATAATATAAAAATAATTTTTACGTATATTTCTATACTCACTAGAATTATACAATATAAATATAAATTTCTATACAAAACAACCCTTAAACAATGGTCAACTTAAATTGAAATTAAGAGCAAAAAGACGATTATATAATATGTACATATATTGTGCGAGAAGAGAGTTAAAACAAGTTAAAAGTTAAGGATGAAGGTAACTTTGGTAGGTTTGTTTAAGAACTCTTTGCTTGAATCGTGTGTGAGGTTCTTAAAATTCAAAATTTTAATTATAATATGTACATTTTTACTTCAAAGATATAGGCCGAATTATACAAATATATATTTTATATGAAATATGAAACTGGTTAACAAAGATATGTAAATAGTGGGATTGAACGATACATCACAATATTAACCCTTTCGTTACTAGTTGCATTGTGCCATTGTGTGGTGGTGTTCCCCGGCCAAGGGAATGTGTATAAAAATAATAAATAGACCTGGATATTGGATGGTCTTGTTACCAAAAGAGACCCAATGAGAATAACTCAGACCTGAAGTCGCGTATCGCCAATAGCCCACCCTATTATGAGTCGCTCACATGATTGATACCGGGTGCCCTCGGATAGCGTACGTTAAATTAAAAAGAGAGGCGAGTGCCATCATTCTCGCTGATTATTGCCTCTGAGGTATTCGCCCAAACGTCGCCGCCATTTTTCGTCCGAAATTAAATCGTGACGTATCATCCGTATTTCGCCTTGCAATAAAGGAGTCGGAGATGAAGGAATGGAGACGGGTGGAGAGTGGGTTGCGATCTCAGCTAAATAGGATAATATTTCAAGTGAACGACGGCGATCCTTAGGGTTTTTTTTTAAACTACGTACAGCCATATTGAAAACGACTCGTGATTAAAATTCTTGGAATGAATATTGCATCCTATCAATTTACTACATATGTACGTATGTATATGTAAAATCATTATTTAAATCGTCATAATTGAAAATGGCATTTACTGTAAGTCTACTTTTCTTCATTTCGAGAATTATCTCGCAAAACATTAAATATAGTTTTTTTTCCGTTTAACAATATTTAAAAATACTGGTGGACTATATATGTACATTTATTCTGCTTTACCGAGATTCTGGACATATGGAATTAAGTGATAATAAGATGTGAATTAAATCAAACAGAAATAGCGTTTTCGGAACTGAAAATTCTACCGCCACTTTCAAATATAAGGGCTCATAATTTTACCGCCATGGTGATGTATTATATCATAATTAGGGAGGGCTTTCTTAGTTCAATATTTTATTGCATTTTGAGAGCCAATGATAATATGAAAGATAATGATAAATGATAAAGATCAATAAAATTTATATTATATTTGTAAACCCCATTATGGTTTTAGTAAAAACATATGTAGTAATTTATTTATTTATTAATAGTTTTGGACCATTGTGGCATTACAGGAAGAATCTAATGCGCCACAATGGCCTATATATGTATGTATATCAGCGTCTTAAACTACCAATAAAATTAATACATCATCGACCTTATTAGTATATACATATGTAGGTTTATTCATTCAGTCTTTAATGTGTGTAGTATTTATGTTATTATGAGGTTAATAACATATGAGTCGCTACATTTGAAAGTGGTATAAGTCCCCCTTTCTTCATTTAAAGAAATATTTCTCAAAACATTAAATATAATGTTTCAAAAATTTCATCCTATACATTATCCTAATTTCGTCTACATACCTGCCTTGCGGCCTTCCTTTAACCCTTTCACGTTCTCTCGGGTACCATTCTAGCACTTCTTTTGTCCATTCATCTAGCTACGTGAACCGCACATTGCCATTTCAATCTCTTCACTCTCTCCACTATGTATATCCACTACCCTTGTCATACTTCTCAACCACGTATTCCGTTTTCTACCTCATCTCGTTATTTCGTGTATAAATTCAATTAAATGCGTATAGAATGTTGCGAATTTAAAAATAAATACAATACTTTAAAAAATCAGTGTACATATATATGTATGATTTTAAAAGGCTTTTATTTTATATCTACAATCTACTATATATAAGGTGAAAGTTTGATTTTCTACTACATACATTTTTACATATGTTTCTAGCCCATTCCAAAAGCCGCCGACAGTTTATGTTATTTATACCATAGCATGAGATATGTATGTACTATTTTAGAGATAATATTTATACCAAATTTGATAGCTCTAAATGGAAAATGTAGATTTGCATAGTGGACAAACAAACATTCAACTTGTTTATATTGTTTGATATAATTACTAGAAAGGGCAAAAGCTGGCAAATGAATAAAAAGTCGAATAGGAACAGTATTTTCGACCATATCGCGAATGCATCTGACGAATCTGCGTTTTCGTTGCACACGCACATGCTATATGCAAATTTTTTGATGCCCATCGCTTCCCCAAATGTGGCTCTGATAGCACGCTAGGGTTGTTTCAACTCGGCATATGTAATGCGCCATCAAAAGCTCATCATGTTGCAATTTTTTCCTGCATACGCCGGGATTACCCCATCAAAATTTCACGTACCAAAAACGAGCGTTTAATTCTTTATGCGGTCCTTTCGAAAAAAGTAAAATGAATTTAAAAATATATTTATCACACACGCACGCGCGTACAAGTAGGTACTACATATATTATTACTTAGCGCGGACAGAGCGAATTTTAATGGACGGAACATTTGGTCGACGCGAAAAATTGACATGTGGTAGAGTGGTTTATATTTCATTACCGACATAACAGCCCTATGCACTCTCGCAATACCAATTAGAATGAGTACGACGAGTGTGTATTATTGTATAAAAATATAAAGCGCATTATAGAATAAAAACGGAAACGTTATCCTTAAAATGAGAATATTTTCAATGGACATCCGTTCTCCCTCGTAACTCGGCACGAATTTGAGAAATCTGATATTTCAATCGTGATTACAATGGAATGTGAATGTTGGGTATTTCTTTCTACATAATACACATATTTGAGTTGAATCACACAATTGTGCAATCCGACGAAGAAAACCGGAAATCGCAGTATTTTGTTAGTAAAAAGTTAACCACATACTCGAATTCAAATAGGTTCAAAATATTTACTTAATTTGTATTAATGGTTTTTTTTCTACATATTCCATCTAATTAAGTAACTCATCAACTACGGTTTTACTGAAACGTATTTAAATCGGCCATTTCTAAAAAAAGTTTTGTGTTACTCTGATATGTATTTAAAGAGAAAGGTTTTATATAAAAATTGACATTAGTATACAATTTTTGGTCCACCGAATAATTTATTTTTGTTACCTGTACATACATACATACATATATACGTATATAGGAGGTAAATTTACATACATATATACAAGAAAGGCCTAACTGGACATCCATGAATAAATTTTGACATTTTTTTTGATAAATTTGCATTTATAAATCGCCAAATTTCGAGATGCTGAAAAACTTGAAATTTGCAAGACATCTATGGACAAATTTGCAGCATTTTAAAAATCAGCACATTGATCCATGCTGCTGGTGGGAGAACATCGGATTGTATGTAAATATGTTTATTTTTTAAATTTACTTACATACAGTCCTTAAAACAAGTCTCAAAAGTGAAGCTGTGAGCTTTTGCATGAATAATTAAATAAATGTCGCAATGAAAAATTCACAAAATCAGTCTGGAAACATCGAATCGAAAATACTCATTAATAAATTCATCGATTATTAATTACTGAAAAATATTCAGCGAGTCGCATAAGCGTGTATTCAAAACAATGGTAAGCTTTTGTCACAAAATTAGCATATTAAACGGAGAGAAAGTGAGCTTTGTACGTTTTGATATGAATATTAATTAATTCCGTCGTAAATTACCATTGAATACAAAATTGACGCTCGTATTAAGGACAATGGGATTTTTTCGTTAAATATGTATGTCTATATTTTAAATAGTAATTAATGTAAATGATTCTAATTAACTGTCCTCCCACCCCCTCCACCTGGTTTCAGACAACCCGGTTTAAATTTTAATATGAAGTTGTTATGCAACCGCACTCGTTTCGTTACAATACGATGCTGATGACTGTAATAAGTTACGTGTGTCTGTACGTCTGTCTGTGACTGTATATGTACCTATCTATGTATGTATGCGGAGTATTTGGTAACCAGCAGATGTCGTTTCGCCAACATAGGGGCAAAACGTCCCCATTTCGCCGGACTAATTTATTATCGGAATATTTATTTGGGGGTAAAAACGGTTCCACAGTCACTCCCTTACGATGTTTATTGTCGAGTTTTTATTTGATTTATTTGCGGTTTTTTTTTTAATTCGCATGCATGTATGCGTGTATGTATGTGGGTATACGTTTTTTCGTCATTTATTGTCCGCAATAAAAAAATCACAGTGATCGTTTTGGACGCGTAGATAAATATCTACATACATATACATTAAATTTATCTGCCAATCTCAATACAAAATAGTAGCAATAAAAATACCAAATTTTAAAGATATCACGATTTTCCATTTTCCAGCGAAAGCTTCAGTAATTACTTTTCAATATCTATGTATGTATAATATTAATACCTAACCACAATCTGATTTAGATCACTGAATTTAAATATTATGTATAAAATGTACTATGAACATTTATAAGAATTGTAAATAAGTTTTTGACCTTTTTTTCGTATTAAGCAGCACATCAACATTTAAATAAGATAATACATAAGTACTATAAATATAAAAAAAATAGAAAATGATCAGTAGATCAGTAACTATTGTAATTGACCTAAGATGTATCGTGAACATAATTTATAAGCAATAAAAAGCATTTAAAAAAAAAATTGTTTGGTATTAAGTATTAAGTATTTTATATTATTACATATTACAAATACTTACGTATATGTAAAATAGAACTAAATGATGAAACAATCAATTTAAGATTATTGTATTAATATTATACGTATCAAGTTTTCGTGATCGAGTATGACATGACGACAGAAAATAATGTAAAAATTATGAACACGCAATTTCAACATTATATTATATGAAAATAAATTATAATAAATATTGATACAGGATATCGTTGTATATTATCAATATGTATTTGTTTGGATGATCGATTTAGATATGTAGTTTATTTCATTTTAAACCCTTTCATTTCATAGGCAATATCACTTCGTGACCAATCGCATTTTTGTATCACTGACGCAATAAATCGAACAAACGGAAAGATTCATATCTCGTTTTTCGTCAAAATATGATCTAGTATTAAACTAAAAGCAAACTATAATAGATATTTGTTATACCTACACTTACACAGCAGATTTGAAGATGAACTTTTTACGTATATAAATAATAGTTTTACGATAAAATAATAAAAATATATATATTGAACATTATTTTTTCATAAGTAAATGTTCCTTCAGTCTCCCAAGGGAAGACCTGGCCTTTTACGAGCACTAAGCTTAACCTAGATATCGTACTAATGCTGCTTTCAGTACATTTATATTTAAACCTTTGGATAAGACGATTTGCACAAGGTCGGCATATAATTAACAAACGGGATTCGTTATGACATATTTTTAATTATTCCGTTGTATGGTTGATTTTCATAAATTCAACATTTTGGGAACTCACTCCGTACCTATACAACAAACAGCGAGTGCTTTCTGTCGATTAATTTCAAATTAGTGAATAATTTACGATTCAAGAGTCGCACTTTTATCGGTCATGTGCGTTCACAATGGACCTATGGGGTCGTTTTGGACCCCATTGCTCGATTAATAACATAATTGAATATTACGATGAATGCCTATACGCAGTCGGTGGTCTTTTTTTGAATCGACAGCTGGCCTTTCATTGCACACTCGAAATTCGACACCGATCTATACCTCACTCGAGTTCACATGGCAGTAGGCAAACTCCAGATCTCGATTCCTAGATCACATCAATAGGAATTGCATATTTTTATCCCAACCGTCAAGTCAACTGAAATGATGTAAATATAATTCCAAACGGCGAGATTCAAATAAACATTTCATCCGACGAATATGATGCTATATGTATGTATGTATGTATGTATAGTCCCGACTAGTGGAACGCAGCTCTTATAAGCGGCTTCCGTTCATGTAAACGACGTTGCTGCACTTTCTTCAATTACATCAAATATTCAGAGAGCGATCCTCTCCTCTTTGGAGTAGGTACGTACAGATCATACATATGTACATTCATACATACAGTCGGTGCGATAAATCGCTCTAGCCCGATATTAAAATATACGGACCCGCAGATAACGTAATAAAGTGTGATACGAATGTGAAGACTATTCACGCCTCATTCCAGGGATTATATTCCCGTTTCCCGAGAATACGTTATATCGTCGAGATATTATATTTTAGTCGGATGCGAGGCGTATATCACCAAGCCGACACTGGCTCGACTGCGACAGGACCTTTATTAAATTATATATACGCTGACGTGTGTATGTATATGTGCTTGTGCGCTTTGGGTTTCGGTTTGGATTTCAAAGATGTTTCAAAAATAGTCGTTGTTATTTTATATATGTACATACATATGTATATATATATATATATATATATATATATATATATATATATATATATATATATATATATATATATATATATATATATATATTATATATATACAAAAACAATCTACATTCCACCTACACTTTTTATCATTCGAAATATGTACGTGCATATGAATTTTTAATGGTTTACATACATGTTACGAGTATATTAATGTCGCAGAACTAGGGTATGTAGCAAAGACGCTTATACCATGAAAAAGTTGTTTAAACAAGTACTACATTTACTTAACATTGTTATTAAATACAAAAATTTTAATGTAACCATGTATCAAATTTAAAAAACACACAGTTAACTGTGTGTGTTTGTTTGAACTGAAACTTGCTTTGAGCCCAAATTGTTATACGAGGTTTTATCCATTTTAAAAATGGATAATAATGTAAGTACATAGTTCATACCTCAAATCAAGTAGTCGTGACAAAGAAATCCAGCATCAATGACGGGGAAAGAAATAGCTCAAACTTTGAACAAATCCATAAAATTCATATTTTATTACAATGCTATTCTATGATTGTTCCATTTGTATGATTTAAAATAAAACAATAATTATTATTATTCTAGATATCAACACTTGCTGCACTGTGATGATAGCAAGTGATCAGCACTTATATTTTATTTTTTATTTCTCCAAACATACTGAATGCCGATCTTCATGTTTTATGTATTCCTCAATTAAACCTCTATATATGTATTATCTATTTACATATATATTTATTAATATGGACGATAGGGATTGCACTATTCTTGAATAAAAAATATTATTATTATTATAATTATTAAAACATTATCCACATGGGTTAGTTATACACAGCCGAGAGCATTTAATCTATAATGCTGATTAATGATGGTACATTATATAGTTATTACGATAGATAGATATTACGAGTCTGTCAAACAATTTTTTTTATGATTTTAAATTGATATATTTTTAATATACCTATATATGTACATATGTAGGTAAGTGTATTGTATGATACAGATAAGTATATTGTGGTATTTTAGTTTAAAATTATACTGGCAAAAATAATTGCATTAAAGTAATAAATTAAATTACTCTGGGAGAGCGCTTAAGCGAGAAAATATTCACCTACACTTCGAATTATTATAGCATCGAAAGTTTTCATTCCATAATTACGCCAAAAATTTCAGTTTTTAATGCCATTACATCGCAGCATAGCTGAAACGTACACATAGACATATATGTATGTATATACACACACAAAGACATATTTACATATATGTATGTATATGTACATATGTACATATTACATAGGTTTTCACTGTAAATAAACAGAAATCCGCGTTCATTTCTGGGCGCTGTATTTACGAAAAGGCGAGAGACGAGGCCGCCCCATTAGCTACAGGTTTTTCTTCGCTTTCACATTTTCCAGTGTAATGTAGCGTGCCGGCGCCCGTTGAGGGGGTCGGGGAGCCTTTTGTGGCGTGCTGAGGGTGGGATCTTTTGCGGGGGGTGGAATGGGTGGTGGATCAAAAAGAACCGAAAGGAACCCGACAGTCACGCCGACCGCCTATTGAAGTGTGAATAAATGACGATGGCCGCGCAGTCTGACAGCCCGCGCTTTTCCGGCGCGTGGTGCGCGGTTTTTCCGGAAAATTCGCGCGTCAAACTCCGCCTCGATTATCCACGATGCGTTCTTTTTACAAAAATTTCACGGTCGAATCGAATCTTTAGTGCTCGATCGAACACCCGACTCTCACACACAACCTATAATATTTGTGCGTTTTATAATAGAGCTTTTTTCTGACTGAAAGGGTATACGTATAAATGTACAATACATATGTCTATACATATACATATATGCATAGTCATATACGTATGAATGAGACTTTTGTTACATATATTGTAAAGGGATATTTTCATGTATGATAGATTTTAAATTTACCACAGTAATTATTAATTTAAGACATGCATATTTTGATTTATCATATAATAGCTGCCCAAAACATTTTATTGTTCCTAATTCATAATTCTACAATTTGTTGATGGGATTTCTTTAACAATTGTCAAATTAACCAGCAACATACATAGATAAGTGGTTAGCGTGTAGTTCTTTCAATTTTATGGTCACAGGTTCAATCCCTGGCTTTGTACTGTTGGTCAGACCTTGTATGGATATGTGACTCCAAGGTCAATCGTTTCTTATCAGAGTTTGACAATTTATCTGATTTCATTGAAATGGTTCCAACAAATTAGCAGCCCTGTCCTATTTCTCACAATCGAGCTTACAGCATTTCGAATTTGATGATTTATATAATGCTGCAAATTTGTCCATAGATGTCTCTATGATTGTTAATCAATGTTCATAATTGGCCTTGAATAATTATACATGTACAATGTTTGACCATAAATGTCGTGAAAAATAAAATAATGGATAGCTCATATAAATAAAAAATTAAATCAGAAAATTTTAATATTATTTCATCATAAATATTCGAACTTTTCACTGGCGAATAATACGAAGTTCGCATAGTAAGAAATTTTATCCGATTTTCTTGATGCAATATTCTGTAGCTACATATTGTACATACCTATGCATACAAATAATACTACGATTATATTTCGATCTGCCGTGTCTTATCTGAATTCTATTTGATTTTGTAGTTTCATACAAAATTGCAACCATTCCATCCACATGATCTTCCTATGTATGTACATATGTACATATCCCAGTATTTTTAAAATTCTATGGAAGCACTTATACGGGGAAATGTTTGTCGTTAACAAAGCGCATACAAAGCGGAACAATTAAAGTCTATGTGTATATTAAAAAATACACATTTTGGCTAAAATTTAAAATTCAAATTTACAATACCATTTCAGAACTCTGTAGTACCTACGAGTGTGTACAGAGGTGAAAAAGTTGTAAAAATGTTACTAAAACGGTAACGTCCTCGTAAACGCGTCGCGATTCTGACCATTTTTATTTGATGCGACCCATGCTCGGTTTACAGGTGGAGTTAAACCCTTTAATACCCTGTAAAGCTGTACGTAGCGTGTGGCTGCAAAGGGTTAAATTGTCGATTCACTTCAATTTTTAATCGAACGTTCGATTTTATCCGCATATGCGACAAAAGAACTGCTAGCGCACTGCGTTCGATATTTTTAAATGTATGTAATTAATTAATTGAATTAAACAATATAAAGTATATTTATGTATGTACATATGTACATAGTTTAAATTACTTTGCTATTAAAATTACCATTGTATTTGGGAGGAAAATTAATGAAATTAAAAATGTACTAAGATACATAGCTCACAGCAATTAACTAAAAGCAACGTAATAACGAATTTTAGAATAATTTTACATACAGGTTCAATTATTTAATTAATTCATTCAGCAAAAAATAATGTATTTCACTTCCGGAATATTATTTAAATATTTCAACTTTCACTTAGCTGCGACGATAAATTAAATAAACGTTATCTATTCATAGCAAGTTGTAATTGGATAATACATACATAAACGCCGTCATATCGCAAATTACATATTATATAATTAAATACTAAAATATATTTCAAAAAGATATAAATGAATATGACCGAATGAAACATTATTTATCTATAGTTCAGTAATATCAAGTGCATATATTTATTCAGTCTTATGTACGTAGTTATAGAATTAAAGGTTATTGGGTGAATCGGTACAACTACCGTGCGATAAGCCAACACAGGTCGTGTGAGATAACCCATATAGCGTTTGTTTGTTTAGACAAATTTGCAAACGCAACAATAACCGCATTTGCATACCGAAATCCTCAGCGAACAGCTCTCGGAGCTATAAATTTGTCGAAGCAAAATTATTCCAGAAATCTTGCCGTATTGGGCCGATAAATTCGAAACCTCCCGACCCAGAGAAGATATTCATTTAGCTGGAGAGAGTGTGTGCTAAAAAGGCCGAGTATCCCAAACTAAAATTATACCGTGTTAATTGAGGACGTGTTTATAAGACACAGAGGGCACATTAATACCAACGGGAAGATTAGAAACAATTCCCACACGCGATAGTCTGTGTTATATACATATTTTATGTATGTGTATGTAGCTTTGTAATCAAAATAAACATTCGCTGTATGATAATGTTGCATGAGCGGGAGTAATTTATTTGATATTTTTCAATTGCGTTTTGTTATTTGCTGAAGATATATCAAACTATATCTCTGTACGTATACGATATACAGTGCAAACACAATAAAGGTAAAACAATAATAATCTACATAAAATACGTTGTGATTTTTCCGAGTACAGTTCGACTTTATTACTTTTTTATTACATCATTTTTATTAGGCAATTCGAGTTCTTTATTGAAAAACTTCCTTGTATTTTTTTTTTTGGTAATATTCCAAGTTTTTCATTACCCGTTTTACAACTCCCTTGTAAGCGATTTTTTTTAACTTTATTTCGTGATGCTGCTCCACACACTGTGTGTGTCTGCTTTCAGTTAAGTTCGATCGGGAAAAGATGGAGTAGGGACTTTTTCGGATTGACGGAGTAATTGTGTACGTACAGGAAATGCGAAAATGTAGTAAATTCACGTTTGAATAAAAGAAAATGTTGAGAGGCGGCGCGTAAATCGCAATCAGGCCTTTGCCGGTAGATTTATATCGTACGATTAGGCCGGAGAATCTTAATACAATCTCGACGTTACCAATAAATAGTTGAAATAGTAGCCGAAGCACCGGCCTACTAACTCATCCGGCCCATCGGAATGGAAGCTGCCCAGGAGAAAAAGGAGAAGTAACCAAAGATCGCTAACGGAGATTAACGACGAACGCGTCCGTATCGCCAGGTCTATAATATACCACTAGAGTAGGCACTACGGCAAATCAACACCAAATACACTAAATCAAATTTTGAATAATTAATACGAAGTTAAATTTCTATGATCTCCTATAAAATAAGCTAACAGGTGTGATCTAACCACTGTCTGGAGAGTAGTCCCAAATTACGAGATACGAGAGAGAAATCCGTATACACATATCTTAGGAAGTGTGTATATAGTAGCGGCAGGTGAATCATACGAATGTGGGTTATGCATCAGAGTTAGATAGAAGTCAACAGTGTCAAAAATAACAACTCAGCTAAGAGCTATATGCTGTAAAGGTAATTTGCTAGCAAGTCGCTGAAAATGCGGTAGTTGGGAAATGTGCACGAGTCATCGTGACTTGTTGCGAAGAGACGCCGAGTTCCCGATGCATGTGCAACGCTAATGCAATTCGTCGCGGTATTGTACTCGAGATGTGCATTTTGTCGAGAAACCTACGAAGTGCACAACCAACTTCCGTATCTGGGACGTCTTGCGGTCGCGTCAACGCGGAAAACCATTTACAAGAACGTGTGGTTACCGCGTTGCCAATTAACAACTTTTAACGTGTAAGTATGACGTTTTCTAGACCTCAACAGCTAACTTACTGAAGTTCTTCAAAACTATTCGACAATCCGTTCTGCAATCTATGTATTTATGTATATATACATACATACATATGTATATGGCAGATTCACCTTAAATTTTATTATATTTGACTATAACTACACAATTCAATAACCGCGAAGATGATATAAGACGCTAACATCAAAAAATAAACTACAAATTGTGTATATTTATTTGAATTTAAAGAAAGCAATAAATTTTCTATTTCTATCGGGGTTTGTAATCCAGATCGTAATGAACATTCGGTAAGTTGCACAGAAGAATTGAAAATCCATGGGAAAATTTTTATACATTCAGCATCGGTTTCGCTTTCGTTTGAAGCGAGCGATCGATTGCACAGGAATAATGATCGTATTTTAATATTGTTTTATGTTAATGCGACCTAAGCACGCTAAAACAGAGGGATTATCGCGTTGCGATGAATTATTAAGTGGATGCGAAACGAATTCGCTTTGATCCATTAGTCAACTGGCGGAATTAGCTTTGTAGCGGGAAAGAGCGTGTTAAAATTAACCTGATCCGCTTTTAATCACTCTTTGCTCTTATTCCATAGCGCTTACTGTGAATAATCGACCCAAATTTTATTTAAATACATACATATATACCTCAAAAATGATTTCCTATTATAAATATAAATTATTGTACAATTAATTTTGCCTGCTGAAAGAAGCGCAACACAGCTACTACATCAGTAGATTTAGTAGGATATGGAATCTAGGGCTATTAAGCAAATGGATGATCCAGAATTGTTAAGAAAAAGAAAGATTAATTCAACTGGTATGATTCAAGTCTGAGAAAAAAAAACAGCACGATTATGATTAAATCAATATATGAGCCGTTATATTAGAAAGTGGTGGAAGACCAATCTTCAGTTCTAAAAACACTATTTATGTTTGACTCGATTCACAAATTGTTACCACTTATTTTTATTCGATATGTACTGAATCTCGGGAAAAACAGAATAAACGTATTACAGGCCACCAGTATTCTTAAATATTGTACAAATTTTCTTCATTTCTCGAAATGAAGAAAAGTGCACTTACGCAAATCTAATATATAATTTCGAAATAGACTTTGTATGTAACTATGTAACTATATAAGGTTTGGGTGGGAGCATCAAAAATAAATTAATGTTTCTATGGCGATGATATCGATATTGATGAATATTATTTTTTTTGGATACAAATAAATTTAATAAAAAAACAAATGAATGTTTACTATTAAATTAGCCATGTTTAAGCTGTTTATATTACAAATACCGAGCGAAGCCGGGTAAAACCACTAGTTTAAAATATAACGGCTCATATGTTTCTAGATTAATATACATATTGATAAAGGAAACAATCGGATAGATGATGAAGATCCATTGCACGGAAGTTGAAAAAATAGACAGAAGATAGTTGGAAAGAGGACAACGGATGAAAGCTGTTCAAGATGAAGACAAATTTGGAAAGACATCGCCTAGTTGTATAAAGTAGACTATTGAATACATTACTTGCTTTCTACATTCATACATATGTACATACATTCACTCGAAAATATTTTCCTAATGTAGATGTTACACTCGTATATTGGTACTAAACACAGTCGATTACTCCATTCGGAACAGTAGTGTACTCTTATTGGGTTATTGAAAGCCTTCTAGTGCTTGTCCCGTGAAATATCATGTTTATGGCCGGTCGTGTATCGAGGGGGTGGGTATTGTGGCTCGTGTGTGTGTAATTGCCTCCACGGTTACACAATTGTATCGTAAATCTATCAGTTTAGTTTGTACGTTAGCCCTTAATACCGTTCTCACACGCCACACGCATCGACAACTTTATGGACAGCCCTGGCAGAAAATGCCGTTTCGCTATCGGGCCCACAGATCTAGATTGCTCGCGTTGTCAAACTGTGGTGCGCGAAATTAAATTTTACGAGATACGTCGCGATGAGAGAGCTCGAGCCCTGTCAGTGGCCATACAATATGCACGAACTTGCGAACGTGTAATAAAATATAGTCGACGCGTGATTTAATATTTAAATTTTCAATCGATGCTGCTTTGTAGCGAGTTTATTCAGTTTATTCCGATCGCACTGTGATTGAATTGAATAAGGGATACAATTTGCAAGTTCGATCGGAACCATTTTTGCGATGAAAATATAATACATTGCTACATACAAACATTTACAATAAGTCGGAGCAAAAAACGTGAATTTTGGATTTTCATCGATGGATCTCATTTCCTGTGCATCCAACCAATTGATTTATCATGACAAACAATTCGAAAAAGTAGGCTTTTTTGAGATTTCTATAGATGTACTTCATCAAGGAAGCTCATAATGAATTTTATTTTCAAAATAATCACGAGAACAAGAAATAAATGACGACTTTCTGAAAATAACGTTTCCCCTATAAAAACACTCATTGCGCTTTGTATGGGGACCTTCGAGCGAAACTGGGACTTCGAATTCTCGTCAATCAGTCAAAACGTATCATAATCAACCCAAGTAAATTTCAATAGGTGAATATTAGGAGTTTATTTTTCATAAAACAGTAAAAAAATCTAAACTATTCTCGAAAAAGAGATATATGTATGAAAAAAGGTTACTATTTTTTAATTGTTGTCGAGATACATCGATTGGTTGGAGGCACAGGACATTATTTAAAATCAATGAAATTTTTTATTAAAAATTCTCTCCCTCCCTTGATATGACTAAAGTATTCTATTAGATTGTTCGGTGAAAATCAAAAATTCGCATTTTTCGCTCCACCTAATATACAATATTATACAAAAGTTAATTACGTCTACATATGTTAAGTTTATCTCATTTAAATTCTATATTCGACAACACGAAAATATCCGCGATTTCATTATATGTCAAATATTTAAATCTTAAATATTATGTCAAATATTTAAATCTTAAATATCTTGTCAAATATTTATTAAATCTTAAATATTATGTCAAATATTTAAATCTGTAGGGAAAAGAATAAGATATTTTTATACATTTCGAAATAAATGAAAATTTTATATAACCAATTTATTTACTACCCCTGTATTTTAATATACTGAATAAAATAAGTAAATATTTGTCATTATTCCGTTGCAAATATTTAGTATACCATCGAAGGTGTCTAAAGGGTGCCAAGCTGTTTTATTTGTTTTTAGGCTTTGGTTAGTTCGCGTCTTGTTTGTTTGTCGTTTACGACTAGTTTTGCAAACATTTACTACAATGTTATTTTAGGATTGAACGGGTTTCTTCGACTTCTTGTACGAAAACATCACATTTTTTTCTGTTCGGTCGCATAAAATCTTTCTACAGTTCATGTAAATTTAACGCTTTCCAACCCTAGGGGCGAAAAAAATTCGTTTCACCTCTGCGAAAACTCGTAAAAATTATAATTTATGCTAATTCAGAGCACGTGGGGTAGTATTAATTAAAAAGTGGAAATAATTCATCGTTGATGGGTCACAAAAATGAAACGCTGACCAACAATAAAAACTTTTTTACGAGAGCTTATAAAAGACGAGAGAGAGAGAATAAAAGCACAAAAAAAGCACTTTGTCGGTATCGCCAACCAATTATGCTAATCTCATAGGGCCGAGCCCCTTCACACAACCGTAGGGCAAACACAAAAAGAATTCAAACACGCCGGAAGAGGTCATTTTTTGTGCACCCAAACCTGCTAATTAACGACCCCCACCCCCGCCTACCTAGATTTGGTTCCGGTCGTTTTGCCGCGTGAAGTTCAAATAAAAACCGTTGCTAATTGAACGCGTGTGCTAGCAAACACAGCGTCTTCGGTCCATAAATCTGAAATTCAAACAGCACAAAGGGGGCCCCCAATCGGCTTGCATGGCGAACCGCTCCGGAATAATTCAAGCGAGCCGCAAACTCTATTAATTTTGAAAACCGAATTCAAATTGGCTGAACCGTGGGGCAATTTCAGCGTTTGCGGTCGTCCCGTTGCGTACCGCACATACAACTAGTGCGCTAACTAAAAATATTACTATATACACACGGAGTTATATAAACCGTATACAGTTTGCTAAATGGAACTTTGTATGATCTACAAGCGAAAATTTAATCTTGAATGGGAACCGTCGTCGAAATTACTTCATCGGATTGTGTGCAGTACGTGCTATTATTGGACTACAGGGACTACGCTAGTCCAATAAAATCTTATATCTAAAATTTAAAAATACATATCAACAATTCAATTACAATAAATTCAAATTGTTGTCCATATTGGTACTGTTCACTTGGATTAGTGAAGTTCAACTGGAAGAATTGTTACCTATAGGCATGCCATGCCGTAGAAGACAAAACATTTTTTTAATTTACTAGTCTCTTTAAGCATTTATGGAATTTTCACAAATAATTATTTTAATTTGCGTCTATCAAACATCATTCTAAACTATCTGTTTTTTTGTGAAAATAAAACATATTTACACAGAACTTTTTGAGTTAAAATATGGCAAGGGACTCGGCTCGCGAAACGATTCCATCAGAACAAAACAGTGCGGAGCGCGCGGAAACAAAAAACGAAGCCTTTGGAATGTTGCATTCTGAATCGATTGTTCGACACACCATTCAGAATATTAAGTTTTGAAGACAAAAATATGTTATTAAGAAAGGTAGGCTACTTAGGATATTTCTGTTAGCATAATAATTTGTATATAAAATTATTATTTTGAATAAAAACAATAATTTTATTTTACTACCGCCATCTATGTTTAAAACTAATAAGCAAACGATGGATAAACGTCACCGACTATCTCGCCAGGCAGATATCAAACGCGTCTTACACGATATTTTTGCACCATCGTAATGGCGGAGGATCCATTTACTTATATTGATGACCAAAATGAGTAATATGGCAAAGTATGAAAACGATCGGATAAGAGGTAAACTTTTTCCTGAATTGTAATCGTAAGTGAAACGTAAAGGAGGTATGTAAAAATGAAAAATTATACTCATCATTTCAATACAGATTATTGTATGTAATTCAAAAATTAAAAATAATTTTTGTCCATACCTATTCTCCTGTTCTAAAAGTCACAGCACGCCTCTGTTATACATATTGATTTAAACTGTTGTTAAATATACCGCTATATCATCGTCGACGAATGTTGCAATGAAGTACATATGAATGAACGCGAAACTTGAAAAGACTGGATGCTAAAATGCAATATAAGATTCAGCTCACTCGGTGAAATACAGAACGTCATATGCTTGCAATACAATCCAGATTTAAATTGAATAAAATTCCAGTTCAAATTGGATCCTGTTTAAAATCCTCGCCTCCATTTACATATATATTTATATAACCTAAATATATCAATTATACATATGTTAAAATTAACTAAAAGTTTCAGTTATAAAATATATGAACAATGAAGATAATCACGACAAGGGTAGCTGACAAAATGGCAATGGGAAGAATATGTGACTGGAAGATTACAAATTAGCAAAGTATGTAGGTCACAATGAGGTCAAGCTTGGTAGGTCACAAAATAATGTGTGCGGTCAGACAGATGCGTGTTGTCAAGAGCAGGAAAAAAAATGAAAGAGCTTTCATTTCACGGTGAATAATGCATGTTCGTAAATGATGATGAAAAAAAAGGGATATTTTTTTAGTATCGGTTTTTTGAGTTGAGAGCCTCTGTCCTGGCAATGTAGGCTTCGGTTCGAAAGAGGTTTGCGCCATAATTTTGTGCAAATGAGTCTACCACAAAGACTGCCCGTGAATTATGTTAGCGGAAGGGCCAGTGGTAGCCAACCGGTCGTTTTGCATCATCACACGCACTTTAACACCATCTATTTACAAATACTGGTCAAGTAAAACGGTTGAACCGGTCAACTGTGAAACCGATGACATCGCGTGAAAAATCGGCTATGACCCCAGAGAACACATTCTTGAGAGCAAGAATGAGAGAACACACTCGCGAGAGCAAGCTAACATGCACAATGCAATTGCTAAACTCGACCCGTAAACCAGTAAACTTGTATTATTTGTGTATAAATATTTTGTGCGTGTTCTTATGAATTGAACGTGACCGTTATTATTGAGCATCTTGCAATAAAATTTATTAGTTGTTGTGCACAACCCCGTAACGACTACCAATAAACGCTTCTCAACAGCTTATTTTTGATATCTGTCGACTAACATAAAGAAATACGACTTTCGTTTTATGTGTATTATTTTCGATTTAACGAGAATCAAACGTACCGTAAACGTGAACGGGAACAAATCCGGTCAAACAATATTCCGACTGTGTAATACATACATACATACGATTGTGTAATACGTATACCTCTATTTATATCGCAGTCGACCATGTACTTCCTGCCTTCTCTATTGATTTCAATGTTGTTTTTTTTCGGTAGTTCATTTCGCCGAATTGTATGGCGAATCAAAATACAAAGACGTCTTCCTTTGCTTGACTGTTTTTGCCATATCTTTCTCTGTTATATTTCGGCGATCGTTATAAAGGGCAAGGTCTTTTTCGTTCGGTGCACAATGTGTGAATGCATCGCGAGTCCTTTGTGCAACTGTTGAATGGCTGAGGGACCCGCTTTTTGCGGTGACCTGGTCCTACTTGTATACTGAAGATCGAATAGATGCCGATTTAGAAGATTGGACTTATTGGAGAAGCGGAAGTGTGCACATATACTAAAAGCAGATAGATATTCACGAAATCCAACAGGTTCAAAAATAAAACAACAAAGCATCCAAGAGAGTTCTCAGATGGACATGTTCAAATTAAGACAACTACATAATGTGGATTTGACTTAGCGTGTAACAACACCGTTTCGGGATAGCGAGAGTTTGTGTGCTTTCGGTACTATAGCTTTTAAGCTCGTTAACAAAATTAGAAACACTCCAGAATATCTAATGTAAAGTGCACTCTAAACTTTTAGCACGCTTGACGTATTGTCGTTTTATTTAAAAATGGTTTCACTCCGAGGCCAAAGGTTTTTTTCTCTGAGATGATGTACCCACCCACGTGCATCTCGTTCTGTCTTCAAAAAAATAATGCAGATATTTAGCCGTCTCTGTCCCCCGAGTTAACGATATCAAATTTAAATGTGGTATTATTTCGTAATTCCACTTTTACGCCTTGAATATGTAATGGAGGTTTCGCCTTGCGACCGCTAAAAAAGCAATCTTGGAAGATGATACGGCGTAATGAACGCACATAAAAATGTATTTCAAGTACTTTTTGATCGAGAAATCCACCAAAAATATTATTATAGAGTTTTCCTCCCTCCCCCACTTAATATTTTACTTTCAGATTAATTATTTTATAAAGTCGAATATAATATAACATTTTTGAAATGTTGTTTTATCACCGCTGAAGTTGATGTAATAATTATTACAGAATTATTTATCTTAAATTTATAATAAAATATATTTATGTACATAAAATAAATCACAACAACAGTAATGAAAAGTAGTTCAATTTATTATACGGATATATTGCAAAAAAAGTGTGTAAACAAGCTGAAGTAGTTCATAAATACGATCAGTATTCAGATCAATGATTATTTTGTTTGGCTTTATTGAAAATTTTCCGTGGAACTTTTGCTCGTGTTATACGAAGCGTGAATCTTCTTCAATATTACGTATTTCAATCTTCCCATTTATATGCCGAACAATAAATTATCATACAAAACGAAATGTATGTATCTCTGAAAATTGTAAACGTACAATATTTCATACAACTCTTAAGATTCCAAGATATTATATAAAGTGAAAAAGTTCATTGATGTTATAGTAATTGCAATTCAGGGTTGAACTGCACTAACTGAAATCAGTGTTTCGTGACGTTCGAGGCAGTTCATTGTACAATTACGTGCTGTGTCCGGCGGTGGATTGTCCGTGTTACCGGTAAAGCCAACAAGCCCCTAACACGAGGTTAATAATTAACGGACGATGGTTACCACTTACCAGTCGTAATCGAGGAATCTGGTAAACAATTACTACAGTCCCTGGGGAACAATTTAAAAAATGTGGAGGTAATGTCACTACATGCGCAGTCACACATCCAGATAAGATGATATCGAGTAAAAAACCTTTAAAAAAAAAACCCTACAATTCTAGAGATGAGAATCATAACCACACACGTATTTTAGACGAATTATCTACTTCTGTACATATATAATACATAAATGCGCTAAACGTTAGAAATAGTATGCTTTTGGAGTATATACAAAGCATGTATGTATGTATGTATGTATTCGTTAGTACCAGGGCTGTGGAGTCGGAGTCGTAAAAAGTCAACCGACTCCGACTCCTTTTTTACCATTTTCTTTAATTAATAGTATTACGGCATTCCTCAACTAGTCTCCAATTTTATTCAAGTAAATCCATTAATAAAATGAAATTTAATCATTTCTTTATAAAAATCGTAAATTTAAATTACATTATAAATAAAATCGTTGAACGTATTTTGATGTACTGTGGCCAAAATCGATTGTTTCCCACTTCTCCTCCTTTTTTATTCAATTAATTTGTTTAATTATGAAATTCATACTTTATATTTTGAAAATCGTTTTAGTACCAACAAATTTATACATTGGCAAGAGAAGTCGATCTTACTAAAATCATTCAAGTTGGAGTCGGAGTCAGTACTTATTGAAGCGACTCCACAGCCCTAGTTAATGTAACAACTGCCCAGGCTAGACTTATTCAACTTATAGAATTATTTTTCATTTCGAACACAAATAAGGTTTATTAAATCGATGCACCAATATGATCTACATATGTACGTATGTACAACTCTTCTTCTTTGTAATGAAACTTCTTTTTCAAATCGTGTGAAAAAATATATATTTACTATTTTAAATTACTTACACTGATATTTACTATGTATTTGATTACATTTTACCCTAAACTTACATAAATAATTATTCAAATGTAGTATCTAGCTACTATTTTCGCACATATGTACATCTAATGCTAATGTGTGGTTCTAAGCACATACAATGAAATGATTATAGTATGTTATAACATGATAACGATGATTAGTTTTTGAATTGAATATATGTACATATTTATAATATCTACATACATATAAGTATACATGCATGTCCTTATGAAACATGTTATTAGAACTTTTGTCGTTATATAATAAACATAAGTAGGTACATTTGTATTTAGCAGTTACGACTAATTTTCTATTCACTAAGTTAACTAATTCGAAATAGTGTCAGCACTCAGACTTTCATAAACGGAATCCAAGTTCCACAAGGTTTGTCAGCTAAATATTTAGGACTGCATCTTGACTCAAGGCTTACGTGGAGGCATCACATTAAAAAAAAAATAGAACAGATTCGAATTAAACAAAGAGAAATGCATTGGCTAATAGGAAGACACTCCAAATTAGACCTACAATGCAAAAAACTGATATACCAGGCAATCGTGAAGCCAATATGGACATATGGCATACAACTGTGGGGATGCAGTAAGCCATCCAATATCGAAAAAATGCAAAGATGTCAAAACCAGTTTTTGAGGATTATCACCGATGCATATCGCTTCGTCACAAATGAAGAGATCCACAAGGACCTTAAAATCAAAAAAGTAAAAGAAGTCATCCGAGAATGCGCTGGGAGGCACGAGTTGAGACTGCACCGTCACCCTAACATAGAAGCGTTGCAGCTATTGGACACAACTCACCAGCAGAGGCGTTTAAAGCGAAAAAAGCCTCACGAATTGGTGTTCTGAATGTGAGAGATTCAGAAGCCCAATTCACAATTTTGGGGACGGAGTGATGATTCCGTAGTGCCCGTACATGATCTGAAGAGCAACGATATCGCTGGTGATGATTTATCGGGAATCGATAAGATGGCACCAAAAAAAAAAAAAAAAAAAAAAAAAAAAAAAAAAAAAAAAAAAAAAAAAAAAAAAAAAAAAAAAAAAAAAACTAATTCGTTTATGTATATGTACGTACGTACATATGTAACTGGCGATATAAAATTTAGTGTGACAGTTACTCTCAGTTATAAACCGTTTTACGCGGAGACTATAATCCCCACACGACAATTTAGTAACTACTTCATATTTTATTGAACGTAAAATATCTCAAGAGAGATTTAAAGTTTCATAAAAAGAAAATTAACAACAGAATAATAAAAGCAACTCGACGCGGTTAAAAACAACGTCAGATTAAGCCAGTATCACAATTTATATTAACGCCAAGCGATCAGTTTTCGGTAGGTATTCGCGGTGTGCACAGTATACACGTGCGTTTATTTAAAGGTAATCGATTAAACCGGTTGTTATCCAATAGTAGCTGGTTTGACTGATAGAGCGTGGCTGACTTCCATTATGGGGGTTTAAAGGTAATCAAAATTCAGTGTATCTTACGGTTCAAATTGAATCAGCGTTTGCATATGCGCTCTCCAGCGTGGAAATTTCAATAACCGCTCACTCGGATGCGACGGTGTTAAGCGGATAATGCTCACCTGTAACAAAACGAAAACAATATTAGTTAATAATAAATAGATTGAAGGATTAAGATCGATACAGTGATATTGGATATTCGGTATCTGTATAAACAGTTTTAGCTTATGTACAATTATCATGGTTGACAGTTAGGAAATACATACATATATACAGCTGCATGAAAACAATAATAAAAGACACGAGTTTTAGATAATACGTAAAAGATAGATGTAATAAAAAAGGGTTTTTAGTGCAATTTAATTGAATATCGTTCGATGGGAAGAGACCGTGAGAATCGCTCGATCCCCAAACAAAATTAACCGAAAGGCCGATTAGCTCACGTAATTACTGTTTACACGCATACCAATTAACGAAAATACGAATTCGGTTTTAAAATTTAACGTCGGTCGTTAATTTGGTACAGTTAAAAATTCATAATCATTAAAATAAAGGTAATCGAAATAGCATTTGAATTTGACATAAAGCGACGAAATTATTAACTGCTCATATTCAAACATAGCTATACAGCAATGAAATTCAAACCAAAATAAAGTTTAACTATGTTTATATATGTAGATCGAGTTACAAGTCGTATGCAAATTTCGGAATTAATAATATTATATTGTATGTACCTACACTTATGTATATGTAAACCAGTAGTTGGAGAAATATTAAATTTCAAATGAAGATATTCTAGGTAAATCTTATAATGCTATTACATATAACTACGTATATTTTCCGACTGTGGTTGTTGAATGAAAAATTAATACGCTGCAAAATTTATGCTGAAAGCTTTTGTATCAAACATATAAATAAATGGAATGATAGAATTTGTAATGTGCTGCAGGCTTAATACATAAAACAGTCAAAACCGCAAAACTCGATCCGCATTATGTATGAATGGCCTATTTTAGGGGATGTGAACAGAAAAGATATCGAGTCACTAATACACATGTCAATGTGCATTGGTACCTGTTGCATACATGATAAATTGTTGCCATTAGTGGCATAGTAAGATATTACAGTTGTGTGAAAATTTTCGCTGGTGATTAATGCGAATATGATTGCCAATTTATTTTTTTTCCGACAGAAAACAGCTTTTTTTTTTCACTAGATTGTTAGAGGGAAGGGTGTGGCTAGAGGCGATTAATAGTTCCTCAAAAGCTTGGTTAGGTATTTAAAATTTGATAGACGTATGAAATTAGGACCGAGTGCATTTGACCGAATGAACACCGCCTTTAAATAAAAAATGCCACTTTGTCTGAAGGATAAGATCTTCACAATGTGCTTTGCCAGCGATTATGTAAGGATGTGAAACTTAGATATTGAACGCCCAGATGCTACACAAAGTCCAATTCACTCGAAGAAGTATGAATCGCTGTATGCTTGGCATAACTAGGAGAAATAGGGAGCGAAATACGTTGATGAGAAGTATGATAAGGGTAGTGGATATAGTGGAGAGAGTGAATATATTGAAATGGCAATGACGAAAGAAGTGCTAGAATGGTACTCGAGAGAATGTAAACGGGTTAGACGACTATCGTAAGGAAGATACATATGTAGGTAGATGATATTAGGAAAATAAGTGAGCTGAGATGGATGAGCGTTGCGCAAAACAGAAACGAATTGAAGCGTGTTGGAGAGGCCTTCACCCGGCAGTGGATGGTGAATGGCCGTAAATGATAATGAAACGCGTCTAGAAATAGATCATAAATATTAATTATTTATTATATTATTTCCAGCATATTCTGAAATTGATTAAGTTGCAATATACATGTATTCCAATATACATATTTAAAATCTGCATCATATAATACATATGTAAGTATGTTATCTATATAATACATATTAGCTATGTTTATTTAGATAATAATTTGACGTCATCGTTTAGAATATCGAAGGTAATAGAAGGATTAATTGGAAACTTAGACTATAAATTAAATTGTGAAAGTATCTCTATAAATTTAATAAAATCAATTGATAGCATTGTGTCAATTCGAAGTATCAAAATGATGTACATACATACTTGCTGTAATTTTATTACACGTGTATTATTAGACCGAAAATAAAAATGTTTCATTTGATTGTAAAAACTTGGGGTATTATTGATGACGGTGAACCCGAGTGTACCCGCGGCAATATATTTCACGAAAGATTTCGAAAGAAAACGTATAAATTCAATTTCGGTAATGGCCGTCGGAGTTTTAGAGAGAAAGGAAGTAACAGAATAAAATAAAATTACATATAAATACAAATAAAAAAGTGGTCGGATTTTTTTCCCATTCGAATTTGATTAAGTACCATCGGGTACAACGTTAAAATAAATAAATTGAGACGTAACTAATATCTACGATCGAGGCTCCTTTTCTACGTGAGAGAAAATGCGACGCGTTACTAGGAGTTTCTGGTATTGAAATTTATTACAGTTGAAAAATGAATTTAACGGTACGACGACTAGAGATTGAATATATATGGCTCGGATTAAATGTACCTAATAGGAATCCATTGAAAAATCCATTCAACCCACTCACAACCACACCGAATATCTTATACATACATACATATACTGAAATACGTACGCATGGACAGAATTTAATTTCACACAACGTGAAGTATTGAATAATGTATTATTTGAATGGAAGTGCACCAATTTCGGTATAAACTTTAATTTGGCGAATTTAATTAAGAGGAGAAAGTCGCAGGATGAATCAAAATACCAGACATGACAAGCGAAACTAGTTCAATTATAAATCCCACAGTTAAATAGCAGCTATAATAATTTTAGTTTCAAATAAGTCGCCAGTTCGAGTGCAGGTGAATCAAAAGAACAATCATCGCAATGGCAACCGGTCCAATTATATATTCAACGGTATATATTCAAGTAACAATGAAATTTCAGTTTACAACAAGTTGCTGGCGGGTTAACGAAGTTTGAGTGCATTCATAGTGGTGTGGGAATACCTGAACGTCGATTACAATAAATAAACGTGTGCACTGGTTAAGTGACAATGATGCATGTTGCACCGATGCGCCGACAAAACGTATATCCTACCATTAATCGGCGCCTCGTAACCGATCAATTGAATTATACAGACCATGTTTTTTATTTTTATTTTCAACACTACGAATTATTCATGTAAACATTCCCTTTGTTGCCACTCTGGGTGCTGGTGTTTATCGTGCGCATTCATCAAGTCGATAGAGCAATGGGTTCGTGAGCCACAGAGTCACGGATCGAAATCCAACCAAACTGGTGAATGTTTATTTAGTGTTTGGTATGCGGTGTCAATGTTTATTTGTTTAATTCACGGTAAATCTCAAAAGCCCTGTTTATTTTGCCTATCAATCCTATCTAATATAGCATGACAATTTTATACACAATATAAACGCGTATGACTCGACGATGAAGTAATGTAATAGTGTTGAGATCGGTCATGATTGTATAACAAACATTTTTTTAAATCTTTCGAGTTCTTAATTTAATTTCTGTTTTATTACGCATACACACTTTGTTATAGTAATATTGGAAAATGTATACATATATACAATTTCAAGCGATTTTTAATCACTTTAGTCGACTTTTCAAACTTAATTATCCGTGTTTCACAGTTATTCGACCTATTTGTATGTAAATATTTAGTAAAGAAGAAGAAATAAAGAGACGTATGAAATAATTTAGGCGAATGAACGTCGTTTTAAAATTAAAAATGTCACTTTGCCCGAAGAAAAATATCTTCGATCAATGTGATTTGCCAGTGATGACGTTTGGATGTAAAACTTGGACATTGAACGCCAAGATTCTATATAAAGTTCAATGTACTTAAAGAAGTATGGAAAGCTGCATGATCGGCATAACGAGTAGAGATAGGAAGCGGAATACGTTGGTGAGAAGTATGACGAGGGTAGTGGATGTAGTGGAGAAAGTGAAGAATGTAGCTAGAAGAATGGAAGAAAAGTGCACAAAAGAAGTGCTAGAATGGTACCCAAGAGAATGTTAAAGGGTGAAAAGAAGACCGCAAGGAAGATGGATAGTCAAAACTTTGAAAATGTATGGGAGTTT
Organism: Arctopsyche grandis; assembly: GCF_051622035.1. Classification (NCBI taxonomy): domain Eukaryota; kingdom Metazoa; phylum Arthropoda; class Insecta; order Trichoptera; family Hydropsychidae; genus Arctopsyche; species Arctopsyche grandis. The sequence goes on along the minus strand of NC_135359.1, from coordinate 16,707,970 downwards.
TGTAAATCATTTCATTCCCCTCATTTATGATACAATACTTTATTTTTTGAGATGTACCAGTGATTTCAACGATCAAAGTATCCGTATTATATATGAACATATGTAGTTTTGGAGTCCTATTTGGAGTGGAGGTCTAAACTATTACTTTGAAATATAACTGGAAACTTCATAAGCATATGATTGATTATTCAAGCCATTTTTGAAATTGGAAAATGTGTATTTGTATGTGGGTACTGCATTGTTCCATCACGGCTAGTATGTGCGAATTGTCGGAAATACATACTGAAAGCTTGTTCGTTAGTTTTGCGTAGTGCTGGGTGTCCATTAAACCATGGATGGAATTTTCAATGTTCGCCAGGGACGAACTCTCGCTTTTTGTTACACTGTCTATTCTCAGATAAGTCCATTGTGCAAAAATCCCGTGGCCAGAACTAATTCGGCCTCACCTGCGAGACCGCTTTCCAGGCATAATCCTCACCTCCTCGCCGAGAACAGGACCGCAAAAGCCGGGAACGCTCCACTGATTTTGTAAATCCTGTCCCCGTGGGTGTTGCCTCGCTGTTTGTTTTGAAAATTTTCAAACTTTGCCATCTGCAAACCCCGACTTTGAGCCGCTAATGCACTGCGGGGATCCCCCTCGCACTCTCCCGGTCTAAAAAGCCACGTTTCCGTCGCGAATGCATAATGCACCTATGTATTTATGTAGGTGCGTGACGAATGCGAGTGCCACAATGCATTTTTCAACGCAACCCCTGAAACTTTGTAAATTAGCCGTCGTTGCACTGTTGCTATCTATCCATTATATTAAAACTAGAATATGCATATAACCGACGTCGCACGAAACTAAATTTCTAGTTCCTTAGGCAAAATATGACATATTTCCTAAGAAATTTTGATTAGGTGTATTCGTTATTTGCTAACCCATTTTTTTAATAGAAAAATTAATATAGTGGTTCGTATTAAAATGTGCGAAATTTATTGTTAATTTATTACAAATTTGATATAAGATTCATAGGGTGTTGTTTCAAGTTGCCTGACAACAAATATGTGTGATGTTATGCTTTTTTCAATCGTTCTCAAATTTCTGGATACCTACACAATATTCCGTCAAATATTAAATGACCTTTCGTCGTGACGAAGGACAGGGATTTTTGATCCCTTCCACACCAAGGATTCTGTTTAATGGTGTAGCAAAAACAGTAAGACGGGTAGTCGAAACCTAATACTTTCTAGGGCTATCCAATAGCGTGTTATGCATTAATTACGGTCTAGTCCAATTACGGACACCTTTGAGATTTGATCGAATTACATTTTCTTCAACTACAATAATTTATATACATAACTATGCTAGTAAATTCAAAATTATCTAAGAATACAATATTAAGAATATCTAGTCTCTTATTCCCACTTGTGGATGAATAGAATAACAAAAGGAACTATAATACGGTAGCCGTCGTCGAACAGGTAAAATTACAATGATAACGAGTCAAGATTTAATTATAAATTTAAATGCGTCCCACGCGCCCGTCGCCGGATCCGGCACTGGCAGCACAAAGTTTTAACGGAGCTAAATGTGTTAAAAACCCACGCCGCCACTGTCGAAAAAAATGAAATAAAAATAAAATATGAATACTCGAAACCCGCTAAATATTCAATGGAAAGTTCCACTGAGTTTGGATTAACGGGGATTCTACGTTGATTTTTGATTAATTAAAACGAAGACGAATACTTTGAATTGTAATAAATCTCCGGACTAAAATGAACATTACAAAATTATAAAGTTATCTCTTCGGAATTGTACAATTGCTCAACACGACCTCTAAGAAAAGCAAAAGAACAGCGTTTCACATAATCAAGCCTTCCACATAATTATAATTATTATTCACGACACAACAATAAGGAAATTACTTGAATTTAAATTCAATTCTAAAAATGCTCAGAATATATTATCATTAAATTGCAGTAAGAAAATGTAGAATGAATGCAATACAAATGTATGTAGAATTATTCAGAAAACCGGTTGCAGTTAGTAACAGATTAACGTCAAGCAAACACATATGTATAATACGTCACTTTCAATCCAATAAAAAACATTTAATTGAACTTTAATATTTATACTGTAATATACATTTTTTCTACTGACAGACTCGATTATCTTATTTATTCATATTTTGACACAAAAAGCTTTCGGTAACAAACCGGTCTTGGATCTCTTCGGTGAGTTTATATTACAAGATTCACTTGAATGAACAATTCAACAAGTCATAACATAAGATAGCTAAGAGGAAGTATCTGCAGTAAACCAAAACAAAGCATGCGAATAAATAAGGTCTGGCGTTTTTCAAAACCAATTAAGGTTGTTACACTTTTCTTAAAGTGAAATATATCTTGTTCGTAATACGAAACCGTGTCACATGAGAAGATATTGCTTCGTGATTTTTACGACGATGTAAAATCGAGATTGCTCCATGCAACTTGGGTACGTGTATTTTGTATGACAGGAAGGTCACGGTCGCAGTAAAACTTTGACACGGATCCAACGATCAGATACAAAACGCGATTTCGCGTTTGAGTTGCTGATTTGTATGTACATATGTGCAGAGAACGTATCATGTTTATGCAACGAACGTTTTACACAAGCACTAAAAATAATACCAAAGAAAATGTACTGTCGTTGTGATGCAAATGTGTTAAGTCGGTCGCGGATACGATAAGCAAAAGTGTTACAACTTCAACGTAGTACACAAAGATTGAAAACGTAAGCATTTTAGATAAATACGATATATGTATATAAAGTCGAAGTGTATTTTCAGTTGTAATCATAGAAGTAGAATGCATAGAATGGTCATTGTTAACAAAAGTATCGTCTAAAAGCGAGCCATCGAAGAGAGAGACGGAAAGTCAGAAGAGAGACAAGAGAGAGAGAGAGAGTCGAAGTTTAGCAAACAATGAACAAACTCTGCCGCGCAGAGTTTTTGTAGCAACATTTTTGGAGGCTGAGAGCGATTCTATGCATTCTACTTCTATGGTTGTAATATATTCTAACTGGAGTTTTAGGTCACTCGTATTCAAATACGATTCAACTAGTAAATTATATGTCTACAAACGCAAATACACTTTCAACAATGTGCGCCAATAATAATATAACAGTTGAGCTTTGACGTTCTGATTTCTTTACGAATGCTTTAGAATTCAATAATGCGTTAATATTCGCTAGGTATTATAAAAGTAATGAATACCGTATTATGATAGCTCTAAGAATGTGTTCAAAACGTGACTTTCTAACTCAATTTACTAATCGAGTGACGTTTTCACGAAAACCTAACCTTTACATTTAACTAATATATTTTGTCCAGTTGAAATGTAATTTGCCATGTATATATTTCAACTGGAAGAAAAAAACTACAACTGTAACAGATATGTACATGCATATATGTATAAAATAGCAAAACAAAGTTTTTATTTTAAGTTTACTTAATATCGAGTATTAATTAATTAAATTTTGGATACATAAGAATTTAAATTGCAATTATGTATTTAAAAATGAGATTAAATTTTCTTTAATATTTTACAGTTGAAATTCTTAGTATGGAAATTCATTTTTTTAATTTTGTAATGAAATTTGACGATCAGAGCCTAACCTCAACAGTGCGATTTTTCTAATTAAAATTCGTTTTTTTCAAGTTGATTTTCTTGTGAGTTCGAACCTCACGTGAGTTAATACCATCATATTTAAAGCTAATTTAAATGAAAACTATTCACTCATGCATTTCACTGTATTTTTTTGTAGTAAAAGTTCAATAGGAGACCGCCTTTATCCAACGTCGGTTTTTACTCAACTTTTGCGCGTATTTTATCCCGATAATCCTCTCAACCGGTCGCGTTGGTCCAAATCCACTACCCTAGGGATTTTTTCGACCATCTGATACTCGACGAATGAATCGGGCGTGAAATTAAAATGAAATGCACCGACCGGGAAGGGAGCGTTGCAGAAAAAAATAACAACACGATGCACAGATTCTCTACTTTTGCGGCCATATTTTTTTGTAGGACTCCATTTTTTTCTACCAATAAATTTTATTTTAATTTGGCACAAAATTAGACGGGAGAGGTGTAACGAGGCGTGCGGTGCGGAGGGTGAATGTGCGGTAGCGTAGGATAATCGATTTCCGGTTCCGTTTAAGGTTTGTTCGATTGATGGTGATACGAATACGTACATACGTACGCGTGGCAGTATTTATAATGCACTACGGATGAAAATTTACATAAATATATTTAAAATATATGCGTGTGTGTTTTTTGAGTGGGTTGAAGCCTCCCAATGACCCTAAACCTCCCTGGCATCGTATTGGCATTGCATGGGGTAATCTCTCCATCTCGCGCGACCGCCGGTTTTGATACACTAATGCGTTGATACATTACGAATGCTGGGCGTCCCTCCCCAGGGATAGATAACGTTTTCTCCGGAAAACTTGTTCCGGATTAAAGTTTTCCAGAGCCGCCCGCTTTGGAACGTGAGAGCCGTTGCGCGCAAAGGGGTTAAACCCGTTCTTTAGATTGGTGCGCAAAAGCGAAATAAATACTTGAAATAAAATTCAAGAACTTTGTGTAACGAAATAGCCTTGAATTTAACAAGAAAATATGTACAGCATATAATATTTCAACTTATCTGATTAGTTCTCAGAATCGTTTTCATACTAAGTAAGTACATACATATGCATGTATGTATATATAAAATTATAAGTGTGACATTGTCACACAGATAATAGATTAAAATATATTTCCTATGATGAAATTTCTCGTCGATACTTGGTGAATAGTATGTACATATGTACGTAGACACAATATTATAGTGACTGGGATGAATTAAGTATATAATGCAACGTTTTTATTTCCGAATGCAATTTCTAAGAAGCGATCTCGTTTTAATAGTCGACCGTTTCAGCCGGTGATTCGAACTTTCGAGTCGTTCGCACGTACATCGTGTCCCAGAGGAATTTAGCCCTAAAGTACGGAAGAAGTACCAACGCTCTGCACGGGCGGTGAGTGATGCCGATGAGAAGGGTGGGAGGAAAAGGGGGTTGTTGTAAAACTAGTAATGCCGTTCGCATGTAAAACAAGTCGCAGGTTGAAGGGCTCGAAGGGGAAATTAACCTCCGCGGGCTGTAACTGCGACGGGGGATGAAACGGGGAAGTTGCAGGGGGAGGTTGCGGTGGTGGAAAAAGGTATAGTGCGATTTTACCCAGCGCTTGCCTGGTCAGGGCCAATTTTTCCCCAGACGTGCTTCTAAAACCGTTCAAGAATACATGAATAGCATTACTACTAAAATAGAACATCCATCTTTGCCGAATGATTTGTTTTCACATGTAAAAGTAAAGCCTTTTCTTGAACTATTTCTGGTATGTACAAAATGCAGCACACCTTACTTCTGTGAATTTTTGAGAAATATTTAAAAATAAATATACTTGTAATTTTTTACTTATACATATGTATTTCTTTCTTTTGCAGTAGGCAAACACTAAGCCTCGATTCTTATTGTTTGAATAGCTTTTTTATGTATCATTAAAATACTTGAATTAAATTGGTTAGATTCCAACCTATTGAACTGATCGATAGAAATCGTGGATTTTAGTACTATTTCAAACAGTTGTGAAATTAAATTTTAAAAAATTGAAGAAATTTATTTTCAGAAACATCATAATTTAAATCATCATTTTGAATCAAATTTTGATGATTCTGATTTGTCATTTAACGCTCGAATTAGTACGCTTAGATAAAAAAAAAAGAGATTCCTTGAAACCAAGTTAACGCAGTGAAAACTGGCCCAATGAATACCTAATAAATAGCTTGAGAAAAAAATGTGTAATAAAAATTATATGTTTGATATTAAAAATTAAGTGTTTTAAAGCAATAAAATACCACAATCTATAGAAAAAACATCCTACTATTGATTCAAATACTCATTTTTGACACAGTAATACTAGATTTCGTGTTAAAGAGTGTAAAATTTAAAATCTTGCACATTTTTTTAAACGTTCATATTTAATAAACGAGAGGAAACCAACAAAAATCATTGTAATATTTGAATACAGTGGGTTAAACTTAGTAAATAATGATTAGTCTCCGCTTCAGTAATTTTTTTGTTGCTCAGTGTTATCAGACTTGAAACAGATTTTTTTTAAATAAATTATTTTTAATTTAATAAATACATCAACACAATGATGATCGTTAGCGCTCAAGCCTGCTCGTAAAGCTACTGAATGATCCGATCAGAATTATCCCATTATATCCATTGATGGGATAATTCGGTTAACTGTACGACCGTTATCTACGATTGAATCTGATATTATACATATATCTCAAATCAAATCGTCGTGATTAGTGGTCCGAAATTAAAACCGATTTTTAAAAATTATATGTAATTATGAAATATAATGCTTTTAAAAATTGTAATGTTATATTGAAAATGTATGCAGTAAACTCAAAACTAAAAGCATAACCTAACTAAACTCAAAAACCTAACTATGTAAAGAACATTAAATCAGATTTACTAACATACATACATATGAATGATCTGTTATATAATAATAAACAAATCGAGTAACGTAATAATAATCACCTCATCGAGTAACAAAGAAAAGGAGCACCGGTAGAATATACTCAAAATATTTCATTTTGTAAAATCGAAATTTAAAAAACATAACAGCACATCCCTGATATATTGCAAATTTGTAAAGTGGATAAATCTTGTCCACGTAACTATTACTCTTTAGTAAAAATTTACTGCACATTGGATATTTATTGCATGCATACACATCGACACAAAGACACGGTGCATACATTGTCAATGCATTTTCTCAGAAACGAACACACGACTTCAAGTATACGTCATTTACGTCGTATTACAAATTGCCGACTAAATGCAGCGACGCATTCCGTGGCTTTTGATGCACCGAGCAAGCAATAATTTATCATATTATTCCAGTCAACCGAGAGTGATTAATCGACGCGTTTACGGTAATCTATATCGCCTCGTCGACCTTGCAAGTATAATCTCTCAACAAAGAGATATTTTATAACGAACGTTAATTAATCGAAACTTGTACAAACGCTGGATGCATTCTAGTGCTTCCTGCGGCTTGAGTGCAGAGAAGGGGTACCCCAGTGCTTGAATGCAATTTATGCCGCGGGCTAAACGAGTGTGCGCGCACCATTAACGCGAGTTCGATAGAGTCGCACGCAAAGGGTTAAAGTACGTACCTACGAAAAAGTATGTAAATACAGCGACCCTTTCTAACACGAATTTTCAACGCTCAATTTGAGTGGGTGCATTTATTTCAAGTAAAAATCTAAAAATGAGGTTTGCTTTGACAAACTTTTTGATAAAATAAATGTACATTCATATTTTGAATATGCATTAGTTAATTGCATGTCGTAAATAAATGCATATAAAGTAACACAATTAATATACATATATTCATTTTGAATGAATATTGAATAGGCGTACGTATACTTACATATTATATGTAAATACACCGATAAGGTCTGCGCGGATCAATTTCGAGCCGAGTTCCTTTAGTATTAAGTTTCACGAGGTGTCACGACCAATTAATTATGATTGTATTATGAAATTTACAGCACGAATTATCCGGAATTTGATCGTAAATGCAACTTTGCAACAGTTGTATCTGGCACAAACTTTGGAAATTGTGCACGAGAGTTTAACCTTTTGACTATGAATTGCATATTTTTACTATCAATTAGAAAGGATATATGATACAATAGATATACAAATGTATATATATATATATATATATATATATATATATATATATATATATATATATATATATAATTGTTTAACTATTTTTAAAGATTCATTGGCCTTGGAAGAACTACATGTACCTATGTGTATACGTACTATTGAATAAATTTTAATTATATGGGAAATAGATGAAGAAATATTGAAAATGTATTATTAGCCAAAAATTTAATAAACTAAGAAAATTTATGAAAGAGATAACAAGTCGAAGTTTTGATCGTCCGTTATTCGAACGAAATTTAAAAATATTCGGTGTTTCACAAAATGTGTCGTAATATTTTATTTTAAAACAGTTTGCTTAATTTGCGAGCAAAATCGGACATATTGAATTATGATTGATTGAATTTTGATTTATGTCTCCGAAAATTGTGAAAAAATTCACTCAGAAACACGATTTGGCATTGTCATTCTTTTTCGTATAAAAAATAATTTTAAACATTTTTAGTTTTAAACAATTATATACAGTATCGTATTAAACAAATGATAGTGAAAGGTTATATTCAATAGATTGAATAAAATATTTAGTGTTTCGCAATTGTTAATTCGCATCAATAATCTAAACTTTTTTGTAAGAAGGGCTGTAGATTGTACATAGTTTGGGTGTCATCGATAGAATATTTACGAGACTGGGTGATGACGATGACGATGTATGTAATTTCGGTTGAATTGAGTGAAGCAGCAGCGATATTGAGGCGTATTGCAATCAACTATTTAGTTTTGATCTAAATATGAATTGGGAACATCTACATACATATATGTATGTATATATGACGGAGTTGCTATAGAGACTTCTGCAAGTGGAAGTGTCGAGCGGCAGGGGCTGTCGCACAGTGCTTTCAACTCACATCTTGTGTATAATCATTATATCTAATGATGATATTTGGTACTGATGTTCAAAAGTTTTACCGTAGGTGTTGCCTTTGGCAACCTTTAGTGGCACCTATAATAGGGGTTAATCTAATATATAATTTCGAAAGAGACTTGTAATGCATGTATAAGTAAGTATCTTTGATTGGGAACTTCGAAAACCAAAACAAAGTTTCTATGACGACGATTCAATTTATTTTTCGATTCAAATAAATTTAATAAAAAAAGAAATGAATATTTACTGTTAGATTCGCCATGTTTAAGCTGTTTATATTACAAATACTGAGCGAAACCGGGTAAAACAACTAGTATATAATATATATACTCTTCCATTTGGGCCTCACAGGGATATTTCGTATTTGCAGTTGGTTCGTATTTATTGAACACATTCGAATCCTTCATTCTTTTTTATAATTGAAATTTTTATTATTTGCTACTATTTAATACTTTATTGTTTTTTATGATTGTGTAAAATTTAGTTTTGGTTGTGTATACATATGTATATATTTTTATTTTTGTCATGTCTAATTTCTATAGTTATTATTTTGTTTCTTTTCTGTTATATTTTTGACCATTGTGGCGCATTAGGAATTCCTGTAATGCCACAATATTCCAAACTTCAAATAAATACATAAATAATGGGTAAATAAATAAATATGTAGAAAAGTTTTTGGAGTCAATCCGATTAAAAAATATTGTAATGCGGTATGTTTCGTTTTTAATAAATACTTGGTACACTTGTTGACCGCATTTTTATGTGGCTCTATTAAGGACGATTAGGACCATCCAATTAAAGAAAACCATCCGTAAAAAGGCACTAATTTCTTCAAACAATCAGTATGTATTGGGCATAAACAGAATTCCCGGTCAATTTTCGGCAAATTGATACGAACGAAATAAAACAATTGGATCGTAGGCGAGCGGGCCGAGGTCTACGCCGAAGCTAATCAATTATTCCGAAACATTTTTTTAACAGCATACCGGCGAGTACGCAGAGCTTTTTTCGCACGTTCGTTCGACACAAAAAGGTACAGATGGGATGAGAAAAAAAAAACAATCGTCCGGAAGTATGCGCGTTTTATTGCGGGATGGGGAGGGGAAGGGCTACGGAGGGTAGAGCACAAGAAGTGGGTGGAACGAACAGACTGAGGAATTGAAAAGGATGGAAACCGGCATTCTTCGGCTGTGGGTGGCGGTCGTAGACGTGGCCCAGGGCCCAGGGCCCCCGGACCCCCGGGGCCTCTACGCTCGTAGAGATATGGCTACGGCGTGACGCTATTACGAGGGAGCACGTGCCAGCCAGCACCACCTATATACACACCGCCGGATACACGTACTACCAAAATATGGCCGCTACGCTGTAGATTTCTACGACAACGTTTTAGAGACGAGCCCCCCCCCCTCCCCCCTCCCAACCCCACCCCCTAGCTCTACGTCTTTTCAGCGAAAAGCGATGCTGAAAGTTATGCCCAAGATGGGACGGACGCGTTACAGCCGAACAATGCCCGTGGTTGACCATTGGCCGCATACCCCGTGTACCTCTTCTTGTAACGTAGTCATGTATTTTATTTCACTAATTAAATAAATTTGACAAGTGATTTGGGTCGCCGGGTTGTTCACATGTGCGTCGTTTATGCAGAAATAAAGGGAAAAAATATGAACGAAATAAATTCATCGTTGAACCGCCCCTTACAGACGTCCGCAGCTGTAGAGTGACCGCATACATTGCTGCAAAAAACTGGGCCACTTCCGTGTTTTACAACGCGAATTTACAGCAAAGTTTTTGTCACGAATTGAGAAAGCTTCCAAAAGTCAGCAAAAAGCTGCGACATACGATTCATAATTAGATGAGGATCTACATATAATACATATACATATGTAAATATAACAGGGTTGCCTACCAATGTTAGAGCGAGTTTGATATGAGTTTCTTTGGAACGTTTTTAAGAAATATTTATAATCAGACTCCAGAGCCCTGATTGAAATTGAATAACATTGATGTCGAATTCTTAACATTTTAGATATATAAAGTGGTGTTTTATGGTGCTGTTCATATATGTACTGTGTTGTTCATATATACATATAATACATACATATGTATGTGTGTATATCACGATACAAATCGACCAAAAGCTATTGTACATATACATACATATGTACATACATTCTTGCGATCTATTAACTGATCGCAATCGACTTGTTAGATACTCTGATGTATAACCCAGAGCTTATGTTCTATCTTTAAAGTCGTAATTGGATTGTAGTCTTTTAGATGTTAGACGAGAAAAAAAATACGGAAAAACGATAAGAAACCCGCTTCCTAATTAATATGTTATATGGAGTTGGTGTGTAAAAAGACGACTATTAAGCTCCGGTCGTATCTTTTCTTTTTCTCAACCCTCAAATTGCGAACAGAACAAAGAAATTGCACTGTTAATGTCCAAACTAGATTTTAATCACGACTCACCTCGATTACTATGCCGGTTGGTCGACTTGATTCTCTCGCATGATTCACGCGATCTGAAACGGAGTAAAAAAGTATGATGATTAATGTAGAATAAAAAAGTGATATTAATCAATGTTTTAAATGAACATGTAGAAAATATTTATATGTATTACGATATTGATTTACATATTTCGTTCATGTCAACAGTATCAGGGATCGGAAAATAGTATAATAAGAAATAACAAACGACTGATTTCGGATATTCAATTTGTACACGAACGACATTGTTGAGGTAGAGGTTTCCGCCTCAAAAATAGTGCCTACTGTTATGCAGAATACTTGACCTCTTTCGGAGCACGCACGCAAAAGGTTAATAAAACAAAGGAGGAAAAAAGTTGGCGACGAGATACGTCGTAAAAATGCGAAACTTCTTCCTTAGCGAGGTCACATTCGTGTATGTCTTTCCCTCACTCTTCACCGTCCACGTAATTACCTCTCTTCTAAGTAGAATTATAATAATACATATGTATATATGTATCTATATGAAACAAGTGTATTTTTTCCGTAAAAATTTATTCGACTGTCTCATATAAGTTTGAAGTGGCGAGTTCCGGGTCTTTGGTATTCATAAACCGGACGTTCGGTCGTTCGACATTCCGGTGTGGGCTTGCATTTGGTCGCACAGCCACACGGAAAATTTCTTGCATAGTCTGCATGCTGAAATGCACTGGATTTTGCGGTCCTCTTTCCAGATTCAAAGTATGGTACTATAGTTCAAATCCTTTGATCTTTGAAGTACCAAACCTTTTAAGCTTATACAAAATCGTTTTGTAATATTTATTTGTAAACATAACTCTACAGTTACATATATGATACATAAATGCATATAAGAAATTATATTTAAAACTGATCTTTTGAGTACGAAAAATTTTTACTTAACGGTAGCATTTCTTGTAATTTATATTTTAACACGGGGTAATTATGTACATGTAAGTAAAATGATAAATAGGAGAAAAATCCAAATACACGCTTCGGTTGCATTATATTATTATGAAGACTGCATACAAAGTCGTAACACAAATAAAATGGTAGATAGATGCGACAGAGCTATAAATCGTATAGTAATAATACTTTTTTTTATATGTTATTGAACAGAGCAAGAGCGACACTTAATTAGTTGGCCTGTCGACTTAAAGCCATTACACAATAATGTATTAAATTTAAGAGCTTTTTATTTTAAAAAAATGTATGAAGTCTAGTAAATTAGCGCAATAAACGATATTATTTGATGCTTAAAAGGGAAAAATGATAAAATTAATATTTAAACATTAACAAACAAGTCTTACATAGTGTAGATCACTGGAAGAGCTATTTGTTTACCAGCAGAGAGGTCGTGGGTTCAAGTCCCGGCAAAATACACTGCTGGCGAGATTTTGGTGGTAATTATAACACAGATCGACCGTCTCTTGATTGAATTTTCCAATTTATCAAACTTAATTGTTGTGACGGATCCAATAAATCGGTATCTTCCACCCCAGTTTCTCGCAAATTTGAGTCTCTAGCATCTCGAATTTGTTGATTCTTATAAATATGCTACCTACATACTCTGTAAAAAATTATTTCTCGCAAATTTGCTGTACATATATCAAAGTTTGTTCATTGACGTCTCTATTGTATTCTATGTACATATATGTATACATAATTGTACTGTAATGTTCAAAATTTTTAGTACTTATGTATGTACAAAAAATAATCTAACCATATGTGTAATTCCTGTCATGGCATCTATGATAGATATGTATGTACCTACATATGTAATAAAATAAATAAAAAATAACATAAACTTTGAAATTTTCGTTTGCAGTAATAAGAAGAAGAATTGACTTGAGAAATTTAACTTCTGTTATTTATAAATATAACCCGTTTGTTTATTCAGTCATAGCTTTGGAAAGGATCTCAACACATCGGTCATTTAAAATTGAAAAATTATTAAAGCAGCATTGATGACCATGCCTACTCAATATAAAAAAATCAATTTAAATTCCTCGTCTCTAAATGAGACACTGAGCGAATTGGTTACGTCGAAATTGCGAGGGACAACACACAGAGACCAACCAGGGTTGCCATTTATCAGACAGAGAGAGCGAGCTGGGTTGAAATTTTGTAGGTCGTACATTCTCGAGCTGCGCTATTAGGGACGCGCATGATCTCATGCCGGGGGCGGGTTGGTCCGTAATTGGGGAGCTTGATAACTGGGCACTTATTAACTCCAGCGGCAATAAAACAGGGTCTGTCCGACCCACCCACCCCCAAAGTTTCTGGTCATCTGGGATGATATCGGGACAACCCGCGGTTTCATAGAGCGTTTCGGTCCCGCGATCCGCGCTATTGAGCCACTCGTAACGACTAGACGTAATGTGGGAGGAAGGCGGAGGTCTGATGGACCCCCCACGGTATCGCGCGGTTCAACCCCTGACCCCACCACGGTTACTCGCATAATCCGACGCCGTGTACGTCGTTTGCTCCCGGTCCGTAAAATTAAACTTGATTAATTAATTTCGGCCCTAATAGATGATAGCGTTTCGCTCGGGACGGGTGAAACCCCACCCGAACACCTCCCACCGCCCCTCCACCCTGGTTCATTTAAGAAGGGACCCCCATTATCCAGGGTGAAATGAAGCGGGGATGATCCGAAAGTACGGATAACCGAGCCGGAGGGCTTAATGTTCACGCGCCGTTACTATTTTCGCCTTATGCGCGTGTCCGTATTTATTATCCTTAAATAAACTCCACTAACGCGGAATCGTTGAGCTTTAATTTTCCGGCGTAATTTTTAATCAACATCATAATCAAAAGTTACGCTCGCCGGATGAAACATAATCCAAAGCAAATTAATCAAAATGCTCGTATAATGTGCAACGTGATGAATGTTAACGAAGCAATGTGAAACAATGACGTTAATGTGTAGTGTGTAGTACCCATTCAACACGTTCCTGATATTCGAGGCAAAATGTATAAACATAATATGTCTAACTACAATTTTCATGTTATATTTATAGGACAAAATTTATTTTGAATTGTTAACGTAGGAAAATAAGGATTCAAATTTTAATCATTTTTTTTTTAGATTTGGGAGATAGGTACAGAATGTGCGTTGAAACGTAAGATACTAAGTGCTAGTTGTCGAACTTTCCAAAACAATTGATTCACAAAGCTAAAGTGGTTCATTTCACATCCGGTCTATACTCAAGCCTCTAGATGAAAAAGTTTAAATTTAAATTTTATCAACTTAATTTTTTTATGAATTGTAATATTAAGTTTAGATGAGATGAAAGTAAATGATAGTGAAAAAAGTAACTTTTAGCACTGCTCGTCAGTTGTTAAGGGCTGTAGAAAGTCGCGTTTTTGATAGCTAGCTGTTTTCGCTCCGATTCGACACAAGTAAAGATTTCGATGTAAATTTTAATGAGTTCGTAAATGATTAGAATACACTAACTTCATGTCATTAGCTTACTTTAATGTTAGCTAGCCCCGTATGTCGGTAAGACACCAAAGCGTTCAAAATGAAAACACAAATTCTGACGGGCAAGAATGTCACAGAACTAACAGAGTGAAGCTAATAAAAAGCTTGTAAAATGATGAGGCTTGTAAAAATAATAGCATGCGACTGAGTGAAATAGATAAATAAACATTAAAAATATAAATTTGATAATAGTCAACAATCATAGGCTACAGTGGATAGTGTATAGCCACATATGAATTTTGCGAGAAATGCTTCTATGGTAAATATTCATTATGTAATTAGGCCAATTTTGAACTAATAGATTGGTAAAAGGAAATGTACCTGCTGCCTGTGATGGATGAAAACGAAGGGATTGCGAATTTCCGAACCCCGGTACACACAATCGATGGAGGTAAATTAAGCTGATGTGAAAATTGCGGTTTGTTCAGGTGTAAGTAATCATCCCTATGGTTTAGTACGGAAGAACGTATATACATACATACGTACATTATTATCTGTATACATTCGGAGAGTTGTGAATTCAGCAACTATCCGAACGCACAAGTACACATATGTATGTATGTACATACAAGCTGAAAGAAGTTCCTACAGGATTTCTCAACTTCTACCCGCCAATTACTGATGTCTTCAGAAAATGGTCGACCGGTTTGTCGAGATATGAAAGGTAGTTAATTGGTTACCCATTTAGGTAGTTTCAGCACATTTTGTTCGACGAACGTCGAAAAAGTAACGACACAACCAATTGCATAGCATGATCCAATTCAACAAAGGTACCTACCTACCTACGCCGGTCTTTAGAGAACACGGTAATCCCATGTTAGCACAACATATAAATATTAAACGTAGAAGGCATCCATTACTTTTACAGCTTTTCTAAAAGTATAGTGAATTATTCATTCGCGAAAAAAAAAACAAAAATGGTACAGGTACGTCTTCTTTGCGCTGAATGTTTTATGGTCAATCGTTACATGCGATACTCGGCCTTGGGGTAAAAGCTACAAATTTTCCCGAATGAAATTGAAATTTTATGCACATTAACCTGGCGCAGTGAGTGGTCTGAAAAATTACTCGTTTTTTTTTCCACGTTATTTTCAAATAAACGTTAAGAAGCGAGATACGTAAAGAGTGCTCACCGGCAAACTGACTAAATTTACTCGCAAGAATTGCTAAATATTTCACACCAACGACTCCGACTGACAAATAATAGTATGATATGTATGTATGTATATGTAATACAATCACGAAAACAGATAGTTACATCAACTTTTGACGCTAATGGCTAAGGGCTTCGGTAAAGGGCAAACTAGTTTAGTTCGTATGACGCGACACGATGCAAAGTTAGCACCAGTTGACATTTAACGGTTCCAGCGTGAGTTTAATTTGAGCTATAAGTATGTACATATACCTATACATATGTATATTAAGATACAATTAAATGAGTTTCGCAATATTAAATTAAAAGAACATAGTATGCTGTAAATTAATCGGCGCACATTTATGACCGTGCTAATTAACCCTTGGCGTGCCGTAAATGCGATAGAAAGCCTGTTTAGTTTCGTATCTAGCCGGTTATATTTCAAAACGTATTGATATAATATACAAACCGACGTGAAATACGGCGTAAGAACATGTTCTAATTTACATTATTATACACAGTTAGTAAGGTAAAACTGAACAATTCATGGTGCATAGAAAGTATCATAGGGGCATAGAAAGGGGGGGGGGTCCAAATGAAATTAACGAAACTTACGTTCATTCCCAGAGAAAGTGAAAGAAAATAGATACATCGAATCCCCTAACGAGAAGGCCAGCGGTGCTCAATATGTGAGAGGCCCGCCGTATCGAATATATCGCGCTTTAAAAGGGTAAAATTTAAGGGGCATTTTGGCAGTGATCCATGCGACGGCTTCCGCCTTTGCGGAAATGGGGCGGACAAGCCCTCCCCCCGGCACCCTTTAACCCGTTCCCCGCCTTCGAATCCCCAAGAACCGACCGGACGAAGCGGAGTCGGATTTACGGTCCGGAACGGAATTGCCGGAGCACAAATCGACATGAATTGATTAAGTGGGCAGCGGCCATGTGCGCTCGAGACATGTTTGCCAATTTGCGAACAGTTTTCGGCGATCTTTCACCGCACGTGTCTCTGCGCTTAAAGGGTTAAATCGCGACGTAAGGAGCTCGCGCCAAATTCGTATATAAATAAAATAAACAACGTAGAGGATTATTGGACCATAGTGACTACACATTTATGACCGTTGCGTACAAGAAAGATAGTCAAGTAAACACATATAACGAATCACTTGACTGCGTGTAGTTTGATAACGTTTTATTTCCTACTTATTATATGGTTTTATTATCTACTTATTATATGGCGATTCGTAACATTTTATGTCCGGCTTTCAGTTTTTGACATATATTTTTTTAATTAACTGTATGTACATACATATGTATGAGACAGGAAACGGAATACGTGAGTGAAAAGTATAACAAAGGTAGTTGACATAATGGAGCAAGTGAAGAGGTTGAAATGGTTAATGGGTGGGTCACGTAGCTAGAAGAACGGGTGAAAGATGGACAAAAGAAATGCTGGGATGATACCCGAGAGAATTTAAAAAGGTGCAAGGAAGGCTACAAAGGAGATAGGTGGATTAAATTATAAATATGTGCGGGGTGAGATGGATGAGATTTGTTTAAAACAGAGACGAGTGGAAGCGTATTGGATAAGCCTTCATCCAGCAGTGGATGACGAATGGCTGTTAATTATGATGATATATACCAGTGGCGTTCCGTGAAAATCTACCGTTTTTGTCTCACAGCCTTAATTACTCGGTATGATGTCACCTAATCCTGCTCGAACACACGCAAGTAAGGCAGTGCGACAAAAACAGAGAGATTTTAATGGCAGGCCACTTATATATACGCACATATGTATGTATGTTATGTCCAAAACAGCCAAAATATTTGTCGATTTCATGTAGTAATATGCAGGAAAAGGTTGCAATCCAATATGTTAGCTCGGTATGCCATGAATTTACATAGAAATCTAAGGTGATCAAAATATTATGATCAAAATGCAATGTTTTGCAACTACGTTTTCTGATAAATATGTATGTGTACACAAATTTCATACTGGAAATATGAAAAGTCGCATTCAAAGTTGGACGAAAAGCCTTGGCGAGCGCTTCGTCGAGCGTAACTGTTCGTTCGCCCGTTCCATGGGAACACAAACGTTGCGCCTGCACAAAACCGTGACGAACCGACGCTAAAGGAAGAGAGATGAGACAGAGGAGTAGTAGGAGGAAGAGGGGATAAGGTGGTGGTTCAAAAACTCTCGAAATACGTTGTATCCGAATGGAACAAGACAAATTCGAGCAAAAACTTGCGAGCAAAATAAATAGAGGAGCGCGAGCGACGCCACAGTTTAGCTGCTCACCAATCATCCCCGCGGAGAATGCTTGTTTACACTTGCGAGAAAAGTTTTCGCTACCAGGATTACTTTCCTGAAATATTCTCGTATAAATCTAGTCCAATCTCAACCCCCGCCGGCCGGAAATGGGTCACGGCTAGACGTGTCTGTCTCTGCTCAATCTTTGGCGAACGATAGGTCAACCGTCTAGGAGTTACAACGCTTCGTCTGGGCGACATTTAAATATCGCATCGAAAGTTCAGCGATTGATTTTAATAACCATTTCGCGTCTGGGGGTGTGCCATCAGTGAAGGGCGCCCTCGATAGGGTTGGGGAGCGATGTTATTAAGGTGGCAATAAGTTCCCAAGGCAAACATCAAACGACTACCCACAGCTAGTCTGTAGGGCGCTCAATGGAAAACTAAAACCATGTCATGTAATTAATTAAGTCTTGTTAATAATCCAGGACTTTACGTATACATACACATGTATTATATATATGTAAATTTTTATTTGTTAAAAAATATCCGACTCATATTACTCAACAGTTGCATGGAATATAAGGTCTGTGGCACTCATGAAAATTGAAAAATTGTATTTATCTTTGTTGAGAGAGCGCCACATCGGGGATACGTACAATATAAGGCCTTTCAAAACTCGCATAAAAGTAGGACAAAGATTGTAAACTTTACCGTTTTTCCAAAAGCTCTTCCCCTTGCTGTAAATTTCTCTCCACGGAGTACGAGTTTTCCCCTTTCACCATCACAACAACGTTCGAGGGGGGGGGGGGGGGGGGGGAATGCGCAGAAAAATCACCTCAACTGTACGTAGAAACAAAGACGACGAATTAAATATTCATATTGCGTATTTTTATGATGCAAGGTCGGTGGAGTGAAGTCATCAATCACTCGCATGCAATTACGCTGTGATGCAACACAAAGGATCACAAAGTATTTAGCGCCTCGGGCGAAACACGTGAATACGATACAAAGCAAAAAGTGCAATAGAAGTGCACACGAGGATAATATAATATGGTACAAAGCGCGAACTTACTTCGAAGGATACTATCACGTCTTTAAAACTTTGAGAATTACTCAAATTGAACTTGTGTCACACAAATTTTTCTACGGGTGAACTTTATTTACGAGCATTCGAGCAGCTTTAATGGAAAGATTTCATGTGTGCATATTTTGAATTGGTTTGGTGTGCGTTTTACGTCTGTTTGGACCTTTTCGGACTGTTCGGAAAGAGTTGCACGAGCCGGTGCAGTTGCAGCTTGCAGGTGCACACACTCGCCTGCAATTACGCTCCGATACGATCGTGACCTAAAGCGTAATTATTATGCACACGCCCTTCGGTTATTTTATTATTACGAAGCAGTGGTTTCTGTTTTCGACACGCCTATAATTTCATTTCGAAACGATTAACGTTTCATCGGAACCGACGGACGCCGCAATTATGTGATTGTAATCGGATATCATGTCATATTTTTGAATCAAATCACGAAATAAGGGCATATATTATATGTATGTATATACATTCAATGGCAGTAGACGAGGGTGTACATGACTTTTTCGATATTCGTACCAAAAAGATCATATAGTTTGTGTTGTTATTTTTACAGGGCATCTGCACCTGGATCGTGAAACAATAGACTTATGTAATGCATTAAATACGAGAAAGTATGTATGTAGTAGTCTACATTTGTTAATAACATCTTGTTTGTATTCAAAACTAAATCTTCTGAATGGTTTATCAAACAATCGATTGAGAATGCAACATTCCAAGGCCTCTTTATTTGTTCCTGCTCCGCATTGGTTTGTTTTGAAGGAATCGTTTCGCGAAAGTTCTGTGTAAATGTGTTGTGTAAAAAAAGTTCAGAATGATGTTTATAGTCACGAATCATAATATTCTCAATAAAATTTCCACCAATAAAGAGACGATTAAATCAACGGAGTAATATATGTTATATTATTGTTTATACGGAACAGAATTGAGTCAGCGAGTCCGTGCAAGCGAACAACGCGTAGGACCATACCATAACGATTCATTATCACTACCACTACCATTACCTTACCTTAGAAAGGGCCGATTCCGGCTTTTGAAATTTGCTAATCCGAGTTAACAACAACAATATGGACAACGATTTAAATTTACTGCAATGGAATTGTTGATATTTTAAAATTTTAGGTAAAAGATTTTAGTAGACAGCTTCCCCTCTAGTCCAATAATGGCAAGCCACTGGTATGTACATAAATGAGATTTGAAGCCTATGAACTACGCAAAAATGATTTCTCAATAATTAATAATTGATAATTGCCCAATAATTTCGAGTAGTTCAAAAGTTCTATTGTTGATTAAAACGATTAAAAAGTTTTTTTTGCAAGAATTCGTCGACTGCATCTGCTTATTTGAGATGATTTTTTAAAAAAATATGTAAATAGCATGGTATATGTATATAATAAATAGTATTAAATTCTCTAAAGGAGGCTGGAAAACTATTCAACTTTAATACGGATTGTTCCTCTACAAAAAATAATAATGTTTTATTTGGCAAAACCGTATGTAAAAGATTACGGTGCAGTGATCAAGAGGAAGAGATAGCTAAAAATGCTTAAGTAGTTTGGAGTGAATGCTCCATATCAATCTCGGAGCAGTATCAGAATGGAGGGAGTTCAGAAGTTTTATTTCATACCATATTTTTTTTAATAATCCAGATATCTTCCTCTATACTACGTGTACTAAATCTTCACCTCGGGTATAGAATTGTTTGCACATTTTTACTGCTCCGAATCGGCGACGGAGCTGCTTTCATTCGGATGTCGTAAAGTTCGAATCCGTGCATAAATCGCAAAGTTATCATCGTTTGCAATAAAAAAAAATCAAAATGTCACCATCGGCATGAAAAACTTTTTACGATCCACCTTTCTTTTACCCTCCGCTTCAACTATATGTTTTCGCGCACAAGTGGTAAACAAGATTTAACTCCCCTTTATATATGTACATATGTATATATGTGAACATGCATATACGCATAGATCTAATTACATTTATGTTCAGGGTATGTGAAGTGCGTCGGTTGTGCTACAACAAATTAAATTCGGTACATTCACCCTGCAGACCTCTGTCCGAAACAGTTGCAATTTGTCAAGGTGCACCGCTGCTCCAAATCCAACCCTAATCTGCATAGTCGGTCTGGCGGTGAAACCGACATGTCGTTAGGGGGTTCACAGCCCCATAGCCCACCACGGATGTGCACCCTCCCGTGCACGAATCTACTAATGAATCCTTTATGTTTTAATCATAAGCACTTGCCCTACACATCTTTACGTTGCCACACTCTTCAGCCCCGTTAAATAATGCGGTGAGATTGGTCAACCGAATCCAAGTAAAACTCTCGGAACAATCGTCTTTATGAGCCATTCAATTTTTTCTATAGCGAAAGCCATCGCACTTATCACCAGTCGCAATCTGGATGTTACCTGCAGGATTTTGCAACCCAACACCGAGATTTTTATTACCGGTTCGAAGTGAATGCACTGGGTTGAGTGCTCAGCGGGGAACAATGGATGTGGTGCATGCAGCAGCAGCGGCGAAGCTAGCAACAGGATACGCTTTTGTCGCCGAGGACCGAAACTGTGAAAAGGTCTCTCACCTGTCGTGAAATATGATTTGTTTGAAACTGGAAGTATGTATATGAGGAGATTTATGATTCTGGCGCTTTTCAAATGACGATAAATCAAGCGTATAGTACGCCAGCTCATAAGAACATACATACATACATATATACATAGTACTGTTTACGTTCTCTTTCTTCCGGTACGGACTCCAGAATCTGTGCCTCGATTCTTTCGAGATTGATAAGTCTAAAAAGACCTTTTTCCAGCTGGCGGGTAATTGATGGAACGATGCAAGTCACAAACATCGTATCCGAAGGCAATCGGGGCTTGAATGATGTATGAGCGTTGTCGTGCCAACAGTTAAAATATGAGCTCATCGATTACATGACACAAACATTCGTACTTGAAATCTCTTCCCATATTTGAAAATCAAGATATATTTTTAAAAATCAAAATCCACTTCTTCCAGCAGTGGATAAATTGCAATGTTTAATATATTACACTGCCTTTTAGAAGGTATATTTTAAATAGCCGAGTCTAACCAACTGGATATGGCTAAATGACATTTAAAATAGCATCATTATTTATATTCAAATAGACTACTTTGCTTTATTTATTGGTCCTAAAATTAGATTCGTTGAGATTGAGATCAAAATTGATGGTGGCGCGTGACGTCTTCATCACGACAGGAGAGCATACCCCAAAAAAGGCGAATTACAAATGGGAAGTTTGGGTCCCACGTGGAAAGGAGGCTGAGGGGAGGAAAAAGGGAAATAAAGTAGCGCATTATTCACTTTCCGGGACGATGCAAAAAGGAATATGATTGAGGAAAACAATAGGGCCGCTAGGCCAGCGCACAAAGGGTGGGCTTTTGAGCTTTCTACAGCCACCCACGCGCCTCACAATCTTACCCTCCATAGCCCACCCCTGTTCACTGGAGAGGTCTAATATTGTAAAGCAGCCCGGGGATATGAACTTGTGTAGCAGTTGTACGAGGCGAAACTGGATCAAGTGTTTGTAATCCAACAGGACTAAGACTAAACGGCGGCCATTAGCGACGCTCTAAAAAGCCATATTTCAAACGAACGCCAAGGAAAGAAATAGTGAAGTACCGGATAAAAGCACATCATAATTCCAGAAGATTAATTAGACGGCATTCATATAAAATACGTAAACTTTCACAAAAGAAATTGGCCAAGTTTTTAATATTAAATAGCATAAATACAATGGTCATGGTCAAAGAAATTTTTGATTATACAGAAGTACATACATACCAGTGGCGTGTCGTGACTTTTAAAGTAGGCGACTAGGTATGGGACAGCAAATATATATATATATATATATATATATATATATATATATATATATATATATATATATATATATATATATATATATATATATATATTTATATATAATTTTTTCTTTAATTTTTAAATTATACATAATACTTTGTCGTGAAGTGGTGAGTATAAGTTTTCATTTTTGCGCTAACATAAATATTCTAAGTAGCCTACCTTTCTTAATAACATTTTGATTGTCTTCAAAGCTTAATCTTCTAAATGATTTGTCGTACACATGCACAATCGATCGAGAATGCCATATTCCAAGGCCTCGTTTTTTGTTCCTGAGCGCTTCGCACAGATTCGCTCTGAGGGAATCGTTTCGTGAGGCGAGTCCCTTGCCATTTTTTGTACTCAAGAAGTTCTGTGTAAATGTGTTAATTTTAACAAAAAAAAAAGATGTTTGATGGACACAAATCAGAATATTCTTAGTGAAAATTCCATAAATACTCGAAGAGTTAATTAATAAATGTTTTGTCTGCGATGGAACGCCTATAAATAAAAATTCCACATGTGATGTTCAACAAAAGTAAGTTTAATTACTTATCAAAAACAAAATATGTATCAAGCAATATTTTCAGATTCTAAAACAATCAAACTTCAACATTCGACACGCTTCTAAAGTTGTTGGGTTGAACTTTACATCAATTTACCAAAATTAATAATCTGAATAATATGCCAGTTATCGAGACTAAATTTGGCCACGTCCACGTTTAATTTCGAAGCTTTGCGAAAAATTTTCCCACCCCTTCCTTTAACTTCCGTTCTACATGTAATCCATCAAGTTCGCGGACACGTATACGCGCTCGGCGAATGGGAATTTTCGCAGTTTTTCCACGTCTTACCTTCGGGTTATGCGAAAAGTCTCGTTAGATAACGCCAAGTTCGAATATTGGGGGGGGGGGGGGGGGTTGAGGGTGTACCGGAGCGCCAACTATTCCCGCCACATTCCCGGTCAAACATTGTTCGTGTGATAAATTTCGTGGAAATTCCTCATTACAGTGAAAACTAACCCCCCCCCCTTACCGTTATTCACCACCACAAACCACCATACACCTATAATGTATCATCTCTTTCTAATAATAGAAGTGTAAGACTATTAATTAAAATTTAGCCTTGTATTGGGTGTCGAGTATCGTCGCGGTCAACCACCTTGTCCTGTAGGTTAATATCATCACGTCTGATCGCAGCTGCATAATGCAGTCGCTCATTGCACATTCCATAATCACTTTATTGCAGTCTCTTTCACGTTATACGAGCTAAAGAGATTTTAATTAAGTGCCATTGAACTCTAACTAAATATAAATTTTAGATGTTTAGCACTTATACTTTTATGGCTTGATTCTAGCATAACACGAATTATTGACCTATCGACAAAGTATGCTTTTGAAACTTTATGTATGTACATACATATACTACTATTGCTCACAGATTATTTTAACGATAATTATTAAACTAGTGGTGTGTGTGCATACTTTTAAGAACTTAATAAAAGGTGAATTTTCGAAATCCACGAAGTGAAAATATCACTCACCCTTAGCTAATTATTATTGAAGCCTCTTTGCCTCTTCTTATTTCACGTAAGACGTAAACGCGAACGCGAACTCAAACAACGAACTGCCCAATATGGCGACGTTGAAGAAAATTACAAAAACAAAAGAATAAATAAAATAGAACATAATAATATTATATGCCAGCGCATGCGCATTTTGTTTTAATTAAATTTAAAAAAATAAATGAAAGATTTCTAAAGAAAATACAAGTCTAGATATGGTTTCAAAAATACCAACATATGTCACTATCGATAGTACCGAAAAATTCTCGCTACCGATAATACCGGTATTGATTTAATTAAGCAATTTATGCAATAAAATTTTTAATTATCAAATAATTACCTACTTTCTTAGTTACAAAATAATGTTGATTCGTTCTAGTGCTTCTACTGTAAAAACAAAGTATATAAAGTTTTGCGTGCTCCTTGCTTCAAAGAATTTTTGTGTGGATAGGACGGTTTTAGTTTTTAAATATTATATATAAATTTAAATATTAGAATAATTTTAAAGTGAAAAAATAGGTTGCCGAACGTAATAATGAGGCTTCTCTTTGTTCAAAGTTAGTTATAAATCGATTTTGAGCAGTTATATTTGAAGTGGCAAACTTTTATTTATTTTGAAAAATATTTCGTTAAATATTAAATATAATGCATTACGTTTAACAATATTTAAAAATAGTGGTGGCATGTAATACGTTTATTCTGCTTTTCCGAGATTCTGAATATACGAAATTAATATAAGTGATAATAATTTGTGAATTAATTCAAACAGAAAGTGTTTTTGGAACTGAAAATTGGACTCCCGCTACTTTCAACTATAACGGCTCATATGTATGTACATACATATGTATACATTCAGAAACAGTCTAAGGTATAAGTACGATATTTTCAGCATACTTTATTTTTGATTTTAAATTTATGATACACTTAGCAGCTTCTTTGAGTAGCAGATCAAAGAGGATGCTGAGTGTTAGCTGATTATTCAACTAATCCATACAAACTAGCCGATATAACGATTTCTTTTAAATTCTTAACAATTCAACAGGCGTAAAATTGAAAAAATATATACTTCGCTACTACCAATGGTCTATTTTGTAATACCGGTAGTACCAAAGGTAGAATTATTGTAAAAAAATCGTTAAAAGTGGTTTCGGTAGTAGTTAAAATAGTGCAGTTGAATGCAGTTTTCTATAGATTCAATAATACTCCAGTAAAAATGAAAGGCAACGACAATATTGAGTTTTCAAATTTAATCGTGAAATGTCAAAATGGATTGTATGTATATTCGAATGAATATACGAAATGTACACACACACATACATAGTTTTCAATTAAAATTCACATTTTCCGTGGTTTCGTCCTAACGAGTCGGGCTGCAAAAACTATGCTCTGCTAACACAACCCCTTTCACATTTTGTGCATAATAATGCATTTCCGTCACATGTACGAGTATGTAGGCACTGACTGGGTGGTGCATTCGCGGAAGCCAAAGTGCACAATTATCGTGCTGGATATGAAGGCAATATTCCGCGTCGCATAATTCAATTAAACAGCCATTTGGTCGTTTGTGCACGTAATCGCTCGCCCACCACAGGGGGTCGTCCAAATTTAACCGCAAATTGAAAAATAGCGGATAGGTATGTATCAATAATATTTCGAATAATTCATAGACGTGTTTATAAAACGATTGTATAAAATGTCTTGTGCAGAAACGGACGTGGAGGTCTGTTCAGTTTATTAAGGCGATTAATTCGATTGCGTTGAACCGTTTCAATAATAATAATGAGCGACTTGCTCAGAACTTGACGAAAAGTTCCCGGTATCGTTCGTTGTGTTCGCAAGCGTTCCGGATTGTTAATGACAGTTTTAAAATTGTTCAGGACGAGTTCGGAAAACATTTCGCGTTTAATTAAAATAAACAGTTGTTGAAAATAGTTGGCTCGCACCGGTCGGTCATGTTTTCGAGGATTAAACACTCGTTAGTGATATTATTGGGTCACAAACTGGTCGAAATTTGTCTGGTCACTTTGGTTTAAAAAAATCATTTTGAATATAATTTGGCATTATATTCAAAATGAATATAATGCCAAATAAATATAATTTAGCTGCGATTTAATTATTAAGTTGATAACAGCGACATTAACTAACCACTATTTTAATCGCCATTTTAATCGCCATCATGAATTAAAATGATATCCGAACAAATTCCATATTGATTTATTATATACATATTTTACAATTTCAATTTTTCGATAGATTGGATTAATATTAAGTTAAATTAAAAATATATTTTCCCACGATTTTATTCAAAAAATAAAAACAAGACGCTTAACTTAGACAAAGGTACGTGAAGTTACGAAGGTATAAAGAATGAGGTGTCTATATTAAATTTTACTGGAAAAGTAGATGTATGAAGAATTTAGAAGACCTGATGTATGAAGAATTTAGCTAGCTGAAAGCATTTATTTATTGATGTGATAAGTTATTCCCAGAAAAAGAGGTTTAAAATTTGTATGTATATTCAAGCAATTTAATTTATTTTAGAATACTGATTGCTATACCAAACGGGTATTTTCTCAGATGAATTTAAAATGGTAAAATGTAAAAAAATTATGTTCTATTGAATTAATACAATCAGAATAACTTGTTCAAATCAACGTGATATAGTCATGTGCTCTATTATACTAATCTGTACCATATCAGCCAAGTGGCAGGAAAAAGTTTTGTTAAATATCATTGTTTTGATAGTTGAAAAGTTTTGTAGTTTTTGTTAAAATTATTATCTGGCAACATTGATTTGTGAGGTCATGCAATCTGTCATAAAACTGGGTGAATGAGCATTAACAGATCTTTTAAGGGTTTCAAGAAATATACTGGTTTTTTTAATATATGTTTTTCGGCTACTATTTTCAGGACAAGTGCAAGACATCTTATATTGTAGAGAAAGCAAACGAGAAATAAATGGGTCATACACACGCTGAAGGCAAAGTTAATTTTGTGTCGACGAGTTGTTAATCGCCTTAGTCGGTCGATTCGTGAGTACGACAAGGTGTTAAGTGTGAAGAACCTCTTCAGCACCACTTGAAACTCGACGGGTACATTCGTAAGCTCCTCGAAAACCTGAAGGTTCTTTGAAACAAAATGCGAGTAAAGCTACTCATAATAGGCAGACGCAGCCACTTTGAGTGGTCGAGAATACATTTGAATCATCGTAACCGGTTCGATCGACTGAATGAAACTCATTGCAATGGAGTGCGTTGTGAATCGAAGAACCAGTTTCTTGCAGGTGGCTCATCGTATTGCAAAAAATAAAAGACGAAAGAGACCGCAAGAAGCCTACATAGGCACGATAAAGACGAGATCTTGTTACTGGACGTCGAGGAAAATCGCTGTAAATTTGTACAGAACAGGAAAGGATAACGAGGAATGGACTTGCTTATTTATATAAGACATAAAGCTGTTGCGGTATAAATTTACCACATTCGGCACGCAAAGCTATACAAATGTACTAAATACGATAAATTCGTATTTTTTTAGGAGTGTAGTAGTGTTGATTTTTTGTCGTTTCAAACACAGAGAACGACGATGTTTGCACTTACGACTCGATAAATCGAGTGAGAGAACTCGTAGCCGGCAATAAAGTTCCTCTCCTTCCCCTTAGAACGTGCAAGATAAATAATCTCTCAAATATAAATTGGCCGCGTTGTGAGTCTGCAGCCAACAGGCCATTCGCAGGTGAAACGTTACCGCGCTGCAAGATTTATTTCCATGTTCTGCATCGAGGCGCACTCCCATCCCCACAGCATTGCATGGAAAGGGTTAAAAATAAGTTCCTGTTTTGACAAATGCTTGCGGCTCGTTATTTGTCTAAAACAATTTTCGACACTTCCTATGCCTTTACAAAGAATTTGGCATGGACTCGAAATGCATTTTGATATGTATTGATTTTTAATTAATATTTCTACCCAGCTAAACAAAACCTGTAGAAATAGTCACAATAGATGTATAAAAGCCTCATGAAATGCTATTTAAACTTGTATGTACATATATATTGATTGAGTTTTTTACAGCTGCTGGCATAATTTGGATGATCTAATCGTGAATGGGTACCACATATCCTAACTATGTAACATTTATATCATAGCATGGTATGTAGAATGCAGCATTTATTATAATAAGCCAGCAGTATAGTTTTATGGTTGAGTCAATGCTAACTACAGAGGCTTCTGGGTTCAAGCTCTGGGTTGACCTTAATTGAAAATAATTTATTCAGAAGTATTTCTGCTGGCCATACTTGGATATCGTTTCCTAACAGAGTTTGCTAATTTATCCGATTTCACTGTTGAAATGGTTCCATATCAAATTGGAAAAACAATCCTTCCCACTATGTCACCACTATTTGAATATGATTTTAAAAAAATTATAATCCATAAAATTATTCGGAGTATTTCTGCAGTACTGCCGACCAGACTTGGATATTTGTGACTTCAAGTCGATCGTTTCTTATCAAAGTTTGCGAATTTATTTGATTTCAATGTTGAAACAGCTCATTATCATCAGCAAAACCATTCTAATTACTGATTTCAAACTTATGATCTATAAAATCATATATGTATATACAAGTTTAATACCATAGGTATCATTTAGGGGCAATCCGTAATGGAATCTTGGGAAAAATATAAATAAAAATAAAAATAAAATAGCACATACTTCATATATGTATATAAATATGTATATATGAATATTCTGGATACTCTTATAGAGATACTTCAATCCCAGAGTCAAGTGAAGCAAACATTTAAAATCGAGTATGGATTATTAAAAAAGAGAAAGAATGAATTGATTTACGAATCTTGAATTGTAAAAATTCAAATTTCCCATTTGGGTCGTTGAAGAATTTAATTCCAGCAAGAACGAAGTTTAGCGTGCAAATGCGGAGAACTCTTACACGAACGATAAATGCATCCACATAAGGATCTCGTTGCAATTTGCCACTCGATAAGATCGATAACCCCTCGACGTTTAGCGAGTTACGATTGGGGGGGGCGGGTATATGGGGGAATGCAGGAATGGGATTTGCAAGATGAATCTGGAGCACCACGCGAGCACAAAAGGATTCCCAGCCGCGAGCAATACGGGAATCGAAAGTTGCAGAGCGATTTTTAAGCGCCCCATTACACACAGGTATATTGCAATTTGACCATATCTATCGACCATACTCTGCGGTAGGGATAAGGAGGCGGGAGACTTGCAACGAGGGAACGGAGGATAGTAAAGGAGGTTCCTTCCTCCTCGTTTCCGTGACGTGGGGGTTGTGGAAGCCCTCTCTCGTGCGTCATTATTCTCGACGGAACGAGGCGCCTTTATATACCGAAGGATAGTTCTTTTGTTACTCAGAGGGACGTGAGGAGGTTAACAGCCCCCAAAACGCTCTGGGATACGCGTACACCCCTCAGTTTACATACATATACGAAAAAAAAATATTACATGAAATTGGAAGTTTATAATTACGTAGCTTAATTTTACGAACCCATTTTTCTCTTTTCTTCTACCTTTTGATATTGCTTTTCTGATCTCACTTTTCTAATAGATTTGGGGTTGCAGGACAGTGATGACAGATTCCAGTTTGATTGTCTTCTTTGTATAAGCGAAGTATCATTTGTATCGCCGAATAGAGCAAGTACGACCTTTTAAGTTTTCTTAGTGACTTGATAACACTGATCAACAAAAAATAACTTTTTTTACTTACCGGAACGGAGACTAATCAATCTTTACTAAGTTTGGCCCATTGAATTTGAATATGACAATAATTTTTCTTGGCTTGCTCTAGTTTAAGAGACATAATCGTTTTAAAAAATGTACAATTTTTACATATTTTTGGATTTTGCAGTTTTTAATTCAAAATCTAGTATTGATGTGCCAAAAGTAAGTATTGGAATCTATAGTCAGATGTTTTTTTTTCTATTCATTGTGACTTTTTACAAGGTTTTTATTAATTTCACTTTGTCAATTAGTCTTACGAACTTCCTACGTTTTTCCGATCGCTTTGAAACTTTGAGGTTTGGCCGCCAATAGACATTTCAATTTCAATTCCAATATGAATTGTACACTTGTATGAAGTCCAGTATATGAACCATAATAAACGAAAATATTATATTAATCAAAATGATATTCTCAAAGAAACTGTACATTCATATAAAACAGACAAATTAGCTTCCGTTAAAGTAAATTTTAATGGTTTATTACGAGAATGTCGTGTTATCTGCATTCAAATGTGGTTTAGTTATTATGCACTTACATATACATAGTGTGTATTTACAAATATTTATAAATACGTATCTATTTACATATGTATCTATGTATGCACTCGTTGATGGTCCTGATAAATTGGACGTATGTTCTTCGTGCGGCACGCATCTCGAGAAAATATATTCAGATAGATCTATGTAGCCGAGGGGTAATGTAGGTGGGTGGAAAGAGGAAGATACGTTTGAGGAAAACTCAGTATTTCCCCGCTTTTTCACCGTAAACAAGCCGCTGTCGGATAAGGGATGTGAGCTCTCTCGTGCTGTCGAGTTTTCGGAGCCTGTAAATTATCAAAAATGAGTTGCACATGCTTTACGAAAAAACGAGTGCGAATTTTTATCAAAGCTCTATGGTGAAATATAATATATTGAAGTTTGGATTTGTCAGAATTTTCAGGTATATACACAAATCTAACAAGTGAAACGCTTGCAAGATAGCACCTGTTTTAATATGCTTAAATACTATTGTAAGTCAAATTTTAATAAGCCTGCATTACATTCAAATTTTATATTATACCTATGTATATATTAAACAAAATTAATTACCTATATAATGATATTAATCGTACGATGAATGCATATTGGGATATATGTAATCGCTTGAAAAAGTTATGAAAGGGCTTTGGAGGGGTCGGATAAAGGG
This sequence comes from Arctopsyche grandis, assembly GCF_051622035.1. NCBI lineage: Eukaryota > Metazoa > Arthropoda > Insecta > Trichoptera > Hydropsychidae > Arctopsyche > Arctopsyche grandis. The sequence continues at coordinate 16,676,442 of NC_135359.1, read as the reverse complement.
AAGGAAAGAGGGGTGTGGGTGCCAAACTTTGATAATAAAAAGGGGGGAGAGCCTTTTATTAAAAATCCTGCCATATCCAAGTTCGATCATTCCCCATACATAAAAATTCAAGTTCATCCGAAAACTTGAACCATAACTAAATGAATTATTATAATAAGTTGGCGAACGTTCAGCGTTAAATGGCATGAAGGAAATTATAGCGAGGAAGAAGGGTGAGCTGTTCACCCCACTCCACCTCAAAGGGAAAAATAATAAAATATGTGCAAATTCTATACGTAAAATCAGTAAGCAGTGCAAACATTGGCAAACGGCGAATCTGCAGATTGAATGAGCGAAATTATAAGGTGGCGGCGCAACGCCAGAATCGCTTATGAGATCACGAAGTACAGGTTTTTCCGAGGCGTTCGTTATTATATCGGAAGAGATATCTCTTTCGAATGCTGGAGAAAAAATCAGGAATGCCCACGGGTAGAGGATCGAGGGTGGGAAAAAGTGGGGGAGTTGGCGAAAAAAAGAGGCGAAAATACGCAAAGGACGTGCTCGCCCGATTCGGCTCGCCGAAATTCCGCGGGTAATTTTTGCTCGGGCACGTCTCGACCCGAAAATAATGTTCCGGAGTTTTCCGGACGAGGGATGTGTAATGCGAGAATAACACATTCGCGCCGCAATAGTTGCCAGTTCCCGAAAAGGGGGAAAAAATGCACGTTCGAAAGGATAAAAAGGATGTAACGTTTTATTCCCGAGTGTCGATACGCGAAAAAGGCCGTAAGTTTGCCGTGTCCACAGCCTCGGTCGAAGTTTTGAAAAAAATATCCGAAAAATGGCACATTGACAATATCTATTATTGCTTCATGCTCATCGAATTTACATACATACCATACATCTTTCACATTGATTTAATGAAGACTTGTGCTCTCTCCCACACACTTCCATTCGTCTCTGTTTTGAGCAACTCTCACCCATCTCAACCCACACATTTTTCTTAATTTATCCACCCATCTCTCCTGTGGCCTTCCTTACACCCTTTTACATACGCTTAGGTACCGTTCGAGCATTTATTACGTCATTGATAATAATTAGTTGACTTATCGACTTAACAGTCATTCCACAATATCATATCAACCACCTTCATACTTCTAACTCACGATTTCCATTTTATCTCCTACTTATGTATGTCAAGCATAAATAATTTCATACTTCTTTGAGTACACTGGACCTTATGCAGAATTCTGGCGTTCAATGTCCAAGTTTCGCATCCATACGTCATCACTGGCAAAGTTCTTGATCGAAGATATTTTATTGCTGTATGTAAAAAACAGACAGACTGTCATTTATATGATTATTTTTTGATTATGACGGTTAAACCAGATTATGACGATTATAGTTCGGTCGCTACAAAAGAAGGCGAAAACACAATAAAGTTTACAGATGAAATGAATTTGAGATTAAATCGATCAATTGCCTGGTACATACATATATCGTGCAAGAAAATCATTATACTGATTCAGAATTCATACGTATATGATTTCATTTCATACGTATAGAGTTCCATAATAGAATTGTTATCACCAACCACGAAAAAATTTTCAACTAGCGCATTCAAAGAAAAGAGACGTTCATAATTAAATATTCCTCATTGGTCACACGAAAATTGGGGTCTTTTTTCACGCCTGTCCAAAAGCTAAAGTTGATTAAATTAGCGGCGAGTGTGAGCCATTTGAATGAGCACGTAGTAGCCTCGGTCCGGAACACACGGGCCTGATTACACGGGCGCAACTAAGAAACACCACAAAAGCCCGGATGAATGGGTGGAGGTGGAGGGACGGAGAGGAGGGCGTAGAAAATGGGGATGAAGGGAGAGGAGCGTCCTGAAAATTTTATTATAAGAACCGCAGCGGCGTGACGGGGCGAAAACCTCCCCCTTCCGTCGAATTGTATAGATTAGCAACTCCTCACACCGCTCGCGATGATAAATTAAAATACATAAATCAACTTTAAGGGATGGAGACTCCTTGTTCCGCTCATAATTAAAACAAAAACAAGAACAATAATCGTTCATTTTGCGCTGAACTCGATTCTACACAATATACCTACATACATACAATATACTTAAACATATGTGTATAAAATGTAAACCGATAGAGCTTACAATCAAGAAGAAAATGTCTTAATCTTGGAAAATGTTGCGCGACATCGGATTTGCAATACCATGAACAACATATAATAAAATCGAAAAAGCATTCAAACAAATTTTTTCAAAATGAGAAAAAAATGACCGGCTATAAAATTGAGGTCTACTTTCAATTTTCTCGATTCAAATTTCAAGGTTCAATATATTGTATGACTTCATTGTACATATTTGTGACTATATTTCGAGATGACCAAATTATGTATTAAGGTGTCACTATTCCAAGTAAATTATAATATTTGAACATAGGAAAAATACAATCAGTTCGATTTGTTAAATTTTACCCATAGCAATTTTAGGACAATCTTATCTCGATGTTTAGTTAGAAACTAATCTCTTAGTAGCTCAGTAGCTTTGTATGTATTTTAAGAATTTTTTGTTTGAATGTGTAGGAAGTAATAGAAGAAGAGCAATAGGTTTCCGATCAGAATTCGAATGTATCGAGCAATTTAAATTAAGTCTAATGATACCCGAGTAGAGCCGAAGTTTGTATCGTTTTGAATTCATGAATCAAAAGTCTTATTAAAGAAGCGCTGTCGCCAAACGAACGTTCGCTGATTTAAATTTCACAAATCAATCTACATAATTGAGTAGAGGAGATCGAGCAAAACCGCGATTTTAAAATTGGGAACGACTGTGCCGACAAAGTCAATGCACGTCAAGTTGAACTAATGCAATCACGCTCAGCGTTAAATCAACGAATAATCACCGGGGGTAATCAAATCTGAGAGCACAGAAGTCGAATGAACAGACAAGCAGACAAACACTGAAACGTCGACGAGATGAGGGCATGGAAAAAAAAGGAGGAAACGCGCCCGGCTCCAATCAGAAGCGCAACTAATCGAGTTTGTCGGGGGGATTCAAATGCGATTAAAACCCAATTCCAGGCCTGCACCCGTCGAACTGGGATCGTGGGATGAGAGGATAGGTAGGTAGAAGTTATCCGGTGCACTCGGCAGGCAAATCGGCACAAAAGCATCCAAGTACCTCTTCATTCGATGAAATAATAACGTTAGAAATACGATTAAAACGTTTAGACTGTGTGAGTGCACTACGTGTCAAATTACTTGCACAAAGTGATTTACATACAACCACTGACATCCATTCATATACGAAGTGTTATCAAAAGTACAATTAATGTGAGGATTACAAAAAATATTACCACTTCCGAAGGACATTTAGCTGAACGCATATTTAACTAAACTGAAATTTATCGGAACGGACATTTGACTGAATGAAATATTTAATCGTTTGAATTTCTAATTTGAAAAAAATAAAACGTATAAAAACCATTGTATAAATGCAATATACTAATCGATAATTACTCATTGAATTTTGAATTCGAACTTATTCAAATATTGAAATTAATTGTTGAAACACTTTTGAAAGTAGCTCCTGAATTGTAAATTAAACAAACTAAAATGACGTTGAGTCAGCTATATTATTGAATATAAAATTGTATTGATTTCTTCGACTTAATTCATGAACGGTTTATCTTATAACAAAATTATTCAGAAGTTTTTTATAGAAAATATTATTTTCCACAAAATTCATTTGCACGGTTTTCCAATGGAGCAGATATTTTCGAGATAAAGAACACAATAGTTCTGCAAATAATAGGAATAAAAAAATTAGTAATTGTTATTTTTATGCTTTTAATAAAGTAAGTACATTATAATCAAAATAAATATTTGAAATAATTTTTGCCCTTTATTACGGTTTTTCCTTTATTTAAATTAAAGAAAATTCAAACAATTCAATTTTCATTCGGTCAATGTCCGCTTGGCTGAATATCCGTTCGGCCAAACGTCTGTTCCGCTTTATGTCCATCGACCAAACGTCTAACCACGCTTCAGACTTTTTAGTTTTGAATTAAAAGTTTAAGATAGGTTTTCACAACGCTGTATTTACAGCCAAATTTAACATTTTATTTGACTGAAGCCACAAGTCATAACTAGAGGTAGGATAGTCACAGTGCTATCCATTGTTCGGCAAACCTTTAACAATGCATTTACTACCTTTGAACAATACACGGCACCCTCAGGCTCCGGTGACTAGTCATAACAAATAAAAATGGGTGAATTTTAATGTTAGATAAAAAACGGAAAGAAAATCGTATTTGATGTACATAGGGCGGCATTTTAATAGAAATTCAATATTGACTCATTCTTGATATTGAAAACTACATATTATATTTCTGAAAATATCAAAATACATAAACAAGTTTGTATCTCGGTAAAGTCTCACAAAAATATCATCTATTTCTGTAACAGTCTTTTTAATGTCAAAGGCAATTTTTTTTATCCATACTTGATAGTAGTGGATAATCGAAAAATGTCTCATAATAAAAATCATGATCACACTCAACCTTCCAGTTATTAATATATTGAATAAGACCCAATTATGTACTAATATTTGCTAGTCACCGTGTATTAATTTACTATATATGTATATACAATTCAATATACGGTACATTTGACTACTTTGTCTGAATTAAATGCACACATCGAGTGATTTACTCACACAAATACTATTATCATTTACATATGTATAAGCACATATATAAAGTCGCAAATATTAGCATGGGTGTTAAAGTGGTCGGGTCCGGTCGATTAATCACTACTGGTGTTTAGTTTGAGGCCGAACCCTTCGACGATTGTTTGGCTTTGATTAACGCCCTTTGACTGTGAAATTTGCGTATTTACGACTTCCGTACCCTCACTAAAGCGACGTTTCGATCTCGTAAACGTTTGGTGTCCTTCATTGCACATCATAAATATTATAAATACATACATACAAACACTTGTCTACGTAGTTATGATGAAATCGACTTGATCGAAAAAAAAAACACTGATAAAAAAAAGTTACACAACAAATACAAATTGGGTTACATCTGACAGCTGAATGGACTGTGTTAAATGTAATCGTCGTAAATGGACGAGTTGTGAAGTTTGGTTAAATTGATAAGTGAGAATTTCATTAGTTTTGTACGTAAATAGAATTCCATTCAATTTTACCTTTCAAAATATTGTATCATATAAACTGCGCTGAGGTGAGACTTACCTGTAACAAAAAATAGATAATAAGTATAATGCTTAAACTAATATTGTCATAATAATATCATTGAAACCAGCTGTGCATACATATATGTATTATATGTATAACGCATGAGCACAATTTCTGTCTCATTACAAGTCATAATCAAATAAGATATTAAATCACACAAACTTAAATATAATGAAACGATAATGCACGGCCGGTTTTATCGTATGGTATTTATATATTTTATTCTGATATTATAATCCATAAATAAAAAAAAGTAATATACTCTTTTCAAGCTCAATCAGTATTGATTGTTTGTATTGTGCAATTTTTTGTACTAAAATAACAATCGTACAAATATTAGTCTTATGAACCGTACTGCGTTACGTGAGAAGATAATAGAATCAATTGATCCTTCAACCGTATAAAGTAAATAAAGGAGCGATAACACAATCATCGAAGAAAAAACATTGTCAAAAATATTCTCCAAAAAAATGAAAAATATAAGGCAACAAAGGCATGGAAAACAATCGCATTTCAAAATCAAAATAAACCTACATAGTTATTGTTGCGAATAAAACGGTTTACGTTCAGGATCCTGATATTATTCAAAATATTTTTAAGCCTGAAACAAAGTTACATATACGCTGTTCACACAGAAAGAAAAAAATTCTTCGCAAAATTAAATTTTCGTACAATAACACATACATGTGTGTGTGTGTATGTTAGCGGCTAACTTGCACGAGCCGTTCAACCGTGAGCTGAAGGCTAATGTTACGTGAAAAATTACATATATACGATTACTACGGTTATCGTTTTTATGTGTTTTGCGCAAAAAAAGTTTTAATAGTCACCCTATATATATTATACTATGAGGATTTATAATCCTTCACGATAACCGAACCACTGATCCATCATCGCGTTATGGACGCATCACGGCGTACGATCCGAGCAGATTCTATTTATTTTTTAATTGATGAATTAATTTCCAATACAATACAAGTAAAAATTTATTTAAATGCTTGAAATATTTAAATTTACATATAAATTTTCATAATATATGTATGTGAAATGGCGTCGTTTGTACATGGCTGAAAAGGGTATGCACAGTAGACAACAGAGACAACGTCGATACTTTCCCGTAGGGATTTATACACACGTCCCGAAGAATACAATCAGATTGGGTGAGGATTGGGTTGCTGCGATAACTTCTTTTGTGGGTGATGCGTTCTGACGGGTGCACGATCCCGTATGCCAGGAACTACGGAATGAACGAACTCGACACTCAAAGGAAACATTCAGATCGTACGGAAACAATATTTACATATTTAAAAATAATCCCAATCGAGTTATTTCTTTGAAAGCCGTACAAAAGTCATTGATTTAAAATGTTACCGTCTCTTGTTTTGAAGTGCATCTTCAACTTCGGTTCAAAGTATCGATTTCGCGACGTCTGTGACACATTTGGAATGTCTGCGGAAAAGAAAACCATAACAAATTCCGACCGAACGTTTTCCAATAATACCGTCTTGCCAACTCGATGGCCATTACAGTGCTCTGGGTTTCCACTGTACTCACAACAGACACTTCCGATTTGTTAGTACTGGTAACATTATTGCATTATGCAATCCAATGTGCACTCCTGTGTGCACTTGATGAATTTGTATCATCCCGTGCAACTCCGGTTTAAGTGAATACACTTTTTTTTAATAAATTCGAGGGCGCACGTTGTGGAGTCCTTTCAAAGAATAAAATAATTGTATTTACGTTGCATGTATGTATGTACATAATAAGTACATATGTACTTATTATGTACAATAAGTACATATGTACATACGTGTATAATAAGTACATATGTACATACGTGTATCCAATAGGTACGCTGTCATCTATTTAGAAATATAACATAAAGCAATAAAAAAAATCACGCTTTTGATTTTACAGAGCGCAGTTTAAAAATCATTTACCGTTTGAATTGGTGTGTTTAGACAAAAAAGTCGAAATCAGAGAGTTGAAAACAAAAATAGACGAGACCGGGCAGAGAAACGTCAAATCTGGCGTGCGATCATTATCATTATCATTAGACTTGGAGTCACAAATATCCAAGTCTGACCAGCAGTATTAAAGATAAGCACGGGATCGAACCCGGAACTTCTCGGTGCTAAACATAAACGCAACCACCGAGCCATACCGCTGGATAAATCTACTAGTGGAGTAAAAATATATATGAGAGATAATGAGAGCCTACAATGCAATTTTTTTAAGATATATAAAAGTTAAATTTAAACAAATTAAAAATAACAATCAATAAGAAAAAGCATCTAGCTAATTTTATTTTATTTTTTAATTATAATATTATTTTTTATGTATATATGTATAATGATTCCAATAGACAATTTTAGCAGAAGTATTGTCTAGATTCAACAGAACTAGATTCAGAGTTCAAGAGCACAAAAGCCATAAGACTGTAAAAATTGCGCATTTTTTTAAACGCTCAAACCTTATGAACAAGACTGAATCACTAAAAATAATTATCATATTCAAATTCAGTGGGTTAAACTAAGTAAAGATTGATTACCTCCTGTCTTGGTTTTTTCTTTTTTGGTATTCAGTGAAAGGCTACCTAATATTCGAATATCGAATAGTAAGCTTTAAATTATTTGAATGAGTTTTAGAAAGGTCAATATATTATTAAAATTTTAAGAGAATCCTATTCTGGTACATCAAATATAATCAAATGTGCTGTAGATAAATAAAAAGTATTCGAATGCCCAGATTTGGAACCCCTAGTTCAGTGTAATTGACGATTAAATTTTCCATTGTATCTGTAGATATATCACAAATCATTCAATAAAAAAATTATATTCCAAAATAATTACAAAACTAATATTAGTAAGAAATGAACGATAAATAGCAAGTGATTACTTCAAACTGTCAATATTTACGTTTATTGATTAACAACTCATATTCGAATTGGGTAAAAGCACTACGAGGGCCAGTCACATTATAGCAATATTATACAGAAATTTTCAATTTACGCTACTAAACAAATATTTAGAATAAGAACAACCACGATATGAGAGCCAGTAATGGTGGGTGTCGTTGGATTCGCCTCTTGTAAGTATCTCTTAACACGCTAACGGTCGCCAAGAGAGTTGTGAAACTTTTGACGTCTTCACACAGGCGGGCCCTGTTTATTTGCTTATCCCGTTTGTAGCGAAGATACTTCTGTTGTTTTAATTCCGTATACGGGCAACGAAGATAATTTCATCCGGTTTTTATTGCCTAACGATTTCAATAACGGAATTTCAATAAAACGAGTATACGTACATGTAATATATTTATAACGCACTGAATATGATATTTTTTATTTATAATTGGACATTCGATACATTTTTATATTTTGAACACTGAAAATTTGCCACACGTGACGTTGCACGATATAAAATAAACAGTCGACTTCAATAACTGTAGATTTTGATTTACAAATCTAGTTGCGTACATCAATGGTTTACCTTTTACATAATAATCATATGACATTTCAATTGACGCACAACCTTGAGCGTCGATCATGTTTACAAATAAGTTTATTACATCACCGATTCATCTCATTCTTATAAGAAGTTCCGCTCACGAGATGTTTAGGTCCAAACGGCGATAAAGTCGTATTTTTTCCGTGCACAACATTTATCTATAGACCGAACGGTACTTCGCACGCTATCTTCCCATTCATTCGAAACTCAAAAAACCCAAAGGTTTTATTTTAGAGAGCGGAATTCACGATCTTCAAATTGGATTTGGCGTTCGAATAACGGGGTATTACCGACGCGTCGCAATAAATTGCGCAATGCTCTCTCCCAATTTTACGGCGATCGATCGTTTCCCGGCAATTGCAAATTCCCCATCGTACCTTATCGCAAACGGGGCACTAAAAAGCCGGGAAATATTACACCATCGCATCTTCGCAAAGTGCATTTATCTGGCAGATCTGCCCGAAGCTGTGCGGCGGACAATCCCTAGCGGTCACGAGAGTGTAACGCACGAAACGGGAAATGGTTGACCGTCCCTGTGATAAAAAGTTAAACCCTTCTAATGAACGTACTGTGACGAAGGGTTGGGATATATTATATATTTATTCTAGGGCATGCACGAACGAGCACGAAAAGCTGATACCATGCAGCGATTACTGACACGACGATAAAGAAAGATTAATGATGAGAACGTTGCACCATCATCAACTATGTTGTTGTTGACTTGCATTCGGACAGATGATGTGTAAAAAAGTCGACTCGACGAGATTCAAAAGCTTCTGAAAAGCATTTTAACGATTTATATTGACAATCCCAAAATTCTAAGGAAGTACGTACGTCAAGTCTTTCCTTTCTAAAATGCTTACCCATATATTATACACATATGTGTATCTAGGTACAACATAGGATAAACGGGTTTTATAATTTTATAAAATGTTATTCAAAATGGGTAGAATTTTATGCTTTATGCTTATTTTTATATACTTATAAATATGTATGAAACTAGCTCGGATGATTCAGGCAAAGAAACGAGGAAGTGTGTCGTAAAAATAACACACAAAAAAAGACGAACACATTTTCAATTATACGAAAATACACGTAACTTATTTTCAACGACCCAATCGTTCATAATTGGTTAAAAGAACTAAAGTTATTTGCTAAGAAACGTGCACAAAAAAACACGGATCCAATTTAAAATTGTTTGAACCGGAGAACGGCCGGTTAATGATGTAATTAATGCGAGTTTATAATTTTTTTTTCTTTAAATTTACAATTACAGCATTTTACGGAGCTTATGCAAACGTCCATGGGCGCAGAATGTTTAAATTGCGTCCGTAAATTTGTTTGGATTGTGTTCATGAAGGTAAATATTTAGCCGTCTCGCTCCGCGGCAGCGCCGCGCACTTTTGCATTGATATGAATTTTTTTTGTATAAATTTTATATGAACATACAAATTTCGAAGACACAGCGTTAGATGCAAGGCGTAATTTGAAATATTTAAACGCTAACCTTTATCGCGCAATTTGGGTGGCCGAATCACGACCGTCACACCGTTAACCTTTTTCCTCGTTGTTCGCTCGTGCAATAACTTAAGTCATAAAAAAAATTAGGCATTCGAACATTACATCACTGTCATTCAAAATTCAAATCACTAGTTAAACTCGACAATATACATGAAAGTATCCGAGTAAACAATTGATAGTCAAATCATACATATGATTCACGATTATCTTCACTCCATATGTAATCGAACATACATACATACACGTACATACTTAGCAATGAAAAAAATCAAGGGCCTCCAAAGAAGTCTTGAATCTGAAAAAAATAAATCGATTTTTAATTACATCGAATTACTCATTCAAACTACAAACGAATATTATTTAGGAAGGCGATGATTGTATCTTACATACATATAATGCAATTCATATCCGCTTTCATCATAAATGAATATGGCGAAACAACGCAAAAAAATGTTAATGGCCAACGTATTTGTGTAAGTAAATTTTATAAAATATGTAATTTTCTATTATTATACAAAATAGCAGGACTCAGATAAAATTAGATAAATATTTATTACATGTTATACTTTTACCCAAATTAAAGTAGGACAACAGTGTTCATTTAGCTTGGCTAACTCTGGCGATAAGCTTTGTAATGAATTTCCCGCATAGGTACATGAACCTCTAAAGCACGGTTTCTCAACCGGAGTCTAGGTGGCCCTCTCGGACCTCCCAGACATTTCGAGACAATCCAAAAGTCAACTTTTGGGTAGGAATAGCAAACACTAGAAGTCACAAAGTTTCACAAAACTCGAGGAATTCAGAATAAAATAATAAAAACATTATATTCCAGCTTGGGTGAATGCAATATTGAACTGCAAGAAAGTCTTATATATCTGCAAAGTGATGCGAGAGCTCAAGTTAGATTAAAACTAAATAACATATATGTAGATAATTTCTGGATAAGCACTGAAATGGCGAGTACATTTCCACAGTTCTAGGAGAGAGCAAGTTTATATTTAATTGTACATATTTCCACATCGTATCTCGTTAAATCTGGAGTTATTTATCTCTCCTCAAAAGCTCGTAACCGTCTTGATATTGTCAATAGAGGCAACCGCATTGCAATCAGACACAAATAAACTTTATAGTTTGCATCAGACACAAGGATCATACATACTAAATAAAGTAAACTTTCAATTACATTTTTTTTTGAAAGAATATATTAAAAAAGTACGCATATACATACATATGTATGTCGTTCATAAGAAACATATTCTGTGATTTTAAAATAAACGATGTATTTTTTAGTAGGTACATACACATATATTTTTAATTTATTTTCCTATTGAGCAGAGCCGTGGAGTTGGAGCATTTCAAGCAGAGTCATAATCGTAAAAAATCAACCGACTCCGACTCCTTTTTATAATTTTTTAAAATTAATAGTATTACGTTATGTTTCAACTAGAATTTCTTATTTATTTAAAGTAAATCCACGAATAAATTTAAATTTAATGCTAATTTATTTACAAAAATCATGAATGTATAAATAAAATTGTTGAATTGCACGTATTTTGATGTTTTGTGGCCAAAATCGATTGTTTCCTCCGTCTTATATATTTTTTTTATTCTGATTTTTACTCTCATTTTTCGCATTGATTTATTCATACACATACACTACTTACTTACTTTTTATTTATATCTACATATTTAATTTCCAATAATTCAATAAATTGGGTTACATGTCAATGTTAAGTGATTTTTTAAATTCCTTTATTTGTTATATTTTGAAAATCGCTATTATTTTTATTACACTAACAATTGTATACGTTGTCAAGAAAAGTCGAACTTACTAAAATCGTCCAAGTTGGAGTCGGAATCGAAGTCGGTAAATTTTGGTCCGACTCCACAGCCCTGCTTTCGAGAGACTATTGTGCTCAAACTTTTAAATATTAAACTCAAAATGGAGCCACAGGCTAGGAAATATTAAGATACGCTGCTTCAGAATGCGCGTATTTTTATATCGACAAGTTATTATGTAAATAAAATAAGTACACAATAATTTTTATCAGATTCTCAACGGGTCAAACTTTCGAATATCGTCGTGTGAATGAAGGAAAAATTCCACGTATGAGCTGAAGTAGTCAGAACGGAATGAGAGAGAGGATGAGGCGGCAGGAGATGTCGCAGAAGTCTTGTAGTTGTCCACGGTCGGGCTTACTGGGGAATTACCGTGTCAGGCGGGTAGATTAGGGCGTTGGCGTGGCGGAGAGACAAGAAAGACAGCAGGAAGCCAGGGAAAGATAAGCTGGCGAAGAAACACGAGAAAAAGTCTTGTCATCGGAGAGTGATGCTGCGCGCACTCATGCATTAAACATCGGGGGATCTCCATCGGGAGTTAACTCATTCAGCACGACGCGACGCGACCGTCGAGTTCTTGGCCAGGGGCTACCGCACGCTCGCCGATACTGGAATTACTGGTTTGCCGGATACAATACATATGTATTCTGGTCTTTCGTTGTGCGATGCGGAAGTCGTTCGGCGAAAGGTCCACTCCTCCTCTTGCACTTTTCGAGAGATTTAAAACGGTTATGCACTGATATCAGCCGACCGGTAACGGAAGATCGCGAAGACAACGCTGGAGTTAACCGCGTTCGATGGCCATCATAAACATGCAACGCGGAACCCAATACTCGGTAGTGCATAATATGCAGGCGAACGGGTAAAAAAAACACATCTATATATATGTACGTATATAATTTCGAAAGAGACTTTGTAACTACATATGTATGTAAGGTTTGTTGGGAGCATCAAAAACAAATCAAAGCTTCTATGAAGATCGTTGGATATTATTTTTTTTTCGATTCAAATGAATTTAATAAAAAAAATGAATGTTTACTATTAGATTAAGCGGTTTATATTACAAATTATATTACAAATACCGAGCGAAGCCGGGTAAAACCACTAGTAATATATAAATACGTGTATGCTGAATATATCCATTCCCAGATATACTAAAGTTAAATTAAATTCATGATTGTCTTATGTACATTTACATATATAAACTTTAAAATAGAATTTAACTTTCAATGGATACCTTTCTAATCTAATTTTATAGATCGACCATTATATTAAGAGAATCGGTCATCTTACGTTGCGTCACTCATGACGCACAAACCTGTCAAGGCTACCGCCTGACTTACGAGTTTTTCATTGCATTTATTAGTTTTGTCCATGATATCTTCTTTTAACAAAACAGCAAAGCTTGTAAACCACTATAAGAGCATTGCTACGATTTAATCTCTTAGAAATTAAATCTTAATACATCATCTGTAACCAACTACCGAAAATTTGTACCACTAAATGAGTGTGTCTCCAAAACACAAATCTATCTTATCAACTCACAGTAGAGCCAATGAAGAGGTTGAAATGGCATTGGGCGAGTTATGTAGCTAGAAATATGGACGAAAGATGAACAAAGCAAGTGCTCGTATGGTACCCGAGAGAATGTAAAAGAAGGTGCAAGGAGGATGGGTGGATGCAATTAGAAAAATGTGTGGGGTGAGATGGATGAGAGTAGCTCAAAACAGAGAAGAATGGGAGCGTGTTGGAGAGGAATAATCCAAAAGTGGATGGTGGATGACATGTTTAATGTTGAGGAGTCACCAAATCTGACACGTCAACCCAACATTTACGCCTCTTTCTAGCAATCAGGAGAGTATTATAAATATGTATGTATGTAGTCACCGAGTGACTACATACATACATATTTCACAGTGCAAACTGATGGGAGCGTATTGTGAACTAACCCATACGCAATTAACATAAGGCGCTTTCATACAACGAGTTGTATACGATAAATAATACGCGCTGAAGAAACTTGACGCCGAGACGTGTCAACCGACGCCCACGTAGTCAAATTATCTCATTACACTACAATCACACAACACAACGAAGATAAAAGAAACAATACTCAAGCTTCAACGAAATTATGCTCTTTTGTTCGAACGTATTATCGCATCGTTTGCGAGCGTTTCCTCGCATACCAAAGTGTTGCAATTGCAAGTTGACACGCATTCGTACAAGCGTACAAGATCGATCGTTTACAATCGACATGTTTTGTCTCCATTGAGTTGTTTATGCGATGACAGACATAATATACTGAATGAATCACACGCTGGCGTTTGCCAATCTTTACCTAGACTTTCAGTCGCTCAAAGGCGAGAGGCACCAAGAATAAATTTCGTACTTTCCGGCGAGTCCAACACACCCACGATAGCAGACGTTGCACTTTTTGTGCGACGTGCAAAAAGACAAATGAAAATATGTAGAGAACTCGTTTACGTTGCCGAAACGTACAATTCGGTCATGCTTGGCCGTTTTTCTAGCATCTACAAACATAATAAAAAGCGATTCAAACCCACGCCAATCGTCCGCGAGTCTACTCCGTCTAATCCTAATGTATATATGTTTGAGAGTTTGCTATATTGAAATGATGACAGATTTTTCTAAAGGACATCTCGTCGAGAACCGGTTATTCGCCGACAATGTTTGAATACGTTTATTTGTATGCCGTGTAGTTTTTCGAAATTAAAAAAGCCAACAAGCGTTCCGCTGTTATTAAACTTACCACCATTGGATAAATAGTTGAGGGGTAACAATGATTTTCCGTTCTGAAAAGCCTTTTGTTGCGGACTCGAACACGTCAACCCAGCAAACTACTCGTACAATTCATAAAAAATGCAACAACTTTGGAAAAACGTGCACCCGTGCGTCCACTCTACGTCTATATTTTCTATACACTCTGTATTTTCTTATTCAACGTCGGCTACGAACGTTATTTTTTTATTTTTTACTAGTATGTACAGGATATGTATGTACATATACATATATGTATGTATGTATTTCCTTATTTAAATTTATTTATGCATTTTATAAACACCAACCTCATTTGAGTATGTATGTATATGTATACATATATATTAATTTTAAATTTAACAAAGCAATGTTTCAGGTTTGATAAAGCAATGTTTTTCATTTTGCAGCGTTCGCGTTCGTTGTTGAAATGCATTTGGAACGAAAAGTTCATAAGTTTCTGAAAACATCGAGAGCCGATTGTTCCACTTCGGTGAAGTTTCAACAACTATAATCCGATTAGAAGTTGCTTTTATATATTATATATATACAATATATGTATACATTTAAAAAGAAGTTCAAAATAATGAGTGTCAAAAAATTTAGAGAACTAATTAGCATTATTTTAACTTTTCGACAACATCATAGAACCTTGCACCATCTAGTATCAACCAGACAACGTTAATTTTCATTATCAAATTTTCTTTTATTATTATCATTCAAGTCATTCGCCATCCAAGTCTACTGGATGGAGGGCTTCAACACGCTTCCATTCGTCTCTGTTTTGAGCAATTTTCATCCATCTCGTCGCACACATTTTTCTGATTTCATCCATCCATCTTCCCTGTGGCCTTCTTTGGACCCTTTTACATTCTCTCGGATACCATTCGAATTCTTTCATAATGAATAATATTGAAGAAATTTGTCTATTAATGATATATTAACATTCTCGAATCTTAAGTTTAGATTATAGATACATACATATGTATATGTATATCATCGTACTTTTTTGATTTGATTTTGATATCCAACATATTGTAATATATATTATGTATTTAATTATACACACTTGTATCATTCCTAAATCAGATTTATGAAGTATTTTTTAATTGAATATGCACACATATGTATGTGCTTATTATACATATGCATACATATGTACGTGTGTATATATGTACATTTGTATATGTTTTAGCGTGTCCCTAAATGTAATATATTACAAAAATTCTCAAGGTCACATATTCATCCTTCAAAAACAAAAATCTAAAACCGGACACGTTTCAAGCGTATTTGTGCCAGTTAATCGAGACTACGGGGTTTCAAGGAGTGATTTATAACAGTTTTTCAGTACTCGCAACGCGTTCCGGGATTCGCGGTCCCTTTTGTTTCCTTTTTCGCCTTTTATTTTTAAAATAAAGCATCCACTGTATTTTTTGGTTGTTTTGTACATTTTTTTATAGCAGCAGAGGCGTATTTTAATAATGGGCGGTCGCGGAGCTACGTGCGTCCTCGAAAAGTGTCCCGGAGTATCCCAGCCGAGTTGATGGTGACCCTAGCGCGTGACTCGGCGCCAAGCATAGGGTGTCAGCGTGTTAAACAGTCGAAATTGCACGACGACACTACGTCACGTGTTGTGTTTAAATTGTTGACGTTTGCATCCCGAACGACCGACCCCACAAACGTGATTAAACGTTGAAGGGTTAAAAAAGGTTTAAATTGTAAAACACTCAAGGGAAAGCAATGGTCAACTGGCTGTGAGATTTTTTTTTTTGATTTTTGTATTCAAAACAAAATAATAAAATTCATTACAACCAAGTTTTTCACTCTATGATTCGGTAAATCTGTGAAATAAATAGATAAAAATTTAACTAATTAAATAGTTAAATGATAATTAATTTTAATAATATTTTTTTTAACCAGCAGCATAGATCAATGGTTAGCGTGTAATGCTTCCAATTGTGTGGTCATGGGTTCTATTCCTGGCTATGGTGCAGGCCAGACCTTGGATATGTGATTCCATGTTCGAAGGTTTCCTTTCAGAGTTTGCCAATTTATTTGATTTCATTAGAAACAAATTGGCAATCCTTTCCCATTTCTCACAGAATTTAAGATTTCATTTAAAAAATGCTGCAAAATGATTATTAATTGACCTTGAATAATACTTATGTACAATGTTTGATCATAGATGTCGTGTATAATAAAATAAAAATAAGTATAGCCTGTATAATATGTATATGTGTATATATGTACATACATACAGAAAATAATTCAAAGTCACAAAAAAGGGAAAATACCGTCAATATTTGGAAAGGAGCTTCTTACATATACTATAACATACATACCCACACTTAATCTCAATCGTAAACTTTCAGTTTTTAATGAAAGCTTCAAATTCACAGAATATAAAGGACTTGGGTAATAATCGTGGATTTACGGGTCACGACCGTTTTCTCGTAATCTACTCGAGTGTCCACTCATTCAAATGTTTGAGAAGTTTTCAATGATGAGTTACACAACACGCATAAACACAAATACGCGTGTTTCCCCAGTACACTCATACAGTCAAAGTTTTAAGTACAAAGCCAAATAAACCTAGAAAGCGGACGACGAGTGTTTTGCTACTCGGAATGTTCAATAGACGAAAGAACGACTCCGGAGAGTCGGCGAGTTCGTGACAAGTGTACCAAAAATATTGTGTTTTTTTTTGAACTTGTGCGCGTGCACATATACACGCACACACACACGTGTATTGCACGTGTCATGTTGTGGGTGAGGTCTCCGTGTACAAATTGTGGGAAAATATGCGCGAACACGTTCGCAAACATGATTTTTTCTTAAATAAGTATTGTACCGCTACTGTCACGTATCGGCCGATTCGAACTATCGAGAGGGGGATAAACGGAAAACGAGTTACATACATACATATGTACATAAGTACATTCGATTCGATGAAATTTTAAAGAAAAATAATCTGAAACAGCAAAATAAATTAGCAGTCGCCACATTCGAAGACCGTTCGCGTGATTCTAGAAAATATCTCAAGCACGGCGGAAATCTCTCATTAGCCGGTCTAACTTACGCCTCGAAAGGGTTAAATTGACTACGCACACGATTGTCAGCGGTAATTCCGGCGATCGCGTTAACCGAACGAGCGGTAATCAAATGAAAAGATCATCATCGTACGTCCTGTCTCGTAAGATGTCAGTTGTCACGTTGCAGTTTGAATTGCTGCCTCGAGTAGGCGTCTTTGTGATTGTTAATCGGTAACGAAAGGGTTAATGAGCGAAAGAAAATTTAACGAATATTTAAAAAAGCAGTTGAGTACCATCGTTTATGACATAAACTTGAAGTGATAAAATTTCGCACACAGTTTTTACGATGTACCTATATATATATACAAATGTGTCTCTTTCTAACTTACGCCGGCCAAAGAGACGGTAATAACTTTAAAACATCTGCTCGCGTTTAAGTCATAATAATGTTTACATGTTGCCATTACTATATTATTAAAATAAATGAGTCTTTTAATTCAATTTTATTAACTAGCAGAGGGCAATGTGCTTTTTTTAAGCGATAAAAATAAATTTTATTTTTTTCACCAAATTGAAGAAACCAATAAAAATATCATGCGGTTTTTTTATATAGTAACTATATTAATGCTAATTCGGTCATTGATATGATTTTTAATACATTCATTGACTTATACATATGTATGTACGGACATACATATGTATATAAATCATGATGGCGTATTTTAAAAATTCAATTAGACGTGTTTTAAATGTACGCGAAACAAATTTGTATACATTGAAACAGTATTAGTGACTAATAATTAAGTACACTGATTGCAATTATTATTTAGAGAAAAAAATACACCCGTTTTACTATTGCCAATCATGATTAAAATAAGTCTTAACAAGATGATGATTCGAAAAAAAACTGTCATAACCTGTGAGTCGAATTAAATTCTTCCAGCGTTTATGTTGCAGATATTTGCTTGCTTTAATTAAAGGCAACATTTGTATACCGGTAAAATATCAAAGCAAACGAAAGAGTGGAAGTGGTTCAAAATCAACTCAAAAACATTGCACCACGGACAGACAGTGAAACTAATAAAAAGCTTTGTAAAAACAAAGTTTATTGTTTATTTCGAGGAACCGAGGTAAATTATTGAAATATACATCATTTGGTTTATTAGTATTTTTTAACAAAATTTTTTGAGATAAATTATTCTGGTATATCTATAAAAGCTTAATTGGGATTTAAAAGGGTAATAAGAAGGGTAATAGTAAAAATAGGAAAATGATCACTTTTAATCGTGATTTTCTTCTTCAAGTTTCTTATTGTGTGCTTACCTGTTACGTGAGTTTACATTTCTTGGAAAAAAAAAATACTTTAAAAGATCAAACAAATGCTTTTTTTTAAAGATTAAACAAATTCGTCACGACAAGGGTTTATATCAAAATATGAATCATTTCGTATATGTACACGTCTTCGATGATACAAAATCGACGACGAGTCAATCCGAAATCATGTATGTTTGTCATTTAGGGCGACAAAGTGTTAAAACAATCACTTCACGGTGTTTTCCTTTATCAATATGAGCGATCGTAACGTGGCGTAACGTTAACCGTTTACAATAACGATAACGGTAACCGTTTACGGCCGGCCTTACTTTAGCAGCGAGCAGTCAATTCCTGTGGCGACCGTCTCTCCTCGTCCTCGTGGAAAAACCACATCGAATTTCCATCGGAAAACTCCCGACGATAGAGCGAGACGCATTCGAGGTGAGAGCGGCACAGGTAGAGAGTCTTATTATCATAATAATATAACGCGTCGGTTGTAATAAGGAAAAGGGGGTCCGGATTAGATTGCAGGCGCCGCGTTCCGCACGAGCCCAACCGAAAGGACGGTAATATAATAAAAATAATTTAAAAAATACTAATGATGTTATAAAACTGACATATATAATAAAATGATAAAAACAAAACGACCGGTCAATGACGAAGTATATCAACATCAACAGAACACTTATCATTTAATCGAAACATTTGTGTACACAGATGATAGTTTACTTATATCTTACATTACAAGCAAATATGTACGTATTACAAATGTCATATGATATCAGAGGAAAAAGTTATGCATTGTATATTTGAAAACTAAACATGTATTTTGCGTACATAATATAAACCAGTTACAGTTTCTATGCATATGAAATAAAAACTTGTTAATTAAATAGAAAGTCATCTCAAGTTACAATGCACTGAATTTAAGTTGTGAAATAGATTTATGTAACAATTTCGTGTTTGTGAAAATAAAACAGATAAATTCGAATTTTAACAAAATCTTTTCAAATCGTTCAAAATAATTTCAGACCACAGAGTATATGCAAATGTCTCAGACCTAAACTGCGCACACATAGCTGTGACCTATTGAGCGACCAGAGACTGAGTCAATATGTGCAAATTGCGTGCAAATGATTCAATACTGCACGATTTGGCATTCACATGTTAAATGGGATTGAAGATACGCTAACCACAAGCCGGTGACTATGACCAACACGTTAATGGACTTCGGTTCGCGAATAAACACTTGAAATTCGCGAACGAGTCGACTGGCGAATTTTGGAGATAATTGCGTTGAATACTATAAATAAAATGAAAATAATCAAAATGAGTCGGTTACGAAAGCCCTGGCCAAGGAGCGTTTTTCAAAGAAACATTCTATTGAATATGGATGCAACTCAAACACGAGGCAACGTAAAATGAAGAAGAAAGCTAGGAGTAATTTATTCATGAAAATTTCCTTTTCAGTTTTCCTTTTATTCCTTTACGACTTTCGCCGTGCACGCGCTAGCTGCACACACAAGGGGTTGAAATGAAACCTCCAAAATTATAACGTATAACCGTGGTGTGATATACATATCTACAATGTATATTATATTGCATATATGTATTATACATAACGCACGTGAGTGCTTTTGACACCAACTTGCACGATACTAATATACAGAACAATTCAAATGTTGTTTTAAAATATTGGTACACGATATATTGTGTACCAATACTATGAACTAACTACATAGAGTGGCTTTCACTTTTATTTTTTCGTTATATTTGACAAAATGTGGTTATTTATATATGTATGTATCAGGACGTGTCGTGACTTTTAAAACAGGGAACTAGGTATGGTTAAAAAATATATATAAAAAAATAATAATTTTTGAATTCAAATAATCAATTTTGAAATAAGTATAATTTTTAATTTTTGAGCTAAAATAAATAAATTTCCTACTAACATCTTGTTTGTCTTCGAAACTTAATCTTGAATGATTTGTTGAACAATCGATCAAAAATGCAACATTCCAAGACCTCGTTATTTTTTTCCGCACTGAATTATTCTGAGGGAATCGTTTCATGAGCCGGGTTCCTTTCCATATTTGAACTCAAGAAGTTATGTGTGGATATGTGCTATTTTAACAAATAAATAGTTTAGAATGATGTTTGATGTTAATGAAAATTTCATAAACGCTTAAAGAGACGAGTACATTAAAAATGTTTTGTCTTTGACGGAACGCATATACATAAAAAAGTGCCGCAAAGGGAACAGAATTGAGACGGCGAGTCCGTGCAAGCAAACGACGCGGCGGACCATACCATAACAATCCACTGCCACTACCATTACCTCAGGAAGGGCTAATTCCGGTTTCTGAACTTCACTAATCCGAGTGAACAAAATCAATATGCATAATGATTTGAATTTGTTAAACATACATAATTGAATTGTTGATATTTTTAAATTGTAGGTAAAAGATTTTAGACGACTAGCCTAGTCTCTATAGTTCAATGACGGTATGTACATACATATGTATGTACATATGTATGCATACATATATTTAATGGAAGTCGAAATTTCCATTAAAAGAAAGTGTAATCCCATCTTTTAGGCAAAATAACTTACCGTTTTCTGGGACGCGAGAGGCATAATCCGGATATATTATTTATCAAAAGGCCAAAAATAAATTCCGTTTCCGATTTTTGCTAAGCTTCTACGAGTACAACCCTTTCAGCCGACGGATGGAATGAAACAGCTATAAAAAAATCGTAAGAAAAATTCATTCAAGATTCGATTAAAATTTAGTTTATATTTTTAGAACATTGTATAATACAATGAATGTTCAAAGAAAAAACTGCTGCGTAAGTAGAAAATCCTATTGCAGACGTTCTACAATGAAATGTAATAGAAGTTACACATGTAGTTGGTAAGACATCAAACGCAAATCAATCAAAATTGATTCGTTGCATATCTGACTATGCAAGAGTGGTCAAAGACCTATTA
Source organism: Arctopsyche grandis (assembly GCF_051622035.1). Classification (NCBI taxonomy): domain Eukaryota; kingdom Metazoa; phylum Arthropoda; class Insecta; order Trichoptera; family Hydropsychidae; genus Arctopsyche; species Arctopsyche grandis. Next base: position 16,654,203 of record NC_135359.1, on the reverse strand, counting down.
ATAGGCCATAAACACATACAGTCAAAAATAAATCACGCGCAACGGTCGAGCAAAACGCGAAAACCCGTTGCGCAATCCAGTTCGCAATTTTATATCTACTTTCGCGGTGGCTACAGAGAGCTAGGGCAATACGCTCGTTGTCGGTTTTATCGCGTAATAATGCGGCGAAAACTTTTGTTCAATTTAATGCGGCCTCGGAGAGACGGAGGAGCTTTCAAGATAATTCATCCCGGACGGGCGGCCAATCTCTCCGGAAGAATCTCCGTTCCGGAACTCGGAAGCTGGAGCAAACAGAGCCATGTTTACACTACTACCTCGACACGCATATTACACGAACGTTGTACGAGCAAAAGGCGCAAAGAATCAAATTACCGCCGTGTATATTATTAACACGAAATATGCACACGTTGCTCAATTCAACCGTCGAGATTTTCGATCGATGCCATCATCGATATTTATACGCCGACAATTCATCGATTCCAATCGTTTACGATCGTCGTGTTTCAGTGATTTAATTTTTCATAGCAATGTTTCTAAAACGACGAGCTGCGTTAGTGGGTCTTTCACGAACATTGTTGCAGAAATGCGTCAAATATTATGAATATAAAACATTATAAAATACTGTTGCATGTTTAATTTGCTATTCTAATGTTAAAAAAACGACAAGAAAACAGATCGAAATTGAGTTAAATTTTGGGTAAAATTGAGTGTTTAAAAAAAATGGTATTGGAAAGACGTGATGATTCATATTAAACTTAACGAATACATACGTTGAAGCAAATCTCCTTTTCTATCAAACATACATATGTACATATATGTATATGTTACAGTCGAAGTGTATTTTCAGTTGTAATATGTATGGTATATTCTAACTGGTATTTTAGGTCATTAATATTCGAATACAATTCAACTAGTAAATTATATGTCTACAAGCGCAGATACACTTTCAACAATGTACGCCAATTGTAATATAACAGTTGAGTTTTGACAGCTCTGGTGTTTTACGAATGCTTTAGAATTCAATAATCCGTTGATATTTGCTTATAAGTATTACGAATAAAGGCAATGAGTACCGAATGTATGAGTGTGATCAAAACAAAAATGTGACTTTCCAACTCAATTTACTAGTCAAATGACATTTTCACGAAAACTTAACCTCTCCATCTAACCATGTAACAATTTATAGTTGAACTGTATTTTCAGTTGTATTATATTTTGACCAGTTGGAATGTAATTCGCCATATGAATAAACTTAGATGGGTTAGACGGAATATATTCCTAGGGAATGAATGAATGAAATGAATGAAATAAAGGAATGACTAGTCAAAATATATTACAACTGAAAATACACTTCAACTATAACGGAAGTTAGTTCCAGGTTAGTTGGAATATATTCTAACTAGTCAAAGTATATTACAACTACAAGATACACAACTAAGCTATTCTGAAATTTTAGGTAATAAAAGGGCAAACTCCAACTTTGGCTTCCTTGTTTTATACGGTGAAGCTTTCACTGTTTTCAATGGTCAGGACTAATGGTCTCTAAACAAAAGCACGCGCTTGCTCTACGTGAGCAAGTTTATAAGTAAGAAAGAGCAATTAGCGAGTCCGTGATATTTTCCAATTTTTATTAATTTTTAGAAATGTGTCAATCGATACAAATATAAGCACAATTGTAGACGAGCAGTTATCAGCGTTAAATATGAATTGCTGTCATATTTAATTGAATGATCGCTATTAAATCATGACAGAGATCACTCGTTTATGCAGATAAACTTGTGTCAAACGTGACCCAGTTTCGTTTACGGACTAACTAACGTAATATAAACGTGCGAGTTGTAAATTATACGAAATGGAACAGTGGTTCCTACTTCAGGTTAATTAACACCCTTCAAAACTGTAAAATCAGTCTACTTAAATATAAAAAAAATTGTAATATAAATTAATTACTAAAAAGTACACGCATAAACATCCCATTAAAATCTTCGCTACATAAGGAAGTAATTTACTATTAAACTGTTAAGATTTATAGCAGGAATTGTTTTCTGAATAACATTAATCATGTCGTAAAATTTATTCTTACAAATGTTTTGTAAAAAAGCTACAAATCGTATCAAATATAAGGTGGGCGTTGAAATAACGAGTGTGCGATTCTACTCCCGGGAAAACGAGAGGACATCTCTCCCATTTCGGGAAACATATTTCGCCAATTTTCCCCCCATTAACCGGCTTATGAGCGTGCTGGTTCAAGAGTAGAAGAAGAAGAAGCTGCCTCGTTACCGATTCGGTCCTTTTGCCAAACTGTGGAAATAAAATTTCCGTGTTTTACGGTAACGCTGTCCCATTAGTGGAGCAAAACAAACGGCGCGCATGCCAAGTTGTTGTGCACCCGGAATCCGGAACGCATCCGGACAATTCTGGCACGATTTAACCGAATTCGAAAAGATCGACCGGTTCTTGTGAAACGAACATCGTTTACCTGATATCATAAAGAAAAATCCCCAAAATACACGGCCACACAGACACAAAACACACATTTATTCTAGATCATGAAAACGTGATCAGTGATCCGAGTTCAAATCAGTCAAAATCTCGAGTTTGAATTTTACCATGATCACAAAACTTCATCTATTGTTACCACGTACATATGTAGAGTAAAAAAGATAGAGTAAAAAAGAATTATAGATTGATTAAAGAGTATTTTTGCGATTAAAATTCACGAAACCCGGCATTGGAAATATATTGAAAACCGTTTAACTTTACAGATCGGATCCTCTTATCGGATATTGAAACACTGGAGCAGTATCTTCCCAGAGAAAGTATCAATATTAAAATGCTGTTGTAAAGTTGGGCTAAAGTTAACAAAAGAAAAAAAACTTCATCATTAAAATTTTGCAATTTAATCTTCGAAAAACAATTTGAAAATCGTAATTACTTTTTTCTTTTATTTCTCCCCCGCCCTTAGCAAACAGTACACAGATAATCGCCCGGGAAAAGTTTGACTTTTCTTTACTCACGGGAAAACAAAAGGAAAAATTCGAAGCGTATTAGCACTCCTCCCCTTTACCCCGGCCGTCATCCCGTTCCCGTTCGCATATAACCTTCACCTTTATTTCTTTGGCATTTAAATGCGGCACTTCTCAAACTTTTCCATCCGACTTCTCTCTCCGAGGCGGCTAAACGCGATATTTAAGTATACACCGCAAAATGGGGGTAGCATGAGTGTGGGAGGCGGGAAAATTTGGAGAAAAATACTTAGTGTTTGAATCAGGGAATAAGTTATTCAAACGAGACCGCTGAGAGTGGGGCGAGCTACGTGCGAGGCGAAATAAGATGGAATTTGTAATGTGGAAAATATGTGATTCGACAATGTGAAGGAAGGTACAAAAGGGGTTGAAGCTAGTAACAGCAGCTAATAGTTGAATGCTTGCCAAGAGCACATGTGTACGTGGTTATTTATGACACTTAAGAATTCTACAATTAGTTAAAAATAGACTCATCTTACTAATAATAATCTTACATACATGTAAGCAAATGTAGAAAAAAAAACCCTCACACCTAACAAACTATAATTTGCGTTGATTGAAGATATATTTTAACTTGGCAAAAAATTTACCTACTAAAAACTACCTACATATAAACAGCAAATACTACGGCACAGACTAACATATGTATCATTAGTTTATTTAAGTCGACAAATTGTTGATATCTACACATGAGCCGTTATATTTGATAGTGGCATTTTTCTTCATTTCGAGAAATAATTCGTAAAATATTAAATATAATGTTTCGCGCTTAAATATATCTAAAAAACTGGAGGCCTGTAATACGTATATTCTGCCATTCCGAGATTCTGGACATATCGAATTAAAAGAAGTGATAAAAATTTGTGAATTAAGTCAAACAGAAATAGTATTTCATAGTGGAACTGATAATAGTAGAACTGAAAATTGGACTTTCAAATATAATGGCTCATATGTAATTGTTGCCATATTTGCGATTATTTTAATTTATTTCAGCAAATATAATTAATCTATCTTAAATATAGAGGCGATGAAAGACCCTCTTCTCTATCTTTTCGCCGTTTACAAGAACCGGCTCGACTCGTTTTGATAATCTGTCTCGAGTATGACAGTTGTCCGTCGCCATGAAAGGTGTCGACAGCAAAATAAGATGATCTAGAATTGACGATCTCAGACAAGGTCGCGTCCGTATTTAATTGTTCCAAATTCAATATAGCCATTTCCGGGGATGTAAATATTTTCCGCGGGGAATTTTCTTATCTCGAAAATTTTACAACGCACAACGGGTCGTGTATGCATGAGCATGTTCATATATGCTATGGGAAGGCTTACACATTGTACACACGTATAAACGTTATAGTACATTTAATTATTTTCGTTACTTTTTGCCCTCGCGCACAAAGGCCAATTATGGGAATATGGCCTATTCGTTGTTATACGTTACAAAACCCAAAAGATAACGTTACGTATTTATATCGTACAAAAGCGGTCGGGAGAGAAAACGAGCGTTAAGGCGTTACTTTTAACCGTTAATTTTTATGATATCGTAAACGATATAACCACACAAAAATCTTCGTTAGAAAGTGATGTATTTGACAATGTGGAGGCGCTAGATTTACACCTGTCTATTATTGAAAGATACGTACGAGTAAAACTGCTATTTATATCATGACAAAAATATATACAAACTGATTTTCAGTGCAATAAAATACACACAGCTGTTGATTTTCATTGATAAAGAAAATCTAATTAGATACAGAACTAACTATTGTACAAAAGCACTTGAAAGCATCGATGCAATATTTTTTACCAATTAAAAAAAAGTACTGATACCACATCGTCGCCTATTATATATTTTATCATTCTTGAGTACATATTTGTTCAATTAAGATTACTATATACAGTAATCGTTTTTTGAACCGTAACCCATCATCGTTACTCGACACACTTGAAGTAATAAATAGGAAACCCTAAAAGGAAATCGTACGAATTTTAACCCGATACGGAAGTTTACAATTGAGATAAAATTATTAGGATCGTTCAAATGTATGTATGTACGTGCGTGTGATTTGAGACGTGTGATTTATTCGTCAATTTATCAAAACGATCCTCGCAAGTTGTAAATTGAAACGTCTTCATATAATAGAAAACCTAGCAATAATTCATAGGTAATTCAATACGAACGCGCAAATGACGACAACATACATACATACATACATAAACCGGTCTTCGAGGTGAAGACGAACTCCAGAGGTGTCCCTCACCGCACAATGGAACTGCGGCTTAAACGTAAACACAGATAACTTATCAAGTGAGCACCTGGCGATATAGGTGTAGGCGAGTCAAACATGATCCCACAAACCAAAAAATAGCATTCTAAAATACAAAAAAAACGGTACAAAATAAACTCGAGTATGATATCTAGTGTGAAAAATTCTGGTTTAAATGCCCCAAGGCATTGAAACACTCGCCGTGATTAGAATGTGGTTGGAGGTATTGCTTAGTTGCAACTGTACAGAATGCGCATCTTCAACGAAACCTATGAGGAATCTCACACGAGGCCCTTCAAGGCATCTCGGTGACCTCACCTTTGAAATTGTGCAATCGAAGGGCTTTGTTGTTGCGAAATCGTTACGAGTATAAGATGTGATTAATGGCGGCAATAAAACCACATTAGACACAACTCAAAGCCGAGCGCAATTGCTGATAGTGCGATAGAAGCAATTAAATATTAATAATCGAATTAAACCAACATTACATATTGGTCTATTCAAAATTAACAATCACGAATCATACGGATATGGGTACGTAAAATATGATAATAATAAATAATCAAGTAGGTATTAGAATTTATGGTAATATTAAGAAAAACTTCAAAAAATACAGCAAAAAATGTGAAAGGATATCGGAATGTGTTTGGTTCCTGGATCACTTTAGGCCCGGGTCATTCGAGCACACTTAATTGTTCATTTGATTGATGCCAATCCCCGACAGCGAATAATGCTTTTAATTGTTTTACAACTCTGTGGGGGGACCGCGATTAATCAACCCCTTTTTGCCCCTTTGACCTTCTTCGTATACTTGGACTTCTTTGAAATTAACATCTCGCCGAGCAGCATGGCCGAATCCTTCTTTCACAAATTCAAAAACACAAAAGTGTCACAGACAAAGGGATCAAGACTCAAAAGGAAATAGTATTACGCAAATGATTAAATGTATAAAAACCCTTCTTGTTGGTAACGATTTATTGATAGTTCAGGGTAGCAAAACTGCCATACGTATCTATCTGTCTTTTTGAATAGGATCGACCTATTGTATTATTATTTTATTATTTTAGTTGATGTTTAGAATAAAATTAAATAAAAACAACAATTTTATGCGTTAATGTTAGTGCAGCATAGGTGAACAATTTAATTTTCGTAACAAGCCTACATATGTATGTACATACACACATAGATAAAATAAAAAATCAAATATGTACATACAGTAAAATGATGAAGCATGTTAGCACGGAGTCATTGTTTGCGAATATAATGTATTTAAAATATATTATTTATATTATATACAATGTACATACATATATAAATATTTTATTCATATATTCGGCTTCTGTTTATTATCGTTTCAATCAAACCAATTGAAAGTAGATGCAAATTTTCTCCGTTTGGGGAATTATAGGAGTTCGGAGAAGAATTTCGATAATTCTAAATTCGGCGAAACGATTGATTTATTTGAAACCTCGCAAATCTTGAATAATATTTGTGAATTGAGAGATAAAATTACGGGAGACGAGATAACGCTATGAACGACGAAAATTTTCGCAAGATTCCATTCGAAGATAAGGATGAATGCGGAATAAAACCTTTAAAAATGATAAATTGGAAAAAGTCTATAAATTAATTACATTCAACGCGATTATAATTTTTTAAATTATTTTAAAAGCTTGATGAGTTCATAGTATATCATTAAAAATATTTTAGTTCATTTTTAAATTGTGCAGAAATAGTCTTATACTATTTGTTCAAATTTGATTGTAAGTATTGTAATCTTAGCTTAATACAAAAAAATAATTTCATCAGAAAACATAAGTTTTATTTAATTATATACTATCCGTTTATATATTTCCAGTTGTAAAACAAACACATAAGAAGATTTTCGTTGATGTTTTACGATATATAGGTATTTTAAATTATACTATAAATTTATAGATCGAAATTACATTTAAGCTCAAGTGAGTTAGCTGAACCAGTACCAACGGTGGAAATTAAATAAAAAAGAAAATAAGCAAGAATAAGGATGACGAAATTAAAAATTCGATAATCCCCGGGGGGTAACGATAATCACGTTTCAGATCCGTTTCTTTGTGATTTTTTTCGGCGGCGGAAGTGCGGAGGAAAAAGGTGGAAATGAAAATTAAGGAAAACTCGTGCTTGCTACAGTAACTTGCGAACCTTCAATTACATTCAATATTGGCAATAAGACAAATTACCAACAAGATTCAAATGCAATAATCCACAAAAAAAAAAAACAATTTTACCAACATAAACTCGTAAATAAAGAAGCAATAAACTTCAACGTTTCGATCGAAAAAAGAAGATTTTCATATACATTTGTGGAAACCAATTCAAAACCAATAGACCGTTGATAGTGAACATAATATGATATCTATATTAATAAGCAAAAAGATCGACAAGACAAAGATCAACGAAAAAATATCAGAACATACAAATAAAGGAAGTTTTTCTACGAATGCCATTATGCAAATTCCCATTACTTGGCCCAAAAAAAAAAAACACATTACAAACTTACATACATACATCAGACTTGTCATTTCACGGTCGTTCGAGTTTATGTACTGCGTCGTCTTTCAATCTTGGCATTTTCATTACATCACAAATTTATAAAATGGCATACATAAACACGCACACACACACATGCTCGTAGTTGACTTAAGTGTATAGAACGAGCTTTAATTACTTTCGGTGTGCGGAAATGTAGCGTAGTGGTATGCGTTATACATATTTGCATATAAGGTATATAAGAGGCACATCTACACGGGCACGTAATCCATATATCGTACCCGTACTACAAGTAAGTATCCACCTCGCCAGGATGAAATATGAAAATGGCTTAAATAAGGCACATTATATCGCGAAGGACGCAATTAACACTGTGAATGGCGATATTGTTGTATTTACGCGCGCTGTGGAGCATCGTGGTTAGTTCGCGAATTTAACGACGCGAATTAACGCGGCGAGTTTAATTTAAAACCACAGTTAAAACGGAGAACAAAGTCGAAGCATTCAATAATAAAAACATTCACTATAAATACATAAATAACGTATTGTTTGAAAAACTTTAAAATCAGGATGGAAAATGCCAAATAAATCAAGATAAATATTAGAAACAAAACTTTCATGGAAACCATAACAAATTAATTCGGACTCAAATTGAAATATATTGTGCTGTAGGCAAGCTATAAATTTAACGTTAAAAACAGCGAAATTTATAGAGACAACGTAAAATTTCCCGAGTGTTCATTTATGGGAATATTTTTTTATATTTCAATTCATAAAACAATAACAAACTATCAAATTTACATTCCAAAAATTGTAAATAAAATTTTAGCAACAGAGCGGCGATAAAGCATAAAAAAATGTTAAAAAAATCTCTATACATTATAAAATTGTACATAAATAGAAACATCTAAATATATATATATATACATACATATGTACATATATATCTAAATATATATACACACTGAATCATAACAAAGATTAGATAATACGAACAATACACGTCTACGAAACAAAGAAGAAACAGGTTCAAAAACGAAACGTTAATTTATACACATTAAAAATTTTCCCACTAGAATGAATGAATCACATGAAAATTAACTTTAACGTTAACAAACACAATAAGGCCTATTTTTAACGTTCCATTTCAGAGCATATTTTCATAATCTAATATATAATTTCGAAAGAGACTTTGTACGTATGTATGTATGTATGTATGTTGTGGTTCGTAGAATCCGCGACGTTAAATTTAGCAAAAAAAAAATGAATATTCAAATAAATTTAAATAAAATAAATGTTTACTATTAGACAAGCCATGTTCAAGCGGTTTATGTATATTAAAAACACGGAGCGAAGCCGGGCATAACCACTAGTTAAAACATTAAGTTTAAACGACATATTAAAAAATAAAAACAATCGGCAATTTTATATTACAGATGCATTTGAACGATCGCGAAATTCGCGAAAACACACCGTCGAGAAAAACTTTGAAGACCGTTCGACGTGTGGGCGTGCACTGACTGCCTCTATACACAAATGTATTCCGAAATATTCGAGATGTTTACTCACATTGGGTGTGTGCTGCGAAGATAGAGAACGACGACTACGCCGATGGAGACGACTCGAAAAACGCACACAGGGAAAAAACTTTGATTTTATAAAACGTGTTTTTCGATTATATATTTTTGTGATAATTTTTTCACGTATGTTGCAAATACGATGCGGGCGGTTCGACGAAATTTCCCAAACGGACGGTCACACTCGCACGTGGCACACGACACTCGCGAAATTATTTGTTTATAGAGAGACGAGAGCTGTCGCGAAATCGCGATTCGACGCGACGAGTAGCGAAAGAGCGTCAAACACAGACGTGCATCCTCCCATACGACCGTCACTCGACTAAAGCGGACGCCGCCAAACCCCTCACTCCTCCCCCCTCTCCTTTCACCCCGCGCCCCCCCCCCTCCGAGCTCCTCCTCTGTGCGAGAAGAGAGCCGCTGCGGTTACCTGGCGTTGTCCGGCGCCGATTTTTCGTCTTTGAAAAAGACGACTCGCAATTTGATTTTGGCTACAACTAACTGCGTTCAATTCCAACCATGACTGTGAATCCATTTGACATTTCATTTAAAAATTCAAAATAACAGGACTACGCAACCTCAGGTAGACCAAACCGAAGATCATTTAGAAAAAAAAAAGTCAACAGTACTAGAAACATTTCAGTATTTTAAAATTTTTTGCAGATATCTGGAGCGGAGTGCGGAGCAGGAGCGTGGAGCAGTGGAGCAACGAGTTTTTGCGCGGAGCAGGAGCGGAAATTTGTTATGCTCCGATATACTTTCATTGACTTCATTGACACTTTTAAAAAATTCAATTAATGCGATTTTTTAATTTATGATAAATTTAATATTTGGTGGTTTAAAACCCTGATATCATTTGACAAGTGGCGCATCATGTATGTATGATAGTTTATTTATATCATTGCATTTAATATATATGTATTTTTAACATATATATATATATATTTTTAACATATATATATATTTTATATATGTATTTTTAACATATTTAACATATAACATTTTGTTTTATATACTTTTTTCACTTCTTGTTGGTTTGTATATATAGGTATGTACTAGCTGAACCCGGTATGCGTTGCAATGCCACAATAATGCATGCAATTCTCGTTCCCGTTCCCGTTCCCGTTCCCGTTCCCGTTCCCGTTCCCGTTCCCGTTCCCATTTTTCGGAAAAACTAAGCCAGAGAACACATTTGAAATGATTGGGTTACAATGACACTCATTCCCGTTTTTAATCTTCCCTGACATGCATACAACTAATCCTGAACGTTTCATCGTAATCGGTTCAGTGGTTTAGGAGTCTATTCGAGACACGTACAGACAGACAGACATTCATTTATATATGTATATATATAGGTATATATTTATATAAATGAATCCCGTTCCCATTTGTCGGGAAAATACAGACAGCGAACACATTTGAAATTATTTAATTATTTGTTTATTTTACCCTAACAACGCAGGTCGCAACGCGAAAATATTTGAAATTATTGCGTTGCAATGCCACTCATTCCCGTTTTTCCCGTTTCTGTTCCCATTATTATAAATACCTTTTTAACATATTTAATTTAATATTTATATTTAATTGTTTAAAATTGTAAAATCTACTCACCTACCTACATATAAACAATATAAAACACCTTTAGAAGTATAAATAAATTAATTAATAAATTTTCAATATATGCCGAAACCACCCGTTGAAATATCAATGGGCACAACACTTGTTTTTAATATTAGCGGAAACGGGAATTACATATAGCAACGTTTTAATGTGGTCCCATAGGATTTCCATTTTAAACACTCGGAGTTTTGACATCTCAATGGTTTTGACAGCTAAAAGTTTCATGCGACACTTGGTGACTTTATTCGAAAATAGTAGCTTTTGACTGTTAGCACTTACACTAAAAGCAAATGTTTGTGTATTAATTAACTAATTTAAGTATTTTCATAAATTAATTCCGAAAGAAAAATATTTTTATTGAAATTGGATTATTTTCAATTTTATTTAGAAGGCGCTGTAGGTGAAATTAAAAATACTATAATCTCTTTTTGTCAATACACTATATGAAAATATTCACATGCCAAATAATTTTTTAGAATTTATTTTTCTAAGAATCTTAGAGCTTTGTGAGCTGTTCTTCTTCCATCAAAAACCAAATATTGAGATTATCGATTAGCGATAGAATTTAAATCTCTAATACGCGTTTGATTTAAATGATTGTTTTATTTTTTCTCGAGCGACAACCACAACGGGTCGGGTCGCGGACCGCTCTTTAAACAGTCCTGTTCTATAATATAATAGGTGACCGGAAAAATGCACTCGTGATACTTGCACTCTCGAGACAATCAAACTTTCAAAGATGCTCAAGGAGAACTAACGCAATAAAATTTCACAAAAAAGCGTCAAGGGGTATTTGTATGTTGTCCGAGGGTGCTAACCTTTTTTTGTGGAATTCTATGGCGTAAGTTCTTTTTGAGCGTCTTTGAAAATTAAGACTTGGATTAGATACCCTATTATAAAATTAATAAATTTTAAAATTAATTAGTAAAATTCAGTGCAATTTATTTAAATTAAGTGCAATTTAGTGCATCTTTCCGGGAACCAATATAACATGTAGTAACATTGCCACTTTCTAGATTAAAAACTACTTGAGACTATTTTAAGACATTTTAAAATTCTATTTAATTCTAAAAATTCTATTTCGACTCCGGCTTTAACTTCGATTACGTTTCTGACTGCAACCCCAACTTCGATTTAAAAAATATTTACTTCTACTTATAGGTGAAAGACCAATTACTACAGTCTCTATTTCACCAAGTAACGCGTGAAATAATTTGAAATATGTAATATTATGTATCATAAAAAAAATATTTATTTAAATTTCGTGTATATTGCTGTCGGTTCCCTCATCACTGAGGATCGTGACTATGATGTCCGGTCAACCAGCTGCCTCCATTCAGTTCTAAATTCGGCCAGGCGAAGACTTGCTACCGTGGAAGCGCCCGTCGCTGCAGATACTTGGTCAGTCCAGCGTGCGGGGGATCTGCCTCTGGCTCTTCTGACTTCGACGCTACCAACCACAACCAACCGCTCCAGGCTCTCCTCACCTCTTCGTGCAATGTGGCCGAAGAACTGCAATATACGTTTCAGGCATATTGTTGACAGTCTATCCTTGATTTTTAATTCTTCAAGAATAGACACATTCGTGCGTTTGTCGGTCCAAGGCACGCGCAGTAGCCGTCTCCAGGACCACATCTCGAAGGCATCGATTCTCCGTCTATCCGCTGCCTTCATGGTCCATGTCTCGACACCATAAAGGTAGACAGAAAAAACGAGACCCTTCACGAGACGGATTTTGACAGCAGTTGTAATGGCTCTATTCTTCCAAATCTTCGTTAACTGTGACATTGCCGATTTTGCTAATGTAATCCGGCGCCGTATTTCCAATTCGCTGCCGCCGTTGTTAGATATGAGTGACTCCAGATAGACAAAATTATCGACCACCTCTATCGACAAACGTGTACATATATGCATATGTAATTAAATATATCTATATGAACTATTAACATTTCAAATACATATAAAATGTAGGTTGAAATCATAATCAGACAATGATGACAATAATTAGCAAAAAAAAGAAATTAAATTGATAATTCATTTTCATCATAAACTTATCCTACATATCCAGTTCTCATAAAATATATGAGCCGTTATATGTGAAAGTGGCATAAGTCCACTTTTCTTCATTTCGAGAAATATTTCACAAAACATTAAATACATATAATGTTTTGCGTTTTACAATATTTAAAAATACTAGTGGCCTGTAATACGTTTATTCTGCTTTTCTGTGATTCTGGACAAATAAAATTAAAACAAGCAATAGCAATTTGTGAATTAAGTCAAACAGAAATAGTGTTTTTAGAACTGAAAATTGGCCTCACGCCACTTTCAAATATGTAAACATATTTAAATACATTATTGAGTAATTATCAAAAGAGAAATGGAGCTTTTGATTGATTGACTGATTCCAAAATCCAAAACTGCTACTCTGCAGAAATGCTACTCTGCAAAAGTGTAGACTCCACGACTCTGACTCTACTATTTTCGCATCATGCCTCGAGCCCACATATTATAGTGTGCAGGTGTGCAGATATTTCTTGCATTAAAAAGTAAAAGTGCGGTTTATTCATTGTTGGGCGTTTATTTTTTACGGGCGATTTCGAAATTTATGATCTTTCCTTGCTGAGAAAAAGTTTACCAAGGAGGTTTTTACACCGTTACCTGAGAACGTTTATGCCGCTTTAAATGGCCGTAAAAATATTTTCCCTCTTATTACTTTGATATTTTTAATAACATTTGGCATTTGCATACAATTCAAGCGGTACACAGCGGCGGGTATTATATAAATTGGAACAATTAAATTTTAACCTACACGAAGATAACACGTCGGATGAATATCGGCATCAATTTATTTTTCAATAAACCCGAACAAACCACCTCCCCTCACCCCCAAAATATACAAAAATAAAGAGGTGGGGGTGAGGGGTGTGAGCAGGGTGGCGACGAATCGAACGAATGAAAAACGAGCGTTATGTTCATACCTACATACGTTTCGGTGCATTCAATTAAAGGGCGTTTCGTCATACTGATTTGACAACAATATGCAAATTTGATTGTACGATAGCGTTCGACCGAGCGTGTGATTCGTTTTGGCTTTTAATTCGGAGCGGCCGAAGCGCGGCGCCGAAAGGGTTAAAGCCCGATCGACTCGAATAAAGCGAACCAAAACAGGACGATGGATTAAAATTTGATTTCACTTGCGCATGTTTTTACGACGGATTTGCATATCAGTCTGTTTGGTTCATGAACGACAAAATTTTACTTCCCATATGTGATACCATACATACAAATACGTACAGATATAGGTATAGAGTGTAGACACGATTCTGACAGTGTTCGTTACAACTTCGACATTACACAATCCCGTCACGTCAACATCCAGAAGGTTCAAAGTGCTTACCTTCGTTCAAATTGAGCACCGTAATGTAAAAATTCCGACATCCGAATTATCAAACCGAAATCCCATTTTGATACGATACAATCTTAATCTGAAATTTAAATTGAAACCGCTCCAAGAAAATTCTTTTGACTGTCGAACCGTTAACTCTTTTCATTGAGTGGATCAAAAAACTATGAATGAGTTAGGTAAATAAGTTATTTTCTTAATTACTTATTTGAAATAACACTTATATACAGTATTTTTTTCGGTAGGTTCATTCCAAAACATTTAAAAAGATTTGAAAGACTTAATTGGCGAAATTTTGTGAGAAAAGTAGAACAATGGGATGAGAAAGGGATTAAGTAAGACTATGATATGATATTAAATATATCAACATCATTATTTACAGCCACTCATCTTCCACTGCTATATGAAAGTTTCCATTCGCCTCTATATTGTGCAGCTCTCATCCATCTCACCCCACACATTATCCCTATTTTGGTCTACGATATTCCTTGCGGTCATCCTGTCACCGTTTTACACTTTCTCGGGTACCATTCTAGCACTTATTTTGTCCACCCTTCGTCTATTCTTCTAGCTACCTAGCCTGCCCATTGCCAATTCAATTTATTTACTTTCTCCACTATATACCCTCCCCTGTCATACTTATGCTTTTCACCTACGTATTCCGTTTCCCATCTCTCCTCGTTACGCCGAGCGTTCCACACTTCTTTGAGTGCATTGGAATTTGTGTCATCATCATTTATATGTAGCTATTCACCATCCACTGTTAGATGCAGGTCTTACCAATGCGCTTCTATTTGTCTCCGTTTTGTGCAACTCTCGTCCATCTTAGCCCACACATTTTCCTAATTTAGTCTACCAATTTTCCTTTTACCGTTTCTACATTCTCTCGGGAACCATTCTAGCACTTATTTGCCCCTTTTGTCTACATAGCTACGTGACCCGCTCATTGTCATTTAAATCTCTTCACTCCCTCCACTATATCCACTACCCTTATCATTCATCTTACACACGTATTCCGCTTCCTATATTGGCGATTTAAGTGTAAGTTTCACATCCATACGCCATCACTGACAAAACACATTGATCGAAGATCTCTTTTGTCAGTCAATGTAGCATTTTTTTTATTTAAAAACGGCGTTCATTAGTCCAAGTGTACTCCATCCTAATTCCATACGTCTTCTTTTCTACTGAATATGGACTTTGTGTATGATGTACAAAATTGCGCCGTTTTAACATTGAAGTGTTTTAAACTTGTTAGCGTGTTGGATAGGGTAAATCGTGTCGAGGTTTCAACTTTTTGAAAATATGAAACGTTAGGATTGTGGCTGTCGGGATTATAAGCGTCGAGGCTGTGACCTACATACATTCGTACCTATAGGTAGATGCGACACCAGAAGGTACAATATGAAAGAATTTTCGTTTCAAATTTGGCAATTTCTAAGCGGATTGTTTCCGGCTATGTAGTTGTAAGTTAGGTCCAACAAAAGTGTTTCAGTCCGCATTGTTATCTATTTTCGAAGAGAAAAAGAGCGTTGAATATTGGGCGAGAGCGAGTGTTCGATCAACCAGCCCGAAAACCAATAACGAAATCCATTAAGCGGAAAACTCGCGTTGTGTACCGTTCGCGCGCTCCCCGCAGAAAAACCGAAGAAAAGCCCTTAATTTTCATCGGCGAACGAGACGAAGCAGAACTCATTCGCCTCGCGGAAAGTTAACTTTAACTCACTGTCGATTACAGGTTGCGCTCATGTTCGCCTCCGACGAACATAATCACGATTTATACGCGTGTATTTGTACAACACAAGACTGTGGAGTACTAAAAGGGTTCGCTAGACGCCTTTCGCGTGATTTATGGTTAATAAACGCGTACAATGAGCACCGGAAGTGGGTGTTACGAGTGCGCCAAATTCGCATCTTTATCTTGGCTACTATTTTCTACCGGTGACCTATCAATTCGTACAATACTAGACAGTCTGTTGATGTACATCTTTCATTGTCTTCTACCTATTATATTATACTTGTCGTAAAATCAGATAATTTAAAATTCATTATTTTGGTATGCGATATATGTATGTAACTTAATATCCAAAATAAAAATTCGATACATACTTTTCGCTATATGTTTTAAAACAGTGCCTATATGTAACCTTTTGTATTGTGAACTTTCTATCCATCAAATCAGATATGCTTTGCGAGATATCAAGCTGTGAAATTTTTATTATTGCGTGCAGCTGAGGCGTACGTTTTTTATTATATAATATTAAATAATCACAGCAGCTGCCTTTCAGATTCCAATGATAAATGATCTCCCCTCGATTTTGAAAATTATCATAGAAAACATACCGCGAACCCCCCCTCTTTACAGACACACGCGTTATGAAGGAATCAATGCGGTTTACCGATACGGGTTCAATTACATAATAAAAACATAAAAAAAATCATATAGGACATTCGTCATATTCATAAATATATGTAATATATGGATCTATGTACATTATTTTTAGGGCATGCGTGTGTACCGCATGGAAATTCGCAAGGAAAAAATCTTTTCCGACAATATGTCATGTCAATAATTCAAAAAGTTATATTCTCGCGAAAGTTTTTTAAATTATAACTTTCTGACGTACCGAGTAAAATAAAAAAAGAAAACTTTTTCGCAAGTTCACTTTTCTCGATACCACGTGTCATGTCTCGAATCTCCTTTGCCCCTTTTCCTCAGGATAAAGGTATGTGTAACCACCACGCTATGTTATAAAATCCTTCCCTTTTTATTTTAATATATATTTATATATACATCCGGTTGTGTATGCATGGGTATGTGTTTGCAAGGGCTTGGCAATGTGTCCCGGTGATTTATACGGTCCCTTCTTCGAAGCGTTCTGCAAACATCGAGTATGAGGTGCTATGTTTGTTTAAAGGACTACGGCATAATGTAGGCACTCGAGCAAAGCGCGTGAGTATTGCGAAGACAATAACATATTTTATTTAGAGAAATGTTCGTTAGCCAAATTTTTCCGTTTTCAGGCTCTGTTTGAACGCAAGCTGCTCTGTTTATTTTCAGGATACTGCAAACATTCATACGTTCGAGATATAATACAAGAAGCACGAAACAAATTCTGCTACAGAAGTTATCATAAACACATTTATCAATATATGTACATGCATACATACATACACTTGTATGTACGGCTTCTAGGACATTTCATCGCACGACCATTTCATTGATGGACAACTCATCGACATGCGATGAAATATTCGGACACGGCATGTATGTAGATAAAGTCAGTAAGTGACGCTACAAATTATAGAATTTTAATTAGTGAACGCAATTCGAAAATATGTTACTTTTTTTAAGCACATACATACAATTTTATGAAGGGTGTTTTGAGGCCTATAATATATTATTTTTTATTTTTTTTACATATATACCAAGAAGGCCTTACAGGTAGCCCCAATGCGCCTTCCTGGGAAATTACAAACATTGCAGCATTTTTTTTATTATACAAGTCGCTGAATTACGCGACACCGAAAAACTCGCTAATTAACGAGACATCTATGAATTGTACATACATTTTATCGTACATCAATTAATCTCAAATAGTGGTGACATAGTAGGTAGGAAGGATATTTAGCCAATTTTACCGGGAACCGTTTCAACAATGAAATCAGAGAAAATTCGCAAACTCTGATAGGAAACGATCGACCTGGAGCACAAATATCCAGGTCTGACCAGCAGTACTACAGATATACTCAGAAAAATTCTTTTCAATCGAGGTCAACTCATGGGATCGAACCCGGCGCCTCTCGACGCTAAGCAGAAGCTAAACGACCGAGGTATGCTGCTGGCTATTGTATGCAATTAAAGAAAATTAATCGGTTTTAAATTAATATTTAATGAAAATCATATATGTATGCATAATATATGAATGGAGGGAGTTCTAGTTGTATAATTAAAATATATCTGGCAATGTCAATATATGGAACTGAGTCAATAATTGAACCAGAGTACGCAAACACAATTCAAATCTTGTTGATAGGCTTTAGAAATATTATTTATATCTAAATCCATATCTTAATCATACAACCTTTTGTATATGCGCCTGTGTATGTACGTGACGTGTATGCGCCTATGTAGTATTTACACATTCTTCGGTCCAAACTGAATTTTCCTCGCGGCGCAAGCTTCAGATTTTCCTTTGACGGATTACGCCGTAATTCCTCGCGAAACTTTCCCGCCGAAATGCAAATCGAATTATCGAATCAGTCGACCGTTTATTTGGACTCGGAATCAAACAGTTGCTAG
The DNA here is from genome assembly GCF_051622035.1 of Arctopsyche grandis. Lineage (NCBI taxonomy): Eukaryota > Metazoa > Arthropoda > Insecta > Trichoptera > Hydropsychidae > Arctopsyche > Arctopsyche grandis. The sequence goes on along the minus strand of NC_135359.1, from coordinate 16,635,475 downwards.
GCTGAGGCGACGCTGGCGGGGGGATGGAGAGGATGCTGTTTCAAACAGTTAATTGAATTGCATTTGTGTCTTTTCTCGTCGAAACTTCAGTTGGCATTGTTTGCACAAAACGTTCAAAACAAAAACTTATTTCGGAGATGCAGAAGCCCTTCGCCGAGCTGCGCTCTAGGAGGGACGCCTCGAGTAGCTGAAGGGTTTTGGAAAAAATCAACCGTCGACTGGTGAGTTGGAGTGGCCCTCGTTCTCTAGGTACCTAACCTACGTACCCAAGGACTTTGAGGGTTGCGAACGAGCCCAGAATCGTAAGAGGGTTTCTCCGCCCCTCCCGAACGGGAGTTTCGCCTTTGCGAGACTCTAATTAAAACGATACCGCGTAATTTACATCGGCTTAAAGGAGGAATTAAATGTCACCCTTCCGGGATGGATGAACTACGAATGTCGCTATAAATACATGCATATTTTACTGAAACTAAGCTAATCTCTAAAATCGACAATTCATTCAAAGAAGTTTACTTTTAACGTACATATTTATGTACATACATATATTATACATACATATTTAGACTGACTTTTATTAAAAACAGTATTGCATCTTATGATAATAGAAAGTTCGGGAACAACATATACACACTCGTTACCCTAATTTGTAATCCTCGCGAATCCATTATGTTGACAATATATTTTTATATTATCTTTTAGACATATTCAAAATTATCTTTTGCGTAAAGGCTATTTTTTATTTTACTATGACTCCATTACAGGATTCCCCAAGGCGTTACATGGCTAAAATTTGACATACATATATATGTATATACATACATACTATAGAGGTCACAAAGCTCTGTAGGTGGCCAATTTTGTGAAGAATTGTTTCAACAATTAAATCAGATAAATTGGCATACTATAATAAGAAACGATCAATCTGGTGTCACATATATCCAAGGTCTAAAATAAAAAAAGAAAAAAGAAAAGTATTTAATAGTGGTAGATATGGAATATATGAATGTACAAAGAAAAATGCTCAAATAATAGATATTTGAAGCGAGAAAAGGAACAGCAAAAAGGTTTATACGTTTACCACTGACCTACGTATGTTGATGTTTTATTTAAAATCATAGCTATGTATAACAAAACGATAAAAAAAGTGATAAATAATTTTCTTTATTCTAATAAAAATTTATATTTATATGTATCTAATAGTAATAATTTAGTATATTAATATATTACGCTAACGTGAAGAAGACTTTTAAAAATATGAAAATAAATATTCTACTTATAGAAAATACGGATTGAATTATTATGGTAATATTTGGATTGAAATTTTGGCATCAGCATAGCTCGGTCGTTAAGCTTCTGCTTAGCGTCGAGAGACGCCGGGTTCGATCCCATGAGCTGACCTCGATTGAAAAGATTTTTTTGAGTATATCTGTAGTGCTGCTGGTTAGACCTAGATATTTGTGCTCCAGGTCAATCGTTTCCTATCAGAGTTTGCCAATTTTCTTTTATTTCATTGTTGAAACGGTTCCCGTTTAAAAATAGGCTAAAAAAACTTCCTACCTACTATGTCACCACTATTTGAGATTGATTAATGTACAATAAAAATTATTTACAATTCATAAATGTCTCGTTAATTTGCGAGTTTTTCGGTGTCTCGTAATTCAGCGACTTAATAATAAAAAAAATGCTGCAATGTTTGTAATTGGCCAGGAAGGCGCATTGGGGTTACCTGTAAGGCCTTCCTGGTATACATATATGTAAAAAATAAATAATCTGAATTTTCTAGAGAATAATCGGTATGGATTTTTAAAGTATAATACATGCAATACCTACATATGGACATATCTATCTATGCATGAACAAAATGTACTTAAAATATCCATTCCTCATTTATCATTTCTTTTATCAACTTATAATAAATAAAGTGAAAGTATTTTAGTTAATTACATAGCCAGTAATAGCAAATCAAGGTCAATTCAAAAAGGAAATTTTGAACAAGTATAGGCTTAAATTAAGTTTCCAGAGTATTCACACGAAAAGGTATAAATGTAATTAGCCTTAAATACAAAACGTTTATCATTGTAACGTATTCCAAAACTAACCAAACAGTAAAGCGCTTACGGCGCGGATTTGCACGTCCGAGCCCGCATCGGCATTCACGTGTAAACGACTTTTGTACACAATCTGCGTCAAAAACAAAAACAAAAACAAAAAATCTGACGTTCAAATATATCTACATATGCACATACGCGACTAATCGTAATTAGCGATATTCGGTAGGGGAGAACGAGAACTGAACTTTTGCCGGTGTTTACGAGAAAACTACAGGGTTGTCGTTAATCCAGAGCTTATCCCGGCCAGTTTCTGCGGACATAATGAATCCCGGAGCTTATCTGCGGCAAATTGCCTCGTCATGTCTGTCACATTTACATTGCTGATATATCAAACGTCTGGAGTACCTCAGGGATCACCAAACTGCGGTCATCTGCGGGGACGCGACGCACCCAACGCCAAATAATTCACGAAACTTGCGGTCGCGTGTGAATTTACTCAAAATCGAGTTAAAATTTTCGCAATTACTATTGTTTGCCGACTAGTGAAGTTAATTTGTTAAAATATACACCGAAAAAATTGCTCGGGGCGTTTGTATTTAAAAAGCTTATTGACCGCGTAACAAATGAACTATGTACTAGTTCGCAGACAATTTAATATTAAAACTTGAATAAATATTGAAACTATTTGAAAACCTCATAATAAATTTTAATGTTTTTTAATTTGATATATTGCCTGGAAGATTATATTGAGAGCTATGCAAATATTTTTCATTAAAGCGTTTTCAAGTATTAATAAGTTTCAACACATTTAATAAGTTTCACGATAAATATTTCACGCCTTTTCATGTTATTAATTTATTGTGATTTAGATTGATAATTTATTATTAAATTTTGGAACCCGTAAATATTAAAATAGTAATCTAGAAATTTTTGGAAGTAGCATAGATAATTCAACTTGCTCTTTGTCTTCCCTCTATTCCATCGTTTACAATCATATATAGCTACATACATACATACTACAGGTATAAAAATATACTATTTTCAATAACTTGAGGTCAAACAATATATTTTGATTTCATGATGAAACGAAAAGGTATTTTATAATGAATAAGGCATATTAAAATAATCCATAGATTGAATTAGATGACGATAAGAAATAATAAAAAATATGTATGCAAGATAACCTTTGGAAATATTTAAAGAATTTTTTTACAATTATGTAAGTGAAAAAATTAGTTTGATTCTTTTAAGGCATTTCTCAAAACGCGTAATCATAATAATGTACATATGTAATCCTAATATTTATATATTTAATAATCAGTTGATTGAAATCAATAGTATTTAGTGGAATATACTCCATCTAACCTGGTACCAAGTACCTACAGTTATAGTTGAAGTGTATTTTTAGTATGTACATATATTTTGATTAGTTAGAATACATATATATTCCGTTTAACTTACGTACATTTATTCATATGGCGAATTACTATCGAACTGGTCAAAATATATTACAACTGAAAATACACTTCAACTATGAGATGGGTAACTGGTTAGGTTTTCGTTAAAACATCACTCGACTAGTAAATTGAATTGGAAAGTCACATTTTTGTTTTGAACACATTCTTACAGTTTTCGTAATATGATATTTTTTATGTTTATGTATGGATATATTTATGTTTATGTTTAATTGTTATTTTATTTTTATTTTTGTGTTATATTTTTTGACCATTGTGGCGCTTTAGGAATCCCTGTTATGCCACAATGGTCTGTTAAGAATAAATAAATAAATAATTATTAATTACAATAATTAACACATTATTGAATTCTAAAGCATTCGTCAAAATATCAGAACTGTCAAAACATACTACAACTGGCGCACATTGTTGAAAGTGCATTTGCGCTTGTAGTATTATAATTTATCTTTATATATATAATAGTTGATTTGTATTCGAATATGAATTATCTAAAATGCCAGTCGGAATATACATATTACAACTGAAAATTCACTTCGGCTGTAACATATACATAAATAAAAAAGTGATCTAATAACTGATCGTTATATACATACATATGTATGTATGTAAGATACATAATCTTGACAGCACAGATAAAATTTAATTTTTTTAAAATAGTCAAGATGATATTTACATAAATAGATGTTTATCTCTTTTTAGGAGTAGGTATCATAGATTGTATCTTTTGTTTTTCATTCCCCCATCGTGTATCGTTTGGGTGCGATTTCCCGGCTGTCGCGCTACCGGTCTCCAATTGACATCCCGTCAGACATTTGCCCTCTCCGGAAAATTCTTTCTTTCATTTCCACATTTTCACCCTCTCCTCCCACTCAGGGGCGTGCGGCGCGATTCAAAACACTCTTCAATCAGCGAAACCCTCGCGTATTTGAATGGGCCAAAAGGTATCATCATATCTGCGCGTGTTTGCTTTCGCCTCATCCGTGCGTAAACCTCTTTCGTTACGAGACGATTTTTTCCGACCGCTCCTCTGCCTCCATCTCTGATTCTCATCCGACATCCAGCCTCCCCCTCGCTCTCTTCCGTCAACTCTCACACCCGCGGGTTTTCCGTATTTGCGTTCGAGCTTTCGCAGATGTCATTTGCTATACGAAGGTTGCACGCAGACAGACGAGGCTTTTCATAAAAATCATTTTCTCGCGATCGCGATTTATCGTTTACACAAATAAGAAAAATACACACGTATTTTCTAACAGAAAACAAATATAAAAAACAAATAAAATAAAAAAAGAGGCGAGTGACTCGTGAAGATAAATAATCGTTTTCAATATGCGAATCTCATACAATTATTTACCCTTTAATAACATTGTAGTCAATAAAAATTGCCATAGAGAAAGATTTTAATTTAAAATATTTCAATTGTTTGATGAATATACATATGAGCCGTTATATTTGAAAATGGCATAAGTCCCATTTTTTATAATTTTTAAACATTAAATATAATGTTTTGCGTTTAACAAAATTTAAAAACACTGAAGGCCTGTAATACGTTTACTTTGCTTTTCGAATATCGAATTAAAATAAATGATAACAATTTGTGAATTATGTAAAACAGAAATAGTATTTTTGGAGCTGAAAATTGGACATCAGCCACTTTAAAATATAACGGCTTATATGTATGTATTTGTACAAACATATATGTATACTAATTTAATTTATAACTCACAAAAACAGACTTCTCTGCAACAACAGGCTAATACCAAGCAATATGTCGATTGACCTGAAAACAGAAAAAAAAAAAACTAAAAGAAAACCTTAATTTAAAACACCTCAAAATATCACAATTTTTAACATCTATCAATATCCTGATAGTATTTTTATTGTCTTTAATTTATGCCTGGAAGGCCTAACAGGTAACCCCAATGGACCTTCCTGGCCAGAAACATTGTACATTTGATACAAATATTATTAGTATTATACAAAGTACATAAATACATATCAATTAATATCCACAGAGACATTTATGATCAAATTTGTAAATTTGCAGCATTAAATACAATTCAGCCAAATTCAAGATTGCTGAAAACTCGAGATTTTGCGAGAAAATGGGTAAGGTTGCTAATTTGTTGAAACCGTTGCAATGAAAATCAGATAAATTGGCAAACTCTGATGGGAAACGATTGACCTGGAGTCACAAATCCAAGGTCTGGCCAGCAGAAACCAGTGGGATTTGAGCCCGTGACCACTCTGTTCAATGCATTATATGCTAACCACTAGTCTATTCTGCTGGTTAAACATTTTACATTTGTAAAACCTTAAATTAAATTAAATATAATGTTTCCAAGATAGCACGTATGTAAGTTTGAATCAACATATTTTCTTCTCAATGTCAAAGCTTCGTTTATTTCAACTCCATATTATAATATGTAATGGATTTTTTTAAAAGAAATATATATACATATGCATTTTCTATGTACGTATGTAGTAACAATAGATGAAGTTTTGTGATCACGCAAAAATTCGAGCTCGAGATTTTGACTGATTCGAACTCAAAACCGATCACTGATCACCTTTACGTGATCTAGAAAACATGTACATATGTGCGTCTGTGTATTTTGGGAATTTTTTTGTGTGACAAAATAGGAGTTACAATAATGCTGCAGCCAAAGGTTATAAGCTTCTTACAATTGGCTTCGTTCACACTATAAAGTGTAAAATTGAAGGCGCAATACGGAGATGCAATTTAGCCTTAGAAGAATGTGTGCAGCTTACAGAGTTTTAGAGGCAATCTCTATCTTTAGCCGGGACGCTCCCGTTGCACCGTTGCACAATCAATCAGCCTTTCCGAATTCTACAGTGAACTTTTATTAGCGGCACCGCGGGTGCGCCCTCTGTTAGCACGTACCTTATCTGCAGTTGAAAAATATCTCTGGCACGTGACAATCCCTTGCCAGACGACGAGGTGAAAATCTCCCGAATGCACCACTTTCGGACTACCATCCGCCCACCCTCTCACCCCACCGTGCAACGCCCCGTTGGCACATCTTCATCAAACTTCGCAGACTTCGATACGAAGTGTGAAAAATTTTAAATGCAAAGGCTGTTGAATTCGTGCATACGTACAATCCACGCTATCTCTCCTCCCCAGGTTCAGAATGCACCCCTTTGACAAATTCGAGTTGCATTTTTATGGCGAGCTCACTGCTCCGATAAGCCGCGAGTCGCGCTCTAACGGCTACGGATTTGTTCAGTGGCGATAAGAACGCCCTGCTCTTTCGTGTGGTTGAGGGTGCCAACCCTGAAATGGTGTAAGGGATGAACGTAGACGCGAAGGTAACAGAGGTGCACTCGTGCAGCTTGATGCACATCGTACTGGTGCGCGGTGGGGAAACTTTGAATTTGTACGATGCAAAACACGTACACGTATATCTATTATGTATGTACATATGTACAAAGTGTCTGTACTATACATATCAACATATGTAGATACAGTACATAAATATTTACGATTTTCCGGAAATTAACGATTTTCTTTAGTTCCATAAATCAATTATGAACAGTAACTTGAGATTACATTGTCCGTTACTCAAACAAAGCTACATATGTTGTAAGTAATTCAACATTATTAATTCATAATTTTACTACTATTGTATTTCAGAATACGAGCATACAAAGCAAATACATATGTATGTACATACATATGTAGTTGAAGTTGTTACACGTGAACTTATGTACATACATATAATGTACCTGTTTTAATTATAATATATACTGCATATACATATATGTACATACATATATGTAAGCCGTTATATTTGAAAGTGGCGGAAGTCCAATTTTCAGTTCCAAAACTGTTACCGTCAATTATGTATTTCAAGAATCACCTAACCTTTTTAATACAGTCACTTTTATGGATATGAGCGTTGAATGTCAGAGCCTGAAAAATGCTTTGTTTCACGGTTCCTAATAATTAGCTTAATATATGTACATAAACGAAAAACAAGTTTTATTTAACGGTATTTTTTATCATGAATTTGTTATACAAACGAAACCTCAAATTGTTATAAAATCGGCACATCAAATGATACAACCAAACTAAAGTAAGGGTAGAAAAAAGTACGTGGTACGTTGCAGCGCATTGTAAATATGTCCCGAAATTGGCATTAGGCGACTAAAAATTAAACTTCAAATGGGATTTGATTGCCAGTTATTTACAACTCAAAGTAACTATGGTTAAATTTATTAACGAAAATTCGTTGACGTTGTATTTCGGTCGTTCCTTAGCTGCACTTATGTTATAGTATACGATGTAGAGGCAATTTCACACTCAGGCGAACCTCATACTGAGTCGTCGAGCATGCAACGAAAGATCCAGATTATAGAAAGCGCCTCACATTTTAATAAATGTCTAAATTGTTATTGAGGGCACATGCTATGAAAAAGAAGCACACAGCCCAAGAGTTGATGCGTGAAACGTATTGCGCCAACATTCCCCTCCTCTAATAAAAACCATACCTTTGTATTTCCGACGCGGTGGCTTCTTTGATTCCACAAATTGTATTGGGTTATTAAATTTAGGGGTAGGACGTCAACAAAAAATACAATTTTTTTTTTGTTGGGTTCGCGTGTTGCGGTTACACCACCACATAACATCGTCTACCTGGTGTGCAGTGCAGAAAAAATGCACCTGAAATTTTCATAAAATTTTGACATTACAAAGGTATCACGTACCTCGATAAATGTATGTATTTGTTTCATCCTCTTTGTCTCTGTGAGACATAAGATTACGGTCGAGCGAGTTTCGCATCCCTAACGTCACCGGGAAGTCGCATTATTGGCATTCTTATACGGTCATCTCCGTCCCCTCTGCATTTCAAAATACTACGAAGTGTGGATAATCTGTCGTTTATTTATTTATTTATTTTGTTTTTAAATCATACACACTCGTCTTACCGATCAGTTCAATGTGACGAGTGTACTATACAGATCAAGAAATATCAATCATAAATATGTAATTACTATATATTTTTAACAACACGACATCAATGGTCAAACATTGTACAGAAGCACTGTGAGCATTATACAAGGGAAATACGATCAAAATCGACAGATAAATCTATAGAGAAATTTGCAGCATTTATACAAACCAGCGAAAAATCGAGATGCTGAATATCTCAAATTTTTGTGAGAGAGATGGACAGCGATGCCAATTTTATAGGAACTGTTTTAATGAAAACCAGATAAATTGGCGAACTCTGGTAGGAAATAATCAACCTGGAATCACAAACAAAGGTCTGGCTAGCAGCAACCAGTGGGACTCAAACCCGTGATCACTTATTTCAAAAGTATTATATGCTAATCTGCTGGTTAAATATGATATATGTAAATATAAAAATAACTTTATTTATATCAATATAAATAAAATTTAATAAAAAAAGCCTGAATGAGATTCAGTCTTGCATTACGGTATAAGAAGGTTTAGACTGATTGTAATAATGAAAAGGGATTGAAATAAATTTTTGGGATAAGAGGTATGATAAAGAAGACAATGTGAAGTGACTAAAATGTAAACATCTCAGACATGGGACTAAGATATAGAGTACCATTTGGGTATATTTATGAGCAGAAGAGTGAGACAAGTACATCCTGAGATACTCAAATGGTATCCAAGAAGATTGAGAAAAGAACAACGATGATCATTCTATATCAATACATCGTCAATTTATAATAAATATTTAACTAAATCATCCGTGACTGCTGTAGGTACGCAAGTTTGAATTCGATTCGAACATCCAAAATTGCGTTTCGACTTAAGTGTCTCGAGTGATTAGATGAAAACTTCAATCGTTCGAGCGGCGAACGACACCGAAATGGATAATACAACGACGCTCGGCGCGATATTCGATTATTCGGCGGGAAAATTGATCGATTGGCATTAAAAAATCGCGACGAGCTTTTTTCGCGGAAAATCTGCGTTATTTTCGACAATAAATCGGAAAGGGTGCATGCGTGTTTTCGAGTACCGATATATGAATGCATATAAACACACACACACACACGCACACACAAAAACATACATATAAATACAAGCATACATATGTATGTTCACAAGTGGGAAAATAGGAATGAGAAAATGCGTGCAGTGAGGCAATTTTCCGGCTTTGTGTGCGAAAAGTAGACGGTGACGCGCGGATAAAAGCCGAAGCTGTGTTGACATACGCGTACGCGATGAGAAAGTGAACCAAGTCCGAGTCTAAGCGTACTTCGAGGTAACATTACGAGACGAGGGTGCATATTGAAAGTGAAAGATGTGTATCTCGCTAAATATAAATGTGTGTAAATATATGTATGTTTGCATAAATAAGACCAAACTAATGTTCAATAGTTTTTGCATGCCCGATAGTATTTCATTAGATGATAAAATAGTAGAAGAATCGGTAATTATTATATTTAGGACAAATAATAGATATGTCCGGTAGTAAAGAAGAATAAATAAAAGATGTATGAAATTATATGGGAGGGCATTTTCACGAATGAACACCGTTTTTAAATTTTAAAAAATGCCACTTTGCCTGAATAAAAAGATCTTCGATTAATGTGTTTTGCCATTGGTTACATTTGAATATGAAACTTGGACATTGAACGCCAAAATTTTACACAAAGTCCAATCAATTCAAAGAAGTGGGGATCGCTGTATGCTCAGCATATAGATGAGAGATAGGAAACGGAATACGCGGGTGAGAAGTATGACAAGGGTAGAGGATATAGTGAATATAGTGAAGAGATTGAATTGACAATGGACGGGTCACGTAGCTAGAAGAATGGACGAAAGATGGACAAAAGAAGTGCTGGAATGGTACCCGTGAGAATATAGACGGGTAAAAGGAAGATCACAAGAAAGGTGGCTAGACGATATTTTGAAAATGTGGGGGTTTTTTTATTTTATTTTATTTAAATAGGCACACATACAGAATAAAATATAAAAAGAAAGTTGTATAATGAGACAAAAAATAATAATAAACATAAATAAAAATATAATATTCCATTTACAGTGAGCACCACATGGTGATATAAAAAAGTAAAATTACAAAAACATCAAGATTTAAAAAAAAAGAAAAGAAACAGATAAAGAAAAAGATACAGATAAAGTAAAAAAGAAAAAGAAAGACTATAAGGGTGAAGAAGCAAATCAACCACATATTATTTTCTTCACCTTTGTCCTAAAAATACTAAAAGAGTCACTAAAGAGGTCAGGACAATCATCTAAGCTATCGTAAATACGGCATATACGAACGATTGCACTATTGAAAGAGGTGTTGCTTTGACAAATAGGTGGATAAAAAAGATTTGTGCATCTGGTGAATCGGGCATTAACGTTAAAATTAATCTCGCTTAAAACAGATGTGTCAAGAATACCATTAGCAATCTTATATAAAATTAACAAATCAGAAACCCTTCTACGCTGAGACAAACTTGCAATATGGAAAAAAGAAAGTCTGTCATTATAAGATGGTAACAGTTTTTTAAGACCAGTCTTATAGGATAAATGGCGCAAAAAACGCTTCTGGATTGTTTCTAAGTGCTCAATGTGAGTTTGGTAATAGGGAGACCATATGATTGAGGCATACTCCATATTACTACGAACTAAACTGTAATAGAGTAGAATCAGAGTATGGGGATTCTTAAAGGGCTTCGCAACTCGGCAAATAAATCCCAAGAGTTTATAAGATTTAGTAACAATATGATTAATATGTTCATTAAATGATAGTTTGGAATCTATAAGTATACCTAAGTCTCTGGCACAATTTTTTGCTGTAAGATCTACGTTATTAATATTGTAAGTAAAGTCAATAAGGTTACGATTTCTGGAAAGTGTCATTGAGAAGCATTTAGAAATATTGAGATGCATAAGGTTTACATTACACCATTCAGATATTATATCAATGGTTTGAGATGGATGAGAAAAATAGAGACGAGTAGAAGCGTGTTGCAGAGGCCTTCATCCAGCAGTGTATTGTGAATGGTTGTAAATGATGATGAAGATGAAGATGATACTTACAGTATATGTACATAAAATGATTTTCAACGATAAGATTTGTACACGAGGGTATATTGAAAACAAGGATTTTTGTAATTTGGTAAGAGCTTAGTTTGAGAATTACGTCGAGTTTTTGGCGCCACTAGCTCATTAAAATTTACACATTTTTTTAATGCCTAAGCAAAGTAAGAAACGTCTCGTGATAGCTTCATTCAGGGTCGACTTAAAGGTGCAGCAGACTAGGCAAGTGACTAGGCCGCAATAGACAAGGGGCGCAGCGAGGCGCCCACATTTTCCTTTTTTTGATTATTAAATTGTAAAAATAATAATTTGGCTTTCTTTGAACTTATAAAACATTCTAAATTCAAATAAATTTTTCTACTCGAAGTAAAAATACTGATTGTAAAATATTATAATTTACGAGGAACGCAGGGTTGACTGTCAAATATCAACGACTCACGAATAAAAGTTGTAAAACAGCCAACTGTTGTCTCACTCAATCTCTTTTCCAGCCTAAGGTGATTCCAGATTCTAATATTCATGGTTTATATAATAAAAAAACGAATAGTGTAGGTACATAGACATATATCTTTGGCGTATAAAAACGATTTCAAATATACAAAAAATAAATAGAACAGTAATAAATAGAAGAGCGAATAACAGTCGCGCGATTCAGTTGCATTTTTATAACATTACTCACATATGTATTTTTTTCTCTATTTATAGTGCGCATATATAAAAGGGGATGCTTTTTTTTCTACTGGTATACAATGTGCGAATTAGTTTCTTTCTTTTGAGGAATTTTCGCCGGCTATTTTATTTATGCAGGGGTGGAAAAATACGGCGTTTGTTGTGTCTATGGCTATATGTATGCTTTCTGGTGGAGAGGTTTCCACTTTAAAGCCGCAAGGAACGCATAAATCAGCCCTGTGTTTTATTTTGAGCGCAAAGCGATTTTCAATGGGGCGCCCGACGGTCAATAGGAGCTTTCTTGAGGGCGTTCCCGACTCCAGGCAACAATCTAGGATTGTACTCGTATTCATATACATGCATACATACATATATGTACACATGTATACAGAGAGTCGCCGAAGTGACGCCACATCTTATTTTATTTATTTTTTTGAATTCGAATGCAAATCTGCAGTGGTATTTTTAACACTGACAACGTCATATCCGAACACCACAAAAAACAACCCCTCCTCCTAAGAAGTGCATTGAAATATTGCATCTCAACTTTTCCTCCTCCCCCTCTTACGTAAATATTTCACGAGGGTTGTCCCGCTGCACGACCGCATACAATTCGAGAAAATTGACCATAAATTTGTGATGAGGTAGGTAGCTTGTCTGTTAAATTTTTACCTGTTGAACCTGGGTGTAATAAATAGCTGTTCGCTATACGTTAGTCGTTAAATGGATCCGTGTTGGTCAATCTTCAATATGAATTCGGTAATATCGAAATATTTTCAGTGTCGGCTTAAATTTGTGACTGATATATTTGTTTTAAATCTTTATCAAATATTTACAAAGTGTTAAGTATCACACCTAGCGTTTTATCAGCTTTCGAACGTTTTCCGATATAGCAGTCGTAATTTATATTTACCTTTCTGAGAAACTTCGAGCGTAATAAATATGTATACACAAAGGCAATATTGTTCCACGAATCCTTGAAAATTTTACTAACCAAAGCAACGACTTCAAACAAGGTAAATGCTATAGTTCAGGTAAGCACCTGCGATCGCTTCGTTCGCACAAATTGTCCATTTCATTCAAATGAAACAATTCCGAAAGACTTTCTATCTCGGAGGACGTTTTAGTGAAAGATTTTTTTGACGGTTTACAATTAACGAAAAGCTTCGTCGGAAGAAACAAACACGTTTTGACAGATAATCCTCAGCTTTCTTTGCACTCGAGATTTACAACTCACTTTTTTTGCTTCGCGCATTGTTGGAGCTTAAAAGAATTTTTTTTCGTGGGCGGGCAGGTGTTTCAATATATTATGTATATAAGAGAGTTAAAACAAATTCTTACCCTCCTAAAAAAGTTTCAGACATTTTTGCGATATCATCGGTGTATTGGAAATGGTGATTTTAGAAAATATATCGATATCTTCGTATGAATGTAGTATATATGTATAATCATATAAAAAGCAAAGAAAATCTTTTAAGAATATTATCTAGTCGACTTAAAATTTATCACCTTCCTCTCATTGGGTTTAAATTAACAATGAAAGTTAAGTCGAATATAATAAACAAAAGAAGGGACAAGTCGCTTAATTAGTCTATTCGGTTTTAATCAGGGACTCATTAAGCGCGCAAAGAAGATCTTTTTCAACGGAGAGGTTTCTCAATCAGCTCTCTGTCCAATGAATTTTTCATAAGTGGATAACGAGGAGCTAATTAGACTGACGAGGGATTTTTTTCGCATCTCGCTATACTGAATACTTTATCGTAACAAGAAATTTAAGTTTCTCGTCTGTTTTATTCGACGGGTTGAAAAAATAAGCTGCGTGTAAGCTTTTGTTGCACATTTGACCATCGATCCACGGTACCTACGCGATCATTGTGTGAAGATTTCACCTGGCCTTTTTTTCTCACCCATCATCCCTTCAATATTATCTTCGAATAAGAGAATCATTAGGTGTGCATCGACAGCGTGACGAAGACACCCCCGAAATGTGTCGAACTCTGAACGGACCGTAGAATTCAGTCATTGTGGCAAAGGGGGCTGTCCGTCAACGAAAGAACGGTATCCCTTTGGTCAAAAGATAAAAGTGGCTTTATGCTCGGAAAGACGACACTCTTTGGATGCTGAAAATCTTGCCTACCTTCGAAAAGACTGCCGAGGACAATTCGGAGGTATAATTATAAGGTGCAAGGTGTACCTGAGATAAGGATCTGCGGCGGTCGTATTCAAAGCACAAAGGACCTCTTTTGTGCTTGCCGTGTCGGTTTAATTATCCGTGAAGACAGCGCGAAAGATCAGGACGACTGATGATATTCAGAGCGAAATTTATAATACGTATGTGTATGTACATACATATATTTAATACATATTAGTTAATTTAATCAAGGATATCCGTAAAAATAAAAATTAAGAAAATAAGTTTTTTTATGCATGAAAATATACGCATACATTATTTCAAAATCTAATATATAATTTCGTAAGAATATTTGTATGTAACTATGTAACTATGTATGTAAGGTTTGTTGGGAAAATCAAAGGTTCTACATATGACGACGATATCGATATCGTTGAATATTATTTTTTTTCGATTCAAATAAATTTAATTAAAAAAATAAATGAATGTTTACCGTTCGATTATTTTGCCATGTTTAAGCTGTTTATATTACAAATACCGAGCGAAGCCGGGTAAAACCACTAGTATATAATAATTTTCTTGTCTTTTTTCGAAAAATACATTTTACGGTGTCCATAATTTAAGCATAAATAAATCTGTTGCGAGGTTTATTCAATATGTGTCGCCTAGGGCAACTTTAATTTCACCAAAAGAAGAGATACGTATGTACATATGTACATATATCTACATATGTACATACGAACAGTTGCAAATATAATAATAAAAAAACATCGTAAAATTTTTATTAAAATAAAAAGATTACTCTTGTTTGTTTCCATTCATTTTATTACTTAGACTAAGATGATCGATCATAAATATATATGTATATAGATATGTACATATGTACATATATGTATATGAATGTATGTATGTAGGATTATAAAGAATAGTCGAAAACGGGCTAAAGAACCGGGGAAGAGTGAATATATCTTCTTCTAATAACTTCTAATATGTATCTATATGTACATATTTATAAATATGTATAAAATAAGCTTTAACAAGATTTGAAGCATCCCATCGGGAGATACTTCATTAAAAAATCAGTACCTACGAGTCCCATACCTTCCTTTCATCTGCGGACGAAAGTGCTACCGAGTTCTTGTTAATGGGAAAGCCTGAAATAATCTCTTACGTGCAATTTATGCAATACACATGTTTCTCAATAACACACTTTAAGAATCAAATACTAATTTCTTTCAAATACAAAATAAATAACATCACTTCTGATAAGAAAAATTCGCCAAGATCCTGGAGATACTTATTGATAGTAAATTATCACTTTCGTCACATTACTTATAAATCATACCAACTAAACCTTTTAAATTACCACATACAGCAATTCTGCTCTACTGTAGTATTGTTCGTATCAGACTGGAATATACTTCTGTAATATTGACGCCTTTCTATTAATTCTATATCGAACTACAGTGTACTTTCGATTATCCGGGTGCGGAGATCGAGACAATTACGTATCTGAAATATACATATTAATGGAAAATTTAAAATGCTTTGAAAAAATTGATCGGGAAAACATCGAGAGCGGTTTGATCGCGATTCAAACGGATCCGAGTTTTGAATCTCGAGTGATGTCGTTTCTGTATCAAAAACGATATGAAAAATTGATAGTTCGGATTATCGGTGGTTTTCAATTATCCGTGACCGTACTCCCTAGCATTAGCCCGGACAATCGAGATTACACTCTGGTTAGAAAGGTTCAAAACCGTTTCACGAAATATTTAGCTTACAAATTTGGCCTGAAAGGAACTATACAAATAAACTATGACGGTAGACTTAGATATTTCAGAATATATATTATTATATAATATAAGACCGTGAGATACTACATATACACATCCGTTTTGGAGGATATTAGTTTTCATGATAAGACAAAAAACACTAGGTCCACAAATATTGTTTTCCTTTACCTTTATGCAAAAACAATGTTTTATTTAACAACACAATTACTCAGACTTGCCGTCTTTGCGATAGCAAATAGACTGCTGTGATAAATTTTCAAATAATATTTTTGCTTTCAGAGCTAAAGAGAGTAGTCAAGTTTCTGGTTAGTTATGTTTTTATTTATCAATCTTTATAATTGTATTATAATTATAATCTAATATTATATGTAAATGCATCCATCGATTTTGTTACCACACTACATCTGTATGCAATATGTAGAATACATTGGACCATTGCTTAAAATAGCTGATGGATTGAGTTCATAATATGCATAGCTACGGGTGTACGCCATTCAAACAGTTAACAATTGTGTCCTGTTCGCTTTGACGAAATTGATCGACAAGAACAATCCTATGCTGATGCATACTTATGATTGTATTAGATTGCCTGCAGGCTAAATCCTTGTTGAAGGTACATAAATACATACATCCTATTTACTTCATACTGCAATTATAATGTTTTGCGTTTCAAAACCTACCCTTAACAAAAACACAATTGCGATGCGGCAGAAAATTTAACAATAATAATGTAACATTTCTTTTACTGGACTTTGAAAATAAATTATATGTAAGCCAAATTTAATTTCACCCCATTAAAATATAATAATTTATTTACATGACGATTGTTAAAAGTGAAGCACAATATGTATGTAACTAATAGCACATTTTTTATACACGTAAACGATACCTTTGTACTGACGCTACTTTGTCCGCAAACCGATGCGATGACACCGTTGTACATTAAAATTCCCAGGTTATTGCGGAAAGCTTTTAACTTAACGACGGCAAAAAAAACGGCACGGAGAGCCTTTATAAAGGAGGGCCTTAATTAATTATTAAATATAAATTCGTTTTCGTTGATATCGCGCCTAATATTTCCGAACGCGCAAATAAAGATTAAGCGGCTGATACTTACGTCGCACTAAGCTTATTTATTCAACGACCGAAAATATATACCAACAGATACTTACAAACGTACACCCAAGGCCGTGAAACAGGACGATCATATTTATTACCCAAAAATGAAGCAATTAAAACGCGTCTGGATAATTAAGAGGAAAACGTGGTTTAGCAGTCTAGTTTAAGTCGTGGAAAAATAAAACGGTACGTGTACAGGAACACCGTCTCCCCACTGTACTTAGAGATAGATTAATTTGATAAGCTTAATCTAATAAAGAAAATATGAAGGTTTTTGGGATAGCATGATCTAATATCGGAGATACACCGAGGATACGAAAAACCAAGCATTTTCCGCAGGCCTTAATGAAATTAATGTATATCTACGATATATGTATTTCCACTATTTTATACATACGTACATATGTATTTGTTGAGTACAGATGAAGCTAAATATTAAGGTCAAATTTTGGTACACGAGAATATTTTGATTAAATGACTTAATCATACATATGTATGTATGTTATATTTAAAAAATTACCTCTAATGCTAATACAAAATAACATTTCGTTGAAATATTTTCACTATTCACTGCGAATAATTCCAGATATTTAATTCATTTTCCTCATGCGTGAATTCCTCTTTATATTCTTCAACCTTATAATAATTCACAATTCTACAAGAATATAAAATGACGTGGCAAGTGGGTGAATAAACTTGTATACACATATGGCAATTGCTGGAACTTGAACTAGAAGATAGAAAATGGACAGGAGTATTTCTAAGAAAACATAAAAGTAATAAGCGAGTTAAGATGAACGTAATTGCGTTGAAATAACGAAGTAAGAATATAATGAATGCTTAAATATTTACACAGTGCGACAAGTGTTAATGAAATAAATAAAACAATATATAAAAAAACCTAATTAAGAAATCGCCAATTCCCTCCGTAAACTTTGATCATGAGTATGGCAAAGTGCTCAATCTACCATAGCGAGAGGGGGGCGAAAGGAGAAAAAAACGATCAGAACAGTGTGGACGATAGACGTCACCGCGAAGGAAGATGCAGTATTTTCAAATGTGTCTATTACGATTATTTTTCAACATGGTAATGGCGGACGTCATTTCCACTTATATTGATGACCAAACCGAGCAAAATGGCAAAGTTGTAAAACATCAGACGACAAAATCGATTCTGAACTAAGAAGAGGTAAGTAATAATAATAATAAAATATGTATAAATTTGGCCATCGGTGTCACCTTGGGGCGATCTGTAATGGCACCATAGTAAATAAAATAATTGAAAAACAGCATGTTATTACAGTATCTAAAAATGAAATAAATTAATACAGTTAATATAGTATGTACTTGTATGTAAATACACACATATATAGAAGAATGCGCATTTAAGAGGGCTGGACAGCAGCACATTGTCCATACAAACGTACTATACTTCTCCCTTCCTCAATTATGGCACTAGAGATATTATTTTTTAATATGCTATGAATATCCACCATTGGGGTGCATCTATCGTTTTATTTTTTTGATTAATTATTTTTTATAGGAGCTAGGAGCCGCCAAACATCTATAAAATCGCCTCTTTTTTACACCCAGGAAACGAGTCTAGCGTGCTTATTTAACGGTCGATTTAAAAAAAAATACGCCGATAGATGCACAGAAAGTATCTTTCTCATACCGATGATGAAATTTTTTTTAAAAATTGGTCCAGTTTTGGAGAAGTAAATAGAAGAATACGAAACCTCGATTTTGTCAATTTAAAATACGTTTTATCTGGTCGAAGCGCAACTGTCGCATTCACTCAATATTTATATTGATATATATTGTCACATTCACTCAATATATACATACACTCAATATATATATCGATGAAAGGAACGGTAACAAAATTAAGGTTTCGGGTGTACAGCCCTCTTAAGAAAACAACGAACGTATGCACGTATAAAATTTTACCATTATTGGCTTATACATTTGTATATAGTACGTATGTACATATTTGTCGTCAATAATATTCTATGTAGTATGGCACGGTATACTTAATACCAAATACGTGCGTACGTACATATGTTTGTAAGAATACGATCGAAACTATTTTTCCGGTTTATAGAGCGAGGAGGCTTTTACGCCCTCACATAAATTAATGAAGCCCTCCATCCCCCTCCGACGGTCTCCCCCTCCCCCCCCCTCCTCCTATACTTGTCGGCGAGAGGACGAAAACATGTTTTATACGGGCGCACTCGCAAAACGCGCTAAATTTTATTGAGAAGTATCGACGAAAAGGAGGGTCGGGGCTATAAATGTCCGACATTGAGCCGACACGACAATTTTATCTCCGATAATAAAGTCGGTTATGGTAAAAGTTGTGCGCGAGCGAACCGATGATGAAGCGCCAGGGGCGATCCAGACCCCTGAGGGACGGACGGCCGACCGGTCACAGGGCAGCCAGTGCGAATCTATTAACCCTCTCGGGACCGGCGATAATTGTCCCAGATTGCGCGACGAGACGCGTTCCGGTTTTTACTTTTTCATATTAGTATTCCCAGCCTTATCGAGATGCCTATTTTGGTGACCTACGATATTATACTACACATACATACATATTACATAATACGGACCTATGATATTATCAACTAAATATGTACATAAATATATATATATATATATATATATTTTTTTTTTTTTTACACACCTTTATATACCAAGAAGGCATTACAGGCAAACCCTAATGCGCATTCCTGGCCAATAACAATGCAACATTTTTATTTACAAGTCGTTGAATTACGAGACACTGAAAAACTCGCAAATTAACGAGACATCTATGAATTGTACATTCATTTTATTGTACTGTAACGTTACATAGAGAGACGCCCCGTAGACCGGTGACGTCATGGTGACGCCGACCAATGGTCGGGCGTTGCGGCCAATGGCTGCACCCGACTCCTTGACCAATGACTATACGTGTCATATAAGTATGGTGCGCTCTCGAACGGTGGCATTCGGATCCTGACCTCCACCGGACGAGCAGCAATAAAGACTTGGAACCTGCCTGCGTGTTTTCTTGTACCTCAACCTGACTCCACTTACCTTTGAATACTCTTCAGTACATTAATCAAATAGTGGTGACATAGTAGGTAGGAAGTTTTTTTAGCCTTCTTTTAACCGGGAACCGTTTCAACAATGAAATCAAAGAAAATTGGCAAACTGATAGGAAACGATTGACCTGGGGCACAAATATCTAGGTCTAACCAGCAGCACTACAGATATACTCAGAAAAATTCTTTTCAATCGAGGTCAGCTCATGGGATCGAACCCAGCGTCTCTCGACGCTAAGCAGAAGCTTAACGACCGAGCTATGCTGATGCCAGAATTTCAATCCAAATATTACCATAATAATTCAATCCGTATTTTCTATAAGTAGAATATTTATTTTCATATTTTTAAAAGTCTTCTTCACGTTAGCGTAATATATTAATATAAAAAATTATTACTATTAGATATAAATATAAATTTTTATTAGAATAATGAAAATTATTTATCACTTTTTTTGATCTTATTGTTATACATAGCTATGATTTTAAATAAAACATCAACATACGTAGGTCAGTGGCAATCGTATAAACCTTTTTGCTGTTCCTTTTCTCGCTTCAAATATCTACAATGAAATCAGAGAAAATTGGCAAACTCTGATAGGAAACGATCGACCTGGATCATAAATAACCAAGTCTGACCAGCAACAATACAGATTTACAGATGTGAAAAATACTTTTCGATCAAGATCAGCTCATGGGATCGAATCCGGCGCCTCTCGACGCTAAGCAGAAGCTTTACGACCGAGCTATGCTGCTGGCTAATATGTATGTACACTGAGCAACAAAAATCACTTTTTTAGTGACTAGAGCGAAAATTAAACAATATCTACAAATATGATTTTTGTTAGTTTGCTCGCGTATACTTGTTTTGAAAAAAAAATGCGCAGTTTTTGGCTTTTGCAGTCTTTAACTAAAAATCGAGTATTTCTGTGCTTAAAGTGAGTATTGGAATAAACAGTCAGATGTTTTTTCTATTGATTTATAATAATTATAATTCATTATCTACCGAATTTTAAAAGTAAAAAAAATACTTTTTTTCGAATTAAGTAGCCCTTAAGCCCGGGGTTCCCCGGGGATATTTAGCAAACAATCATAAAGACGCTCATCGGTGAGGTGAGATCTATATCTTGATTTTATTAAATTCTGTCGCGGTCGAATAGTGGTGGGGGCATATAAATCGGTCCGCTTATGGCTTAAGGCTTAAGCCATTAGGATTGATTAAAAGCCAGCAGCATGGTTTGGTGGTTGCGTTTATGCTAAGCACCAAGAGGCCACCGGGTTCGATACCGTGAGCTGACCTCGGTTGAAAATAATTTATTCTGGGTATAATATGTAATGCTGCTGGTCAGACTTAGTCTAAGTTTGACCAGCAGCTTCACAAATATCTAAGTCACTTAGATATTTGTGAACCCAAGTCTATCGTTTCCTATCAGAGTTTGCCAATTTATCTGATTTTATTGTTGAAACGGTTCCTCCACTATGTCACCACTATTTGAATATGATTTATGTACAGTAAAAAAGTATGTACAAGTTTAAATTCATAGATGTATCGTTAATTTCGAGTGACTCGAAATTCAGCGATTTAAGAAATGCTGAAATGTTTATGATTGGGGTTACCTGTTAGGCCTTCCTGGTAAATTTGTATGTCAAAATAAAAATCAAAATGTTCCGTTTATGATTACAAGCTTTCCGCATTTTAAGGTATAATTATGTACATATTCGAAATAAAAAAACAAAATATTTTGATACTATCGTTGGATGATTGACATTAAAAATATGGGATAAAATAACACCCCAACCGGGATTTCGAGATTCATCTTCAAATTGGGACATATGTATAATATGTATGGCAAGTCAAAATATAATTATAATTTTGCGTTTAAAATTATGCTACTGAATATTAAATGGATAATTATAAATTTAATATTTTTAATTTCAATTACATTTAGTATTAAGGTTCAATACACTTGTAATTTTAAGGTTGTTAATTTTTAATGCAGAACTGAACTATAGTATTTGTTTCTTATTTTAATTGAAAAATGAATCAAAAGAAAATGAATAAGGACCGTTTGTTTAATAATGCGAGCTTTCCTTGCCTCGATGAAAAGAACGTTATTTTTCAACAACAAAATATAAATAGTCACAGATTTCAATATAAAATTTTTGAAAAGCTTTTTAACGTTTAGAGGAAATTATTATCGCCTTTAAACGCTGCCTCTTATTTTATATTCTTTTATATTTTTAAAGAGTCAACAGGTATTCCTAAATTAAAATTTTGATAATACATAGCGTGCATCGCGATTAATTGCGCAAAAAGGTTTCAAATTTATGACTCTGTTGCTAGAAGTATGATTTATGACGGGGAAGATTTTATGATGATCCGCATATTACATTTTATGTTTTTATATATTTTTTCTGGTCCTTGCATGCATAAACCATTTGTGCTATGTCGGCCATCACCATTCATAATAACGTGTTGAATTATTTATCCTGTGCAAAAATAAGGCGAGTCGGGGACGCCGGGGACGCCACTGGCCCCGGAGATGCAAGGGGCGTCCGTGGTGCGGGGGCGCATTGTTAAACTTTTATGTCTTTTAAATTACTTTCTGGACGAGCGGGGAGAGCACTATGAGAGCTTTCTCAAAGAGTGGAAAAAAGCTGGGAGGAGGGTCACGGGACAATGCTCGAAGATTGGGGACATTCACGCTTAACACTCGCAGAAAAATGCAATAAAGAAGCGAGCGGGTACCTCTCACCTGCACTAATCAAATTCAGCTACGGAAATGGGAAAAACGGAATTAAAGTTTCACTAATAAAGGCTGAGCGCAATTTGTCGAAAGTCGACGCAATTAAAATTTTCAATTAAAATCTTTTGCTGGCGTCGCGTCGCGTCGTAAGATATTCAAAGGGACTATCTAATGAAGTGAAACAGAGCATCGACTTACAACTGATTCTTGAAAACGAAATTACATATACATTGTACGTATACAACTTGTGAAATTAAATATAATGCACATATGTATATGTATACATTGTGTATCATTTAAATCAAACAAATATTCAAGAATTAAAAAGTTAATCCACGAATGACTAAACACTCAATCCATGAACCTGAACTCAAAGCTCCCGACTTTTTATATATAATGGACAATTAATATATAAATCGCCGTATTTCGAGAGGCTGAAGAACACATAATTAACAATTAATTAATCAATGAATTAATCCATAGTGACATCTATGGATTTAGACTTGTACATAAATGTTTAAATATCGTACATATGTATGTAAATAAATTCTACTAGCTACTACATATGTACTAATTTGAACCAAATAAAAACTGGTTACTTTTATGTTTGGATAATATAAAATTGTGCATAAAATCAACAATAAAAATTTTGTTCACAGTGTTCATCGCACTAGTAGAAATCATCCGCGAAAATCAATTGCCACGCCACGCTTCGATGCGAACATCGCAAAATTGATTGGCACAAATTCGCATTCGAATTTTCGGAAAATTCACTATAAATCAAACGCTAAACGAAGATTAACACCGACCCACACCTCTCTCTATTCACGGATTTCCCGCGTTCTATCCGCATACTATTATAAACAAACAAACACGCCAATTCGACAAATGCACATCGAATTCAATTTTCACGTTGTACGCATAAAACACACATCGCTCATAAGCTCGCTGGATTGTTTGTACATATGTACATGCATTCAAATAATACGTTCGACATTACCGCAACGCAGTGGAACTTCACAGAACTATGCCATAATCGCGTCGAGTTTCGGTCTCCATTATCGACAGCCTGTGAATTTCATCGCGGTTTCGTTACGATAGCGAAATTTCCCGAAATAAAAATAAAACCCTTTCGGCTAGACTTTTTCGGGCGCCTCCGGGTGCCTTTTTCAATCACGGCCTCGACAAAGCTCGTTGCAAAAGCACCATTGTGAGTGCGACAATGGCGTGTTGTGAGCGAGCCGAATGCGAGATAAACGAGCGCAAAAACGCGTCGCGTGTTGACAAATTCCGGAGCCTTCGGCCACGGAGCCGGAAAATTAATACGAAACGCGGAAACATGTATAATATAATCTATGTACATGTGTACACATGAACGAGATGAATACCTCCAGACGATCATGAAGCGCAATTTTGCTACTAAGATCTACCGTCTACTTCTTTGTTTGTTATTATTACATATGTACATATTTTATTTTGTATTCAAATTATACCAGGAAGACCTTATACGCAAAACCAATGCCAATTTATAAAAACACATATTTCAATAAAAATGGTTATTATAAAAAAATTGTTTGAATTAAGAGCCATTCAAAAGATGTTACCTAACAGAACTGCATGATGCAGTGTAAATATCGACTACACGTTTAACAATCGGATGACTTTTAAAAGGGGCAAGCCAACAAGCACATTGGATCTTGTCAGAATTATTGGCAGAAAAAGCTTGAGGTCAACCAGAACCTCTGAAACGTGACACTCGCCTCTTAAAAATTCTACAAAAATCTTTTCGAGCTGAGTGTCTCTACGAGAGGTTAAATGGTTACGTTTCCCATTTTCAATAATTTAATTACCGAAAAATAATTTCTCCGATAACACTGTTGTGATATTTTACCATGTGAATTTTCATCAGTTACTTTATTTCATCCCTAAATGCATGTACTTATGTATGTTTATAATGTTTTGCGTTTAACAACATTTAAAAATTCTGGTGGCCTGTAATACGTTTATTCTGCTTTTCTCTGAACTTTTGAGACGGATGAGGTAGCGACCAGCAGGCTAAGGAGTGGGGGTCACTACGCTTGCCGTACCGCGCACTAACACAATCACACCGGTGTCGAAACGTAGCCCATTGCGTTTTGAAGCGTCCGGTGCGGTCCGCAAGCTGCCTGTAGCCGTTCCGGACGACCGCGGCCGCATTGAGGGGGGAAACCGCAATCCGCTTCGATCGTAACAATTTTTAAAATTTCGTCCCATGCTCCTCTCTTTGCCGTCCTATCACTGTAGCTTTTATCTTTCAAGTCCCAAAGGCATACTCTACTTTGGATTTCAAAAATGTATCGACCGGTGTCGAAAATCGTGTAGTACATACTCAAGCTATACACGAATGCGTGCGCCGACGACCGACTGACAACCGCATGCGGAATTGAAAAATCCGCAGAGGCCAGCGGTTCGCACGACGGGCTTGCGGGTGGTCCACATAGTGTGGCGGCTATCGCTCATTTGTTTGAAAACGGACGTACTGGCGTACGCAACGCGAAAACCGCACCGGAAGGTCCGGTAAGTGTGCTTGAGGCCCTTAGTCAAAAATGTTTTAATTTTTTTTTCAATTTGTTAAGTCATAAAATGAATAATGATTTAGGTCATAAATAAAATAGACAGCTTCAAACTTCTTGATTTTTAATAAAATCGATTTTTTCAAAACAAGGATTTTTGACTTAAAACTTTCTGCTAGTATACCGACGATATATTCAATGAACATCCAAGCATCATTATTAATTAGATTGAAATTAAAATGTCATATTGCAATGATGAAAATTATTCAAATTGAAAATCCAAGGTGGCTTGGTGCGCAATCCATTTTATTTATTTAATCTAATCTATAATTTGGAAAGAGACTTTGTATGTATCCTTGGTCGTCGTCGTCGTCGTCTTCGTCGTCGTCTTCGTCGTCCGTAGATCGGTGACGTCATCGAACACGCGATTCGATTTTTTTTTTTTTTCGATCCATGGGCGCCGATTTGTTTTTTTCGTTTCAATGGATTCACCCCCGCGGGGGCGCAAGGCGAGTAGCTTCATGGGGCCCCGCCAGGGGCGCCACAAGGGGCGCAGCCCCGTGGGGCCCCAGCCTCATGGGGCGCAGCCCCATGGGGCTCAAAAGGGGGCGCCACAAGGGGCGCAGCCCCGTGGGGCCCCGAAGGGGGCCCGGGGGGCCCAGCCTCATGGGGCGCAGCCCCATGGGGCTCAAAAGGGGGCGCCACGAGGGGCGCAGCCCCGTGGGGCCCCGGGGGGGCCCAGCCTCATGGGGCGCAGCCCCATGGGGCTCAAAAGGGGGCGCCACAAGGGGCGCAGCCCCGTGGGGCCCCGAAGGGGGCCCGGGGGGCCCAGCCTCATGGGGCGCAGCCCCATGGGGCTCAAAAGGGGGCGCCACAAGGGACGCAGCCCCGTGGGGCCCCGAAGGGGGCCCGGGGGGCCCAGCCTCATGGGGCGCAGCCCCATGGGGCTCAAAAGGGGGCGCCACATGGGGCGCAGCCCCATGGGGCTCAAAAGGGGGCGCCACAAGAGGCGCAGCCCCGTGGGGCCCCGAATGGGGGCCCGGGGGGTCCAGCCTCATGGGGCGCAGCCCCATGGGGCTCAAAAGGGGGCGCCACAAGGGGCGCCCCCCTTGATTTTTAATAAAATCGATTTTTTCAAAACAAGGATTTTTGACTTAAAACTTTCTGCTAGTATACCGACGATATATTCAATGAACATCCAAGCATCATTATTAATTAGATTGAAATTAAAATGTCATATTGCAATGATGAAAATTATTCAAATTGAAAATCCAAGGTGGCTTGGTGCGCAATCCATTTTATTTATTTAATCTTTAATCTATAATTTGGAAAGAGACTTTGTATGTATCCTTGGTCGTCGTCGTCGTCGTCTTCGTCGTCGTCTTCGTCGTCCGTAGATCGGTGACGTCATCGAACACGCGATTCGATTTTTTTTTTTTTTCGATCCATGGGCGCCGATTTGTTTTTTTCGTTTCAATGGATTCACCCCCGCGGGGGCGCAAGGCGAGTAGCTTCATGGGGCCCCGCCAGGGGCGCCACAAGGGGCGCAGCCCCGTGGGGCCCCGAAGGGGGCCCGGGGGGCCCAGCCTCATGGGGCGCAGCCCCATGGGGCTCAAAAGGGGGCGCCACGAGGGGCGCAGCCCCGTGGGGCCCCGGGGGGGCCCAGCCTCATGGGGCGCAGCCCCATGGGGCTCAAAAGGGGGCGCCACAAGGGGCGCAGCCCCGTGGGGCCCCGAAGGGGGCCCGGGGGGCCCAGCCTCATGGGGCGCAGCCCCATGGGGCTCAAAAGGGGGCGCCACAAGGGACGCAGCCCCGTGGGGCCCCGAAGGGGGCCCGGGGGGCCCAGCCTCATGGGGCGCAGCCCCATGGGGCTCAAAAGGGGGCGCCACATGGGGCGCAGCCCCATGGGGCTCAAAAGGGGGCGCCACAAGAGGCGCAGCCCCGTGGGGCCCCGAATGGGGGCCCGGGGGGTCCAGCCTCATGGGGCGCAGCCCCATGGGGCTCAAAAGGGGGCGCCACAAGGGGCGCAGCCCCGTGGGGCCCCGAAGGGGGCCCGGGGGGCCCAGCCTCATGGGGCGCAAGCCCTAATAGGCATTAACTAAGGGGGGCGAAGCCCTAGACGGCAATTAATCATGGGGGCGCGGAGGGGCGAAGCCCTAAAAGGCAACTGATCATGGGGGCGAAGCCTTAGACGGCATTTAATCATGGGGGCGCGGAGGGGCGAAGCCCTAAAAGGCATTAACTAAGGGGGGCGAAGCCCTAAACGGCAATTAATCTTGGGGGCGCGGGGGGCGAAGCCCTAAAAGGCATTAACTAGGGGGGGCGAAGCCCTAGACGGCATTTAATCATGGGGGTGCGGAGGGGCGAAGCCCTAAAAGGCATTAACTAAGGGGGGCGAAGCCCGAAACGGCAATTAATCTTGGGGGCGCGGGGGGCGAAGCCCTAAAAGGCATTAACTAAGGGGGGCGAAGCCCTAGACGGCTTTGAATCATGGGGGCGCGGAGGGGCGAAGCCCTAAAAGGCAACTGATCATGGGGGCGAAGCCCTAAACGGCAATTGCTCATGGGGCGTGGAGGGGCGAAGCCCTAGAAGGCAAAGGCTCAGGGGGGTGCCGAGGGCGAAGCCCTAGAAGGCAAAAAAAAAATTGATTTTTTTTTTGATTTTTTTAAATTTTTTTTTGATTTTTTTTTTTATTTTTTTTTTATTTTTTTTTTATTTTTTTTTTAATTTTTTTTATTATTTTTTTTTTAAATTTTTAATTTTTTTTTTTTTTTTTAATTAAATTAGCTTAGTCATGTTTAAGCGGTTTATATTATAAACACTGAGCGAAGCCGGGTAATACAGCTAGTGAGTCATAAATGAAAGTCTTATCCGTTGGCTGAAAAGTCGTTGGTCTCTGTAAATACTGCCACAAGAGGCAAATTGCTAGAGACTTTTCTGTCGATTTGTATGCAGACGAATCTTTAGGTGAATGCCACGCATATGATCGCAAGGCACCTTCAAAATTGAATTCGACTATTGGAAATCTATGTTTCGAATCCAATTGTATGTAGAGAACGTCACACGTACACAAGTCACCAAACATGGACAATATATTATATGGACATATATATTTGAAATATTTTATTTTATAGTCAGAAGATCGATGTCAATCTCAATAGATTTCCACATACTCGTAACTAAACGAATTCTGGAAAAATTTAAAATGTTCCAGTCTGAAGAAAAAGAAAAATCAACGTTGAATCCGCGTTCGATCTACACAGAAGAATGCAAATTTCTTTGTTTGAATTTGTAATATCAAACCGGAACATGGATGCAGTTTCAAACTCAAGATTACTACTATTAGATACCACCTTCCTTTGGATTTTGGAGTTTGATTTTTCATTTTCGATTTGAAAGAAACGACTGCAACTACGTTGCAAGCATTTTGCTGCGCTGCGCTAGCAGACTACATATGTATATACATACATATGTACATACATATGAATATGTATAGGGTGAGTGTAAATAATGCCGTTCGTCAAGTACCGCCGGGCTACGATAAATCAACGGCATTTTTAATAAAGAGTTGCCGAACGGTAAAAACCCGGGAGCTTCCACGTAATGTACCTCTCATTTTTAACATGGCCAACTCGACGAGTTCCCACGTGCACACATACACATACACGTCCACGTGTACCATATGTATGTAAACCTTGCACGTATTCCTTGGCCGTATCCTTAAGGCCGAGGAAGCAACTTTTTGCCTGCAAGAGCGTGGTCGATTGCCCTTATACGTCGGCTGGGAAAAATGTGCGCCCGCAGTAGTCCTGCAAATAATTTATCGGTAAGGCAAGGATAAAAAGTTAATGTTGTATACTCGGCGGTGAGCTCATTCGTCTTCGGAATTAATAGTCGGTATATTGCGTTGGTCACTCTTTGTTTAAAAAAAATAACAATAATTACATGAATTCGTGATGTGTACGTGTATGTACATATAATACATACAAGTGAATGTATGGGAAATTTTTGGAGATCGAGACCTTTCATGCTTTGGGTGCCCGAGAGGTTGAGAAAATTTTCGCTCCAGATTTATATTGACTTGTTGACCCACCCCTTTCATAGGTCATTCGACTGTTAAATTTACTCTATAATCATCTTGATATTTCCATGGCATCATACAGTTCTGCTAGGTAACATCTTTTGAATGCCTCAATAATATCATACATAAATGTTATTGTCATTGGGTCCATCGGTAATGCCACCTCTCCCAAGTATTCTTCCTCGTTTTATCAATGCTGAGCGTCGTGATCATTGATGTCATCTGGAATTTGATGAACGATCCGCCTCCACTCCTCCCGTTTCTGTGTCAAGTTGAAGACAGTTCAGCTCCCGATTCTAGTTCAGATCTCGTCAGTTCTTTGATTTAGTCCGACCATCTCTTGTGAAATGGTCCTCTTGCTTTCCATCCAGCGTTTCTGTGACTGTCAGCCTTTTCAGACTCTCCATATTCTTCCGAGCAATATGGCCAAATAGAACCATTTTCCTACATATTGTAGAAAGTCTCTTTGAAACTTCCAGCTCTTTGAGGGTGGAGATGTTTATGCGCCTTGCGGTCCATGGGATGCGCAGTATCTGTCTCCACATTTTGAACGCATCTAGCATCCCTTTCTCTCATGTTCAGGTTTCGACTCCATACACTGAAATGGGGAAAATCAGAGATCGCACCAGGTGGATTTCTGTTCATCTCATAATAGACCGGTACTTCCATACCCTTATCAGACTGACCATCGTTGTTTTCGCCATTCCTACGCTTCTGCGGATTTTCGATTGGCATCCTCTTTCCTTTGAGATTATTCTCAAGTAACATGTATTTCAAGATCTACCGAGTATTTTTGAAAAAATAAAACCTGTTTTAACTATCCCGTAATGCCACATTCGATTACATCTTGGATGTGGAAAAACTTAATTAACAAACACAATCAAATCTGAAAATCATATTTGCATACTTCATCTAAGTAAATCAATTAAAACAAGTGAAAATTCGGGAAGGAGAGTATATATCAAACGAAAGGCAGACAAATAGTTTGTGCATACGAGAGAAAATACACATTCGATCGTTTCGAGATATGGACCGCGATCTACGATTTCCCAGACCTGCTTTAGTGACTGCCGCAATGGTTAAGTGGTAAAATATAACATACATATGTACATCAAAATCGTGTGCTCGTTTCCGGGTCGAGAGGGTGCGTGCTATTGCTATTATTTTGTGCTTTGGCTCGTTGGCCATTTATCCCCGGTAATAAACGAATCAATCATCGTTCGAAGCTTTGTGCCGATTGTTCGTATCATTTGCTTTATGCGCGACTGTGTGTGTGTGTGCTTGTTTTTATTTTTATTTTTATTTGTTTATCGACGATGCGTATTTTTTATCATTTCCAATTTTCATTCCTGAGAACAAACAAGCCGATGGTTACAAATGATTGTCCGTTTTTCACGGCGATGATCGATAGAGCGCAGTCGCATTAATAACGCGACGGGGTGGATTGGCGTATTTTTTTCAACATTATAATTATATATATATACATATATATATATATATATATATATATATATATATATATATATATATATATATATATATATATATATATATATATATATATATATATATATATATATATATATATATATATATATATATATATATATATATATATATATATATAGTATGATGAAAATAGTTTTCGAAATTTTAGTACAATTGTACTGAATTTCAATTGTATATTACATAAATGTGTTCTAGTCACAGTGAACGAGTGAAATATGTCTACTGTTTTTGACACAATAGAAGCTGGAGGTTAAATAAATCATTAATATTAAGTTACATTCAAAGAATTTTCTTTAATATTTTAATCTACATAATACTTGGTATTTTGAGTCTCAATATCAAAAGGAATATCATATTGTATGTGCTTACTTATATATGTAGGTATAATACAATATGCAACAATAAATTTAATTACTTTATCATTCCACTGGCACATTGAATAATAGAACTAAGTTCCACTTGTTATTAATATTATATTAATAGTAATAACAAGTGGAACTGTATATTAAATAATCATAGATATAATCTTTGAAATAATTTAATATTGAATTTTATTTGAAGATATTTTCGCGACTAAAACGTTTTGTTTATAACATGCAAATTATAATTTTCCAAAAAATCTTCATACGTTAATAATGATTAAACAAATATATTTAGAAAAATACATCACTGTCATTAATTTTGGAAGTCATTTTCATTAAAAAATTACTTCTCATAAACAGAATAATTTATAACTTGTGGTGAACGTTCTACAGGTAAAAAGTTGAGTCATTCGGTGAAAAAAAAAAATGTAGGCAAACATGAATCATTTTTCAACTTGATCAATCATAAGTTAAGAATGTGTAATAAATTTAACAAAACGATTAAAATAAACCAAAGCTGATTACGCTTAATCAACCCCACTTGTATTTAAATTAAGCTGTAAATTTATATTCTCATCCTTGACCCAGTAGTACCAGTTGGAAAGGAGGGGAACAATTTTAGTCCGATCGGACGTCAGGTAAGTTATAATTGAAACTGTAGGTACTTCCCACCCCGTTCGACCCGCGTACGCACCCTTTGTGTATTTAAATCTGTGTTTTAATAAGATGAATGCTGTGTATCGGAGAGCGAGGGTTCCAGGGACCTGGTGATAAGGGCCTCTGCACACCCCTGGCCCCCGTTAGGCACAACATTTTGATTGATTACCGCACAAGTTTTGTTTGGGCACCCGCAGTGAGCCTTTTGCTTCACCGATTGTTTCAATTTCGACATACCGTGTTTATAATAGACGCGTATGTATGTATGTATATTCAACTTTGTGAAACACCCCCACCCGTAAAATCTAGCCAAAAAGTGAATTCACCCGCCGTGTTTGAACGTAGAAGCCGTAGACTTGCCATATTGTAAAGATTTAATTATGTCATCATTGACTTAGCTTAACTTAGTTTCAGTACGTACTTTTTTGATCCAAAATTGAGGACGAATTTTTCTTTTAATTATATAAAGTGCCTTGAATAGTCTGCGGATAAGTCCCACATCCAGTCTCAGACTTCGTTAGGTTACAACGGACCCTATCTGTATCACCATCATCATCATCATTTCCCACTACTGAATGCAGGGCTCTCCAACACGCTTCCATTTGTCTCTGTTTTGCGCAACTCTCATCCATCTCACCTCAGACATCTTTCTTATTTCGTCTGCTTATCTTTCTTGTAGCCTTCTTTTCAACCTTTTGTATTCTCTCGGATATCATTCTAGCCCGTATTTTGTTCAACTTCCGTCCATTATTCTAGCTACCATTGCTATTTCAATGTCTTAACTCTCTCCACTATATCCACTCCCCCTATCGTCTTCATCGTTGGCTGGCTGATCGTCAAATAAAAATTAACCGCTTCAAAGTAAAATACCAAAAACAAGCATGATTGACAATAGTAATTGACAATAGTGAACCATTTTTATGCCAAAAATATCGTCATAACGCCGATATTTGCTTATCAGTAGAGGTCGGATCGGAAGCGTGCTGTTGATTGTTAATTGTTTGCTGTGCTATGTCCAATTTTATTTAGAACCTTTTTTTTGCACTCTAGATTTGTAAATAGACCCAAAACGTCCTGATTCCTGGAAAAAGCACGCTAGTTATCCGCCCTTTATATCAACGAAAAAAGCAAGGCCAAGTTTCTTTTTTCCACAAAAAATGGTTCACTATTGTCCTATAAAGCAAGGGAGCAAAAAAAGGTTGACAATTGTAAGTGTAAAGTGTAATTGACAATTTCATAGAAAAACCATGCTTTTTTTGCTCTGCTGCTTAGAACACTAATGAAGCGGTCTATTTTTATTTGAAAAGCAACCGTCAATCGCCGATCTTTGCTTATCATACTTCTCACTCGCGTATTCCGTTTCTTTTTTTTCCGTTCCATTCTATAGATATGGAAATCTCTTGAGCTGTTTCTTAACAACTGTTTTGGAAACAAATAAATAAAAATTTAAAAATATTACTTAACAATTTTTTTAGGCAATAATGATTACCCGACAGATTGTGTTGTGAACAGGGCTGCGAAGTTCAACTATTCGAATAACGGATGCTTATAATTCGAATATTTGACTGAGAGCTTCAACTGTGAACAATAACCTTATCCTTGATTTAAAAAATAAATACTACATCAGGATTGTCTGTCGATCTCTTTCCAGACAAATTTCTAATTGAACTACCACAAAGAATCAAATGGCCAACTAATCGTGTATTATTCTTACAAAGCATCATCCCTGCTCTTCTCTAAGAATCATTGCTATTCCAGATGTAATTTTAAACGTACATTGTACATGCGCATACCGAATTAACGCAGTTTTACATTTAATAAGCGAAATAAGGTGACCATCATTTATGAGTAACTTTAATACGGACAAGAAAAAAAAGAAATCGGTTTAAAGGAGGGAGTTGTGTGTGTGTGAAGGGGTGACAGGACCGGTGCGAGTTTTACACGGCCGGCAACAAACCGCCTCCGATTTGCATACTAATGAAACCCCGGGGAACACCCTCCCGCCGGGCGTAAAATACGAAATTGATATTAATGAATGTGCGCCGCAATCCGACGTTCCCGGTTTCCACGATTTAATTTAAAAACCATTCGCCGCGGTCGCTTCTTCCACTTGATATATTATTGCGCGCGTTTGGCCGCCATTTTCTTCGAATGGTAATAATTGTTTTATAATGTTAGGGTGCTGAAGCGGAGGTCGGAGCCGGAGGACTGCGTAGGGGAGAACGGGAGTATAAAATATATTGTGGGAAAGTAGCATTAGAATCTTTCAGCTTCAGCCGCGCTTTCATGAGGATGAAGGGGGTAGGGGCTCACGATTACTTGAAATCCCGAAATATTAAATCCATATTCACCAATATAATATTAATTAAATGCATTCGAATGATCATTATAATTTTTAAAAAGTGAAGAATATTTTGAACGAATGCACGAAGTACTTTTACGACTGATTGATTAATATCTAATTAGCAGATAAATACTTATGATGCGGATACAACGTTGATATTACTTTTTTAAATCTATTTTTGTACATATGTTCGTATTATAGAACAGCAATTTATATTCAAAAGCGTAACTATGTATGTATGTACGTACATATTATACATAGTTACGCTTTTGAATATAAATATTCGTTTTCAGATTTTTTTCGAAATGAAATTTGTTTTCTACGAATCGAAAAGTGAAAAGATATTAGGATATAATATAATGGATATATATTATGATAGATATAATGCTGGGTTTCAAAAATTAGTTTGAAACTAACAGAATTATAGCGTACATATGTACATATATACTTTAAAGTACATATGTACTTTAGTTTAGTTATGTAATGTGCTATTTAATCATATTATAGCTTTCATTCCTTTCCATTTCATTTGTTTATTTTGTATTTACCTTTTTCATTTGTTTTTTATATTTGTAAATTTCAATTTCTTCTTATATTCTATCTTATAACCTTTTCCAAATATTTTAATACTATAGTTTAATTATGCAATGTACTACATATTTTGTCATGCCTTTATTCTTTACTTTTTAATTTGTTTTCCTTATATTTATCTTTTTCATTTTTGTAAAAATCTATTATTGGACTCGGGTGTTACATATATTATTTATTTACTTTTTGTGTTTTTTATACCTATCTCTGTACATCCTGTCTGTTGATTTTTCAATTAATAAAATAAAATAAAATAAAATAAAAAATATATAACATTGACACCATAAAAGTTTCTAAAAATTAATAACAACAATGAAAATAAAGAAGATAAGTATCGAATAATGGTAGATATAGGATATGCAATGTACATTCATACATACATATGTGATACTAACAATATTTTAAATAAATATAAATATAATTTTTGTAATTTTAAACAATATAATGGAGTACTTAACTTATTCGGCCGTATTCTTGATCTAGTTTTATCAAATGAACATTTGGTAGTAGATGCCTGTTTAGATCCTCTCGTTCCTGAGGATCCTTATCATAAATCTCTGTTAATTACTGCTGATCTAACTTTTTATCGATCACTTAAATCTAAACCTTATACTAGATTCCTTTTTGATCTTGGTAACTATAACGAGATTCAAAATGAATTAAACTCTGTTTCTTGGTCTTATTTACATACTGTTTCTCTTGATGATGCTGTAAATTCATTTTATAATCTTATATATAATTTAAGGGATAAATATATCCCACAGAAACATGTTCAAAGTAGAAAATTTCCCGCTTGGTATACTGCACCCCTAAAAAAAGTCCTGAAGGAAAAGTACAAATTTTTTAAGAAATTCAAAAATTATAACAACCTGGCTGACCATCATACCTTTGTACTATTACGCAATCGGGCAAAAACTTTAGAGAAAGAATGTTTCAAAAATTATATGACTTTAGTAGAAAACGACATTTCCTTGAATCCCAAAGCATTCTGGTCCTACATTAAATCAAGGAACAAAAACAACGTCCTACCTCATATTCTGTATCATGGTGACATTACTGCTGATACGGGGGTGGACATTTGTAATTTGTTTTCTTCCTTCTTTTACTCGACGTTCCTTAAACCGGTCTCTAATCAATCGACTTCCTCTTATCCCTTACCAACCAACGTCTGTTCTGTCACATCTTCCTCTGAAATTGGATCAATTGAAATTCGAAGTGAAAAAGTATTAAATATTTTGAAATCAACTGATATTCATAAAACAGCAGGCCCAGATTTAATTTCTCCAATTTTTATCTCAAAATGTGCTGAAAGCCTAACTTTACCACTAACCATTATCTATAAAAGATCTATTAGTGAGGGCCTTGTACCTTGTATCTGGAAATCAGCATTCATATCTCCTGTACATAAGAAAGGAAAAAAAAACGAAATTTCCAATTACAGGCCTATATCAAAGCTATGTATATTTGCTAAGATATTAGAAAAATTAGTGTACGACCAACTTTTTCCAGCTATCTCGCAATCTCTTAGTATGCAACAACATGGTTTTCAGAAAGGACGCTCAGTTACAACAAATTTACTACTATTTAATGATTTCGTTACTAATGCCATGAACGATCGGTCTCAGGTTGATACTATATATACAGATTATAGTAAGGCATTTGACAAGATTGATCACGATATTCTCCTTGAAAAACTTTTACAGATCGGTATTCATGGTGATCTCTATAGATGGTTCACCTCATACATTACGCGTCGATCACAGGCTGTCTCATTAAATGGATTTATATCGAAATGGATGAATATTCCTTCTGGTGTTCCACAAGGCTCCCTCTTGGGACCTCTATTATTCAATATTTTCATCTTCGATATTGAAAAATGTTTTCAGAATTCAAATGTACTATTATTTGCTGATGATATGAAGATTTTCAAGAGAATAGACAACCGAAATGATGCTTTGGCCCTACAAGATGATTTGTTCAGACTAGAGGCTTATTGCAGCATAAATAAGTTGGAAATTAATGTAGCAAAATGCTCCTGCATAACCTTCACCAGAAAACTATGTCCAGTTGACTTTCCTCATTCAATTAACGGACATAGACTCACAAGGGTATCGGAAATTAGGGATTTGGGAGTCTTTTTAAACTCTGATCTATCCTTTAGTAAACATATTGACAATGTTGTAGCTCGAGCGTCGAAGGCCCTCGGGTTCGTCATCCGGTCCTCCAAATGCTTTACTTCTTTAAAATCATACAAAATACTATATTGTGCATACGTAAGAAGTATTGTTGAGTTTGCATCCCAAGTTTGGAACCCAGATTACTCTGGTGCAAGAGACAGATTGGAGCGCATTCAGAAGAGATTCCTGAGGTACGTCAGTAGCCGTTTTGGATTAACCTATACTTCCTATGAAGATGCTTGTAGGTGTCAGCATCTACTTCCTCTTGTCAAAAGAAGGGAGATAGCTGACATCTCAACAATTTTGAACATCCTTAACGGCTCGATTGACTGTCCTCAATTATTGAGCAGACTATCATTGCGTGTACCAAATAGAATGACTAGATGTAATGAGCTCCTTTACATACCTAATACTTTTTCTAATTATGGAAGAAGCTCATTCATCTGGCGTGCAAGCTCCACCGTCAACACACTAATCTTAACAATTTCTATGTTTGACTTATTTAATATTAATGCTATACAAGCTAGAGTAATTATTGCAAATTTGTTTTTCGATGATTAATTTTAATGAAAGTTTATGATTATGATTATGAATTTTTATTTTGATGTATTTATTTTGTCTTTTTGTTTTTTGTTATATATTATATTTTTTATATTATTTCATAATTTTTATCATATTATTATTCTTATTATTCTGATATTTTTATTATACTGTTATTTCTATTTTTTTTCTTTTTTTGTTTTCTTTAACTATCTTACTCTATTATCATTTTTGTTTCTTATTTTAAATGTTTGAGCTTTTCTTTTTTTACCTATATGTGAAAATTATTAATGGTTTACTTAACATAATTATATTTTTTTACTATCAATCTAATAAACTGTAAACTGTAAATTTTCCAAATAAATAAAATAAAATAAAATAATGAATATTCCCCCGCATATTGATCCATTTGTTGTTCCTTTTCTTGCTTTAAATTTCTATTGTTTGATATTTTTTTACTTAGTAATAGAAATGTATGTACATACATACATATAATATGTACATATAACCCATATCTACATACATCTATACCTTCGTATGTACCATTTTTCAATGCTTTTCTTTGTTTGTTTTTTTTTCATTGTTGTTATTAATCTTTAGAAACTTTTTTGGTGTCAATGTTAGAAACATTGTAATGCTGTTTGTTTCTGTTTTTTAATATAAAAAATAATTAAACTGAGAAAAATGTTTGCACAATAGAAATTTATAGCAAGAAAAGGGGCAACAAAAAGGATCAAATGTAATATTATCATTGCA
The DNA here is from genome assembly GCF_051622035.1 of Arctopsyche grandis. Taxonomy (NCBI): domain Eukaryota; kingdom Metazoa; phylum Arthropoda; class Insecta; order Trichoptera; family Hydropsychidae; genus Arctopsyche; species Arctopsyche grandis. The sequence continues at coordinate 16,596,779 of NC_135359.1, read as the reverse complement.
TAAGGTAGATTCTTTTGATTGAAAATAAATAAAGTGAAAGAATTAAGAATATATGTATATGTATGTAACAGACATACATATATAAACAAGAAAGAGCCTTTAGAAAAATTGACCGATTGAACTGATTAGAGTTGTCATATTTAAAAAAATTTATTAAATAATATTATGGTGATTAGGTTAGTTGTCAAATAAACGAATTTGTGAAATTTGTTCGTTGTTGATTTTAACTAGCACACGTGCGTCGGCGAGATATGTACATTATTTCGTAAAAGTACACATGGAATATAGCGATGTACATACATATACATAATTAATTTAAGGAAAACTTGCAATTAGCGTGTACAATAACGAGTTATTGTATAAATTAAAAAGATTTGACAATTTAACGGTAACATGTACTATGTATGTATGTATGTACATATGTATAATACATAAATACGTATATTCCTACCTGCTTTTTAAATGTAATTTGCATCAAAGGGTTCACGCTACAACATCACGTATTTGTGTGCAAGTCGAGGGATGACCTCCGTATTAACCCCTTCGCTGCTTGCGTTGTTTGTGATAAATGACTCCTGGGTGATTAATATGTGGCACCCGCGAGGACCGCGATCCATAATCTTGTTAACCCTGTACGAACGAACTATTTGCCAAACATTTTACGTAAACTGTCATCTCGAATTTGTCCTATTTTAAGTGCCACGTGGCTTGCGCCCACCCACTCTTGCAATTGTTTGTGTTTGCGATCGAGATTTTCTAAAGCGAATTAGTAACGAGAGCTGAAAGGCGAATAAGACAAACCAAAAATCTTATTAGAGTAAGATTATTATGATATAAAATAAAATTCGGTCGGGGATGTGCATTGTGCAAACGAAATCACGTGCATCGTAAAAGAGGAGATACGCGCAAAACTTGCACTTAAAACGAAGCGCGCCGTAAAAATGGCAATTTTTTTTTATTTTTATTTTATATTTTTCGCTTTTAATGCGTCGGTTTTAGTTTTAACGACGGTTATGCAAGGACAGTCGGGATTTTAATTGTAAAGATATCTCTGTGAGTATTGGCGAAAGTGGGTTTCAATAAAATTTAATACAATAACTAACACTATTAAAAACTAGTTAAAAATTAATCTAAATCAAACAACATCCAAATTATACCGAATAATCAAATCGAAATACATATGTATGAATATTCCATCGGATATATGTAAAGTACATATTATATGTACATAAACAATATTACATTTTATAAAATATTTTAAACAAACACCACAGCAACCGTCTTCTGGAATTTTTAATATGCAAACGTGACTAGATTAAAAATGTATATGTTATAGTTCAAATGTATCTTCCAGTTGTAATATATTTTGACTAGTTGTAGTATATACCGTCTAGCCCACGTAAGTTGATTCATATAGCGAATTCAATTCCAACTGGTCAAAATATATTACAATTGAAAATACATCTCAATTATAAGTTGGTATCAGGTTAGATGAAGAGGTTAGGTTTTCGTGAAATCTTCACTCGTGAATTAGTAAATTTAGTTGGAAAATAACATTTTTGTTTTGAACATATTCTTAGAGTTATCGAAATAGGATACTCATTACCATAATTCGTAATTTCTAGCAAATATTAAAGCATTATTGGATTCAAAAGCATTCGTAAAAATATCAGAACTGTTATATTATATTATAACTGACGCAGATTGTTGGAAGTGTATTTGTTGTTGTAGAGATATAATTCATTATTTGAATTGTATTCGAATATGAACGACTTAAAACGCCAGTCGGAATATATTACAACTGAAAATACACTTCGACTGTAACACATATAACCCATCTAATATTGTGATGAATCAATGACACTATCCGACCGTTCACAAGCCACCACAATGATTTCTTTTCAGACTCCTGTCATTATTAAGCGTTATAAATTAAATTCTTGGTTGAATAATGAACACGATGCTTTCATAACATCAATTTAATACCGAACAAATCCGATTCCGAATATCAGTCATCGGATCCTCGCGCAGACGTAATAATAAGCAGGAATCGTGTGATTAATAGCTCGAAATTGTTTGCCGCACTCCTTTTCCTTTTTTAAATATTTGTATAGCTGAGGGGTTTTTTTCTATCAAACGAACTAAGTAACTAATTCTCCTATGCTCGCAGCCGTGCTCAACATGCACGTATTAGTTGCATATCGAATATTACAAAACATCATCCATACATATGCGAGTTTAGTTTGTGACACTTTAATGAGCGATAGAAACTCAATAAGAAGGGTTTTCAAGATGGGATTTATTTCATTTTTGCAAAGTTCATTGAGCAGCAATTATCGCAACCGGAATTCGAACGTTTGAATATTCGAACCCCAAGGGGGATCGGATATTTGTTAAATCTTTTTCCGGGCAACATCAGTGCAGTTTTCTATCGTCAATAAAATATCTTTTTCGCGAAAGAGTAACCAATATTGAAATTCATATAATATTATAAAATATCCACTGATTTTTTGTGCATCAAATATCAGCGGGGGAGTTGCTCGTTCGCATATATCTTTATGTAATAATACAGGCATCGAAAATGAGGTATCGAAAAAAACTTTTAAATAAATATGTGTGTGTTCGACCCTCAAAGTTACCTGGGATTCGATCCTCTTTTCCTTTTGTTAATAGAATTCTACAAAATCTATAAGAAAGGTAAACATAATATAGCGTCGAAAATTACTGTCATCTTATAGGTACATACAACAAAGAAATAGAACCAATGAAAATTTTGAACGAAAATGGAGTAATTATGATGAAGACGTGTTCGATTTCGGTTTACTAAATTTATACAATGCGAATATATTATGCGGAATAAATATCAAAATAAAATCTTTAATCACTGCTATGAAGCAAAGTCTCATTTTGGGGATTATCTACTCATCTATATGTACCTACATATGTATATAAATTGGCGTAGAATACTAAAAAACATTATTTAATTTATCTATGTACGTAACAATAGATTAAGTTCTGTGATGATGCAAAAATTATAACTCAAGATTTTGACTGATTCGAACTCAGAATCAATCACTGATCATGTTTTCATGGTCTAGAGAAAATGTATGTGTGCTAGTATGTGTTTTTGTGTATTTTGGAGATTTTTTGAACACCGTTAGTCCTGTCAAACTGAAACTCAGAATCAGTTACTAAAATGCTTATCGATACGGCGTAAATTTTTTTCAAATTTTTGACTAAGTGGTACCTTCCCTTATAGATGTTTTTTTTGTGGAAGTTTTTGGATTCAATTATCTCCTAAGCCACTCAACGAATCGGATTGAAACTTTTTCACATGTAATAGAAATGATAAATGTTATACACTTATATTTTTTAAATATTTCTAGCTCAACCGGAAGTAGTAGGTTTAAACTAGAGAATCGAGGGTTTTTTTTATGTTTTACTCAGAAACTTTCGGGTGTATTGAACTAAAATTTCATATCCAGTATTTTTTTTTACATATAATACATATTTTATTTTATTTTACATACATATTTTCACATACATATATACAAATATACCAGGAAGGCTTAACAGGTAAACCCCAAATGCGCCTTCCTGGTCCACATAATTATTACATAGATACATGTAAATCTAAATATCTGACATCTATGGTCAGTATACATATATTACAAACATCGTATTAATACGATAAATAACTATGAATAACTTTCATGTAACAATACGAATTTTATATTCGATAAACAACCACAGAGACATCTATGGTGAGCAATATAACGAAACCTAAGATATAACAATAACTAAAGGTTCGCAACAGAAAATTGGGAAGGAAACGCCAATTTTACAGGAATCGTTTCAATGAAAATCAGAAAAATTGGCAAATTCTGATAAGAAACGATCGACCTAGACAAATCAAGGTCTGGCCAACAGCGAGACTTAGCGGGGATTCGAACTCGTAACATCAAGTACGAAATAATTCAACATTCATCACTAGACCACGCTGCTGCATATGTATGTTTGGATACCATTTAATGGTGCTTACGGACTAAACCAACGACGATTTTGGGCCAACTTTTTAACCAGCAGTAGCGTACAAAATATCGAAATAAAAATTAAATTTTAAAATTGAAATTAAATATCAAAATCAAGCTAAAGAGCGAGATTGAGCTAAAATTAGATCATCGTTGATGTTTTGAATTACAACAATGTTTTGAATTACGACGATACCGCATTTAAAACCAGAGAAATATTATAATTTCTCTGCGTACGAGCGAAAAAAAATATTGTTAAAGTCGTCACGAGATGTTACTGTATTTCCACGTGGATGATCGATAAAAAAAAACAATTCATAAAAAAACGCGGTGTCGGATGTCGGTGATTTGTCAAAGGGTTTTTTTTCTTTCGTCGAAATAAAATAATAATCACACATTATCCGATAAATTTTACCTCTGATTAATATTAATCTTTTAATTACTTGATGTATTTCGACGAGAGAAACAATTGAAGAATAAAAAAATCCGTTTGATGTGACCGACAACACCCCGGGTTAGCAAAAATCGTTGGATCGCCCATACTAATACATGATATATTCTCAGTAACTGCGCATTACGGGGAAGTAAAAATAATAATTCTTTGATTTTTTTTCGATCTTAGTGCGTATCTTCGTAAGTCAAAACATCTTCGACAAACAAAAGTCGAGGATTACCTGTATGTGATTGTGGATGATCTAATTTTAGGTCAATCTCGAAAATTTATTTAAATTGTGCATGTTCTGTTTTAACTTTCAATATTTAATTTTAATTTTAATATAATGATTATAATTTTATTTTGATACTTGAATTTAATTTTAATACAATAATAATAGTTTTAATTTTGATATTTAATTTCAATTTTTAAATTTAATTTTTATTTCGATATTTTGTACGCTACTGGTTTTAAAAGTTGGCCTGTAAGCCGTTCGTTGGCTTGGTGCGTACGCACCATTAGTCTAAACTCGATCTCTTCCATTATTCAATCGTAGTATGTACATATGTATATGTATGTACATATGCATATATACATATCTAGTTGCTTCATATCTATCTACATTTTGTATAACATTTAGTATGTAGATTCCCTGAACGTATACGATAAAACATACAATGTAATAAAACAACTCCATCGATATTTCGTACGTGGATAAAGTAAAAACTGAATTTGAATTTACATTGCATTTACATTACACGTACTTGATATAGCAGAATTCAATTTTTGATGAAATTTTTAGTACACAAAATATCAACAAATTGAAAAAACAATCTACTATGTATCACAGCAGAGTAATTGGAAGCTGTGCGGAGAGTGCACAGAAAGTGGGTCGACACTTCAGCACGCGTACCGACGTTTGGCGATCGGCGTGATAAGCCTACGTCTGCCTCCAGTTCTACAATGGGCCAGTTAATTGCGACGAGGAAATGCCACACACACATACATACAATATATATGTATTATGAAATTCTTGTTGCATTTTTCGAGGGCAGCCATGCATTTTCGGTCAAGGCATTCGTTCGTTCTTTCGTTCAGTTTCGACGCACCCCGTTACTAGCGCCAAAGGAATGCCGTCAATTCCGGACACATTGCACACACTTCTAATTCCGTAGCACGGTTTTAATTAAACCTGAGGAGTAATGCGACGGTCGTTTCCCCTTAAAAAGTGTCATATTTTCGGATGTTGCATGCTTAACGCCCATTATATACCAGTGACGTGTGCTAGTTTGTCGTCGGAAGATGTGAGGACGAGTCGAATCGATTTGACGTGCCTAATGTCAAAGCCGCCGCATTATGTGATCAACGAAAACATGTTCGTTGTCTGTCATAAATGTCAAGGGGTTAGTTATACTATATGAACATTAAAAGATACATAAACATAACACACACACACACACATACGAGCATAATTACATAATCCTAAATTAATATGCAAGGACCTCTGAAGTGCACTAAAAGTTTAAGAGAACACCTCAAGATTCAAAATTTTCGCTCAACTTTGCAGCGGCTTCTAAAATATAAATAGAAAATTGTCTTTAAACGTGAGCTAGTACAGGATTAGACTGATTCTATGTAAGCATTAAAGCTTCATACATATTCTTTTAGGAGTCTTTTTTTAGGACGCGTGCTGTATTTAAAAACACATGTGCTTTGAACGTGTAACAAAATATGAGCCATAATGAAATACTATAACTTCCTAGAAGTTTGAAATCAAAATGCAATCGTTATTATATAAATATAAGTTATGCGGTTGAACGTACATATGTAATTTCAGATGTAACATGTGGGTGTAATTATTAATAGCCGTGATACCGTTTTACGATACGCGAAATCAAATGTGCAATATGTACGTACATATATACATATATATATATACCTATATGATACATACACATACTCACTAGTGCTAAATTTAGTGAGCGAAAATATCATTAAATTGCGCATGAGTGCATTATAAAATAAAATTCATAATCACACTTTCAAAATGGCGTTCGTGTGCATAATGTGCGGTGTGGGTTACTACATGGCATAGTAGACGACGGTCCAATGTGTGTGTATTGTGTGCAATAATAAATTATTTATAAAATGAAAATGAAAAAGTTTTTATACGTCGAGATAAGACCCGCCAAGTTTCGTACACCTCGTAATGTATTATACTTGTTAAATTTGAAATAGCGCAAAAGTTAAATTTTAACGAACAATGAAAACACTCGTAATGGAACTTTTGACAGTGCAAGTTTAAAACACGAAAGGGGTAAAATCATATCATCAAGATATGGATCGTATAAAATTTTGGACATAATTATGACGCGTGTTTCCTCACAGCGAACATCAACATTCGAATGGAATTATCCAACAATACATTTGTCCTTTAAATAATATATGCGAAATTGTGAATATTTTTGTCATTTGGGGTTTTTTGTGTTATATTTTTAATTTAATATATGTATGTAGGTTCATATGAACATATGCATTTAAATTATAAGTATTCAAATGGTCAAAAGTTGTTGTAACTTTCGAGATGCCCTTCATATTTGCTCAAAATTTTGATCCGACAGATTTTTTTTATTAAATTTAGACAAATTTCAATGTACATATTTAAATTTAAATGTACGTATAAATAATTATATGTATTTAGTAGAAAATAAAAATTCCAATTCTTTTTTTTATAAAATATACTTAAACGAGTGGTTTGAATATATAGACGTCTGTATATATGTATATGAATACCGGAAATAAAAAGGACCTAAGTGCTATTTTTTAGATTTAAATATAAATCAGTTTTTGTTAATACATTGTTCAACAATTGTACAATCAATACAAACTTGCTGTTGAAATAAACTATTAAAAAACGATTTTGGGGACATGTACATATTTATGTATATGTCGGATTTTTTGGCACTTATGTAGGTCCTTTTTGTTTCCGATATTCATATGTATTTAGAATTTGCAGATTAGAATTTGTCGAAAGCAGCGAATTTTAGAATTTGGAATTAAATAAAATTCTTTGCTCTGCTTCAGCCCATTGAAATTTATGAAAAAAGGTTTTTTTTATTTAAGCACCACTTTCGCAGTATATTTTTTTTTATTCGCACTCATCGTTTAAATAGATTTGTTTTACACCAAAAAAATTCACATAGGATGTTTCTTTATATTGCTTAATTATGAAAAAAAATCGTAACTTTTTCAAACGCCAGTAGGAATTTTTGTTTTTACATAATTTTATACTTTAATCGATTTTGAAAAAAAAGCATCCAAATGTATGTACATACTCTATATCTAATGTACACATGTACATATGTACATAAATAAGTACCAATGATTCTCGCAAAATTAAATAGCAATTTATGTATAAATTTATATGCTGGAAATTAAATCACCATAAAATAGCTGAACGCAGACCACAATATACAAGAATAACTACATGCAAATGTATATAATATGAATAAAGTTTACCTATATATAAACATCTTCATCCTCTCCAAAGTCACGCTAAAATAAATAAAGAAAATATTATAATATTTATTTATTACAGAAAAACTTTCATTATACACATACATATGTATATTGTCTCAGTATGTTATGCATTCTTACCTTGAATTTGTTTCTATTAAATGGCAGTTTGAGAAGCATCATTCCATAGTCAAATCGGAATAAAGTCGATGGTCAATTACACGTCGTTGAAAAAAATAATAGCTAAAACAAAAAAAAAACAAAGAATCGTCACGAACCATATATTCGGTATTAATTATGCGGTCAGCTAAGCACCGAAGTAATTATGACACAATATGTAAGGTTGGGGTACGAAGCGATCGGTATGGACGCCTAGATAGGTTATTATTACGTAGATGAAAAAAAAAGTAGTTTTTAAATGATGGCTACCTTACAATGGAGGGTTAAATTATATGGGACGGTCTGTGTATGAGCAGGAACTCGCAGAGACCGCTCCAGGCGTTAAAGTTCTGTAATTAGGGCTTACATCTGGGCTACGTGTATATTTTGTTCAAGTTTTTTTTCTTCCCTGTACTATTCGAGTACCAAGAAAAATATTCATCGAGTGATACAGCCTCTGGAATAGTTAAATATGGTGTATTTAATACTTGCGGAAAACCCAAATATTAGTTAATATTACTATGTTTCATACGTACATATAATATATGTTAACTACACATAAGAAACGAAGTATGTATACGTATGTTATGTAAATTACGTATATTTAAATGTGTAGAAGGTGTGGATATTTTTCAAATGAAATTGTAATGGTTTCAAACTTGTCGATGCACTGAAGAAAAATAACAATTGAATTATGCTGTTTTTATTGTATTGTTTTTTTTTTCAAATTTCAATTGATTAATTTTTTGTTTTGACAATCCGGTTAGTAACGGAAAAACGGTTAACGCGATCGGTTCATTTTGAGTGATATCAGTGTTTAAAATATTACAATTGTGACGTTATTTACTAGTTCTAATCAAAAAGTGTGTTTTATGATTGCGGCATTGTATTCTGATATCGGTAGAATTCTATTTAACCGTAATTTATATAAAATTAGTACATATTTTATTCAAATTGTGGATCGTTTCAAGTGGAGTGTCGTGTTTAATAACAAGTGAATTGTTTTAAATTTTCAATTCAAAAATATATCGTGTGATTTGAGTGTCAGTTTTATCCAATGGATGGAAGCGTTCTGGAAAAAGGCAGGGGCATTTAATCATTGACTGCATGTCAAATTAGGTAATGAAATTTTTTTTAATTTATATGTTTCAATATTGTATGACTTGTAAGATTCAGATTTAATTTTCAGAATTAACGGAGGTTTGCTAGGCTCCAAACAAAGCCCTTTATTTCCATCATATAATGAGTGAGTTTATTTTTATTTAATGTTGATTTTCGGCGCTCATATTGCATTGAAATTTTTCATTATCGGATTATTTTGTGAGAAGAAAAATTACGAAACATTTATTTTGACTAAATTTTTATTATTATTATGAACGTCGAAGATTTTGTTTTTAAATATGTATTGGATATTTTGATTGAATTGTACGTACATAATTATGTTTAATTTTTTTTAAATTAATTCAGTAGTACTATTTGTATTCAGATGTATATAACAGATGTATTCGCAGTATATTCAGTATAAATATACTACAATACATATGTTATTTGTTGCCATAAGTATGTTTATAAAATGCTGAAAGTTCATTATGAAGACGGCTTATAGTACTCATGGAATTTCTTTCATATTTACTTTGCCTCTTTTTGGGAAGTCGTTGACTGGTTGAGAGGCGCGGCAATTTGAGTAAAGCGAAACGCCATTTCGTTTCCTTTTAAAGGCTGAAACTATTTCAGTTTCTTTGGCGTTCTAGAAAGATAAATCATTCTTTTTATGTACTGACGAGCGAGAGAGCGCGCCGAAGGAGATTTGCCGAATCTCCAGGGAAGTGCGAAGTCATTGTTTTCGTTTGTAGTTTTTTTTTAAGTTGATAGAATAGTATTGTATCGTATTTTTTCCGATCTTCATAAAATATATATTGAATGGGACAGGGTTTTCAAGTAAAACTTTAATTGTCACCGGTAGCAATTAATTCGCATATTTCCTAATTACACGATATATTAACATTTAAATAGCGCCGAGATAAAGTTAAACCGACCGAAGTGTGTTTGGTGGTCGGAGGATAGAGATGAGGGTGCAGGACATAAGGGAGGGGGCTAAATTAAACTGACCAGGGCCGGAATTAAAATAAATTATGTAATAACGAAGGATTGCGAAGGCAGTTTTCCGTGTGGCCTAAGAGCTTTCGCGTGTATTCCATAATATTACATTTTATGTAATAGTTGAACGCGGCAAAATATACGGTATTTGATTTCGACCTAACAAAGTTCTCGTGTAAAATACATTAAGTGCTTCTAACTTATATAAATAGCATTATTATATATCCTCTACACGCCTTTTCATAAAACTTTAGCCATAAATTTTATTAATTACGTGCATAGTTCACACGTATTATTCAAAGGTCGATGCGTGCTTTGTTGCGACCTTTAAAATTTTGTCGAAAATTAATAGCTAGCGCGAAATTAATTTTTGAAAATGGAATAATAATGAGGCTTTAACTAAATCGATGTAACGCGACATCTCGTTAGGTACATAAGGTTGTAATTAGATTTTGTAGCTCCGATATTGATCACACTATAATTTCTCGAATAGTCGAATAATTACATGCCGTGGTTGGTATTCAAATAAAGCCTTTCATTTGGTCATACTCTGTTTTGTAACAATAAAATATATTTACAACCATGCATTATATTTCTCAACCAAACTTTTTAAATATCCTTGGCAACTTGATTATTTTTATGGATAAAATATATATTGGTTTCTTATTGCATAAAATTTATCTATGGTTATTAATACTGTATAGATATTGTGTTAGAATAAGCTCTTTCGGAAATGAACAAGAGATTATTCAAGATTCAAGATCTCACATTACTATTTAATTTTAAAAATTGCATTTATTATTTTTTAAATTCCGTTATCACGTATGAAAGAATATACATATTTCTGGCAACACTGCCATTTCTGAAAACTTTGAAAAAAAGTTTTCCGGAAATCTTTTGAAATCAACTTTTGAACAACTTTGATCATACAGGACATTGAATATGCTTACGATTATTTATTATTTATTATTTATTTATTGATTTATTATTATTATTTTAAATTTATATTTTACCATGATTACATTACGGGTTTTACCCCCAAATGACACCTATGGTATTAAACTTGTACATATATGATTTTATAGATATAAATTTGAAATCATATTCAAAAAGTGGTGAAAAATAGTAAGTAGAATGGATTTTCTGATGATGATGAGCCGTTTCAACAATGAAATCAAACAAGTTTACAAATTTTGATAGGAAACGATCGACTTGGTCACAAATATCCAAATCTGACCAGCAGCACTGCAGAAATACTCGGAATAAATTCTCTTCAATTGAGGTCAACCCAGGGCTTGAATCTGGGAACCTTTCGGTAGTTTGCATTAACGCAATCAATAGGTTATACTGTTTTTGCTATATGTTTTTGTGGCAATACGCACAAAATATTGGTTTTTTTTGGGTAATTTTGGAACAATTCGGTGGTCGAGTTCGACTTGGAATTTTTAAACGTTTAAACGTTATCTTCAGGTGACGCTAATCGCTATTTGAGCCGAGTTGAAAAGTTAAAACGTTAACTTGTGACTCTCGCGCGAGCTAAAAACCGGCTGTGACAAATGGACGTGCCGAGCCAACTAAACCCGCTCATTATTTTATTAAATGCCCTTTTGATTTTCTCCACGTACCCAAAAAACGGCGAAAAAATCGAAGATTTCATCCGGTACGTTTGGAAAAATTCGAAGGAAAAATAGCGCATTTAGTTAGTGTCGCATTTTTATTTTGACGTTCGTCGCGTGCCGAAAGGTTTCCGCCATTAACTTATTAAATAAGCATGCCGTGTTTAAATGTTCCGCACAATAAATACACGTACTAAATACGCAAAAGATTACGATCTGAGAGGGTGGATTTTTTACACATTACAACCCTGAATCGGCGGTGTGACAATTTTCAATTTCACTACAATTGGATTAAATTTTATTCTGCTTCAATGCTGAAATTGATTTGTTAATTTTGTTAAACTTAAAGCGTTTCGCAATTTTGAACTCCTACCTCTGTTTACAAATCCGTCGTTATTATATGAGGCGTGATTTCTAGTCGTATGTTAATATTGATAGTGTCAAAATCAACGTTCTGAATATCACAAGATCCTTCGAGCCGGATTGATTATATCCTTCCATTCACGCTCAAAATAATCCTCGAATTGAATCCAATAATGTAAATAAAATTAAAAGTCACCTCTAATCTCTGGGGGAAAGCGATAGAAATTCCGTGGATTGAATCTTATTCGATATTTATAAATTTTGATATTAAAGCTCTTTGTATTTGTCGTTTCAATTTTCAAATTAAAAAATATTGGTCAAAAGTTTTTTTAATTTTATCAATAGCATTCCATTAGCTGCCGTCAAATTTGGATGCAAATACGTAAATAAATATTGAATTCAAACAAATAGTACATAATATATTTCTCGCCATATGTAAAATGTAATGTTTTTGTATGATTTTATTTAACCATGCTTTTTTTTTTTTTCTCGCCATATGTAAAATGTAATGTTTTTGTATGATTTTATTTAACCATGCTTTTGATTTTATTTGTCTACGGGTTTAATCTTATCATAAATTTTGGCCCTTCTTAAACCGAATTGATTGTCTTTAAATTTCGCATGTAAATATTTCCGTTGATAATACAATATTATATCAAAATTCGACCCCCTTGCCACCCTAAAAACAGTTCATCGTACGAAGTCTTCGGATCATCGGCAAGCGTTTCATACAATTTTATATAATTGGATTTAAGGAATATGACAACTGCTTTATATGAATTAAAACTAATATATATATATATATATATATATATATATATATATATATATATATATATATATATATATATATATATATATATATATATATATATATATATATATATATATATAAAAACATTACTTTTAAAATTGATTTGCAAATCCAGGGTTAAATAGCGTGTTGCTGTTATTTTCACTTTTCATAAAAAATATTAGCACGACCGAGTCTTAAATCCGACAAGCTTACGATTAGCCGTTTTTTGTAATACATTTCTTAATTTTAACGCTTTCACATTATATAAAAAAATAAAATATAAACGATCGACTATCAGGACTGTTTTCGTGTGTATGTGAGGCTTAAATACGTCCTTGAACTTTAAAAGCTACAAACAAAGAACTCTTTCTGAGCACGTATCTTCCGAGCTTAAAGTTTTGGCCTTTCGAGCCGATTGAGTGTGACTAATTCGTAATTCCTAGAGTGCATCCTAGTGGTCCTAGTTTTCAGGGAGCAGAGCGGTCTTCTGATTAAAGGCAGGTGATAGATGGCCGGCTCGGGATTAGACGAAATATTGTAATAACGCCCCTATTGTCGGCTGGAATCGATCCCGACAAAAGCAGCTCTAAGGAGCGTGTTGCTCCTTTTAAAACGGTTGTATTATGTATTATGCGCGTTATAAACCGACGTTTATATACGGGGTATGAAGATCGATGTTGAAGAAAGAGTCAGAAATACCACTCGCTAACGACCTATTGTTTTCGCACGCCGACCTCGAAACCCGTCTGTGAAATATTGGATGTTAAAAAGTTAATTTTTGTATGAAGTCATTCTCTTTCGTTGCTACATTGTTGAGTTGAGTTTTAAAAGAATATCTTCATGTAGCTTTTGAGAGCAAGTAAGATGGACTCTTCATTGTTTCTGCTGCGTATTACTAAAAAACTTATATTCATAAACCAAACTATAAAATAGTTATGCTTTCCAGAACAACGTTTTATAGCATCATCAATATAAATATATTGTTTTTTTGTTTGTTTGTATAATTTTCAATTTGAAACCGTAAAATTTTGAATACTGTATGTACATATGTGTACATACAGTATTGAATACTGTATGTACACAATTTTATGAATAATTGCATTTTCTTCATTGTATTATATTTTTCTAAAATAATGTATACATACATGCATACCATCATCATTTATAGCCATTCATCATCTACGGATGGATAAAAGCCTCTCCAACACACTTCCATTTTTCCCTGTTTCAAGCAACTATCATCCATCTCACCCTGCACATTTTTCTAATTTCGCCCACCCATCTTCCTTGCGGTATTCCTGTTACCCTTTTGCATTCTCTCGGGTACCATTCAAGCACTTCTTTTGTCCACCTTTCGTCCATTCGTCTAGCCACGTGGCCCGCCCATTGCCATTTCAATCTCTTTACTCTATCCACTATATCTCCGATTATTATTTCATCATCACTGAAAAAACACATTAATCGAAGATAGTTTCTTCAAGTAAAGTGGCATTTTGCGAGACACCTCTGTGAGGGACAGTACATATAAATTAAACACGAAATTTTAGTAAGAAATTAAGAATGTCTTTTTAGAAAGTAATTAAGAATGTATTTTTAAATTAGCTAAATAGCTAAAATTATGTAAATAAATAAAAAAATAATAAATAGTAAAGGGTTTAAGCATATTCATTGCATTGGTGGTAAATCATAAGTAATTATTTGTGTACATATAATTTAGAGAATTAATGTGTTAACAAGTTAAACGAAGACGATTCATCGGTAAGATAAAAGTACATTGTAAGGTGCGTGGACGTACATATTATCACACATGCCAGGATATTTTATACCCGGTTAAAAACGTTTCTCGTTCCTAATCTGACACGTGATAGAAATGCCCCACCGGTATTCGAACCGTGCACCGGACCGTGCACGCGATCCGAAACGACAGGGTCAAAAGACCCCGGCTATTTAAATAATTAAAAATACGCGTACCCCAACGGGGAACGGGATAACGTTGATCATAATTCGTTTTGACGGCCAAAAGACCTGTAACAGACCGTCGACCGTTTCGAAGAAACCGATCTCAGACACTTTTGACGGGGCACAGAGTGCGATAGGTACAGCGCACAAAATTGAATTTACGAACTGTAAGTAAATATCGACGAAACCTTCAAAAGTTCGCGTGGAAAAGGGTGGTAAACATTTTTATGTGCGTGTAAAATTTTACAAAGACGGCGGTGTACATATACCTATACATATAATGCGGGTCTACATGCTTATAAATTTTTAGCGCTTTAGCGGGGGTATATATACGTATACGTATATATACCCCCATATACGTACATATAATACAGAAATATGTATGTATGAATTTTCATTAAAAAATATTAAATTTGTCGAAAAGTTTTTTGCATCTAAATCATTCAAATTTTCTATTTGTATAATATGTGAAACTAGTGTATTTATACCGGCTTCTCTCGGTTTTTTTAAAATAAGCCGCTTAAACATGGCCAATCTAATAGTAAACATTTTATTAAATTTATTTGAATAGTTTTGTTTTATTTAAATTTATTTGAATATTCATTCGTTTTTTTTTTATCAAATTGAACGTCTCGGATTTTACGAACCAAACAAATAAACAAAGATACATACATACAAAGTCTCTTTCGAAATTATGTATAATATATGTATATTAGATTTGGACAAGATGTTACACAATTAGATGAAATTTGATCATTACAAGGCTATTCTTTTAACTGATAATCCAATGCTCGGTTTAGAAAATGATATTCGATCAAAGCGTTTTGTCAATGATGACGTATGGCATTGAATGCCAAAATCTTAAAGTCCAATGCACTCAAAGCTGTATGGAACGCTGTATGCTGGTCATAATTTGGAGAAATAGGCAACGGAATACGTGGGTGAGAAAAATGACAAGGGTATTGGATAAAGTGTGGAGATTTTCAAGAAGAAATTTTTATTTCTTTCTTTTTTCGGTCTTTAGTCTTTATTTTTTTTTCTTGCCAATTCTATTAGTCGGTTTTCTATTTATTATCAAAATATATAAATTAATTTATTTACACCATGAATTATTAAAAAATTAACTCATTACACGTACACGAATGTACATACATACATACATACATATATACTTTAAATCACGTAAAATTTCTTATAAATTCTTATCACAGTAGTACTATAGATTTATTAATACTGTAAGTATACAATAGTATTGTTGCGTAGGTGTGGGTTCAGGACCCAAATGAAAGGTCAAAGTCGCTTCACAGCTTTTATTCAACGATTCAAGAGGTCCACACGGATCGAGCGCTCACTCCAGAATAATCTGATCTACCGTATGTACCTCCTTATAGAGGACAAGTTGCCCACCACAGCTTCCCCGGTCCATATATGTATGTAAGGTCTACCGTGGTGAGTTTATTATTCTATGAGAACTCCAACGTATCCTTTGTTTGGGCACTTACTGAGTCCCGTTCGCCTAATATCTTTATTGTTCACCCACGAATGCACTTCGTGGATACTTAGTGGATAATCTCTCTCTCTCATGTTCACACGTTACAGTACTATATATTTACAGTAGTACTGTAGATTTTGATGATTTATTCAAAACCCGGTTTTATTCAAAAAGGCTTTTTTTACTAAGCTTTTCTATGTTTCACTTTGCAAATGATTATTTGTAACAATATGTATTTTGATGAGAGGTGTACAAAACAGAAACGAGTGGAATCGTGTTGGAGAGGTCCTGAACCAACAGTGAATGGTGAATGGCTGGATATGATAATAATGATGACGATGGCAATAAAATATATTTTGTTATAAATGAAAAAACAAAAAATCAATGAAAATTATCTATTATTTTTAAAATTTCATCCCTTTAAGATGCAGTGAAAGCACCACTATAAATTCAAAGTACATTTGTTTATAAAATTATACAATATTATAAATATGGCAGATAGAAAATTTGCTCACAAAACATTTATTTAAATCAAAAGGATTTGAATAAATGTTTTATGAGCACTTTAACTATTTGCCATGACAGGAATAAAAAATTATTTCATTTTTCTTTCTTCTTGAAGTAAATTTTCATCATAGTATAATAAGAAGAGGTTAGTAAAAATACGTTTCTACGGCGATTTCGCACTAACGGATGATGTTTATCAAAAGTACAAATGCAAAGCTTTTCATTAGTAAACTTTTAAAATATTTTACTTTAATAGTAGTCTTTTTGCATTAATATATTTTTGTTGAGACTTGAAGTGCGTGCCTAATGTTTATTCGGTACAAAAGTTTTAGCTCAATGCCCGATGAACCTTTTCGTCGGGCATTGTTGTGTATTTCCACGGTTCATGTTAGAAATACCAAACAGTGCATTTATTTGTGCATGTCTGGTTCATCGCAAGACCATGTGCACGTCAATCAAAATTATGCACGGCCCTAAAAATAATATTTCTTTATGCGTTCGTACAGAACGATCGCATTTTTACGACGTTAAACCCTTCTCATTGTAATTGTGCATAAAATCGGAATGCAATATTTTGCACGAGCTCTCTCAGCGATGCACGATATGACTCACCGGTCTTAATTTATTATTTTGAATATTAAAATATTAAAATAAGTATTTTTTTATTTAATTGCGATCGGTATCAGTTTTTTCAGGCGTACAAGGGCATTCAGCGCACAAACGCTTTCAGTGTTTACTGAATAAATTTCATTGAATAATTTTTCGAACAATCTGACAATTTGTCTCGTTGATTGGTTGGACATGTAAATTTTTAAATCTCTCGACCGACACGATTCCATTACAGACTAGCGCCGAAATAACAAAAAAATAGGCGCATAAATAAACAGGGGTACGACAGGGGTTGTAGAATAAAGCCCGTAGCCGTAAGGGCAGATTTCATATTAAAAAAATACTGAAAAAACGGGGAATTTCTGTCGAGTTACGATTAAAAATGC
Source organism: Arctopsyche grandis (assembly GCF_051622035.1). Classification (NCBI taxonomy): domain Eukaryota; kingdom Metazoa; phylum Arthropoda; class Insecta; order Trichoptera; family Hydropsychidae; genus Arctopsyche; species Arctopsyche grandis. The sequence goes on along the minus strand of NC_135359.1, from coordinate 16,578,815 downwards.
GGCCACTAAAAACCGTAAATTTTAATACAGGCGCGTGCGCAACATAAACAACAAGGGGATGTGAAAAGCGCAAATGTGTGTTTCTCTAATTTTTGTATCGCGGTTCAGTAGCACTGATATACCAGTGAACAAAGTGAATTTCCCGTGGGTATTCTGCGGATATTTTCTTGGGGCTTGGCTGTATTGTAATTAATTAAAGAGAATATTAATGTTGCAACAGAAACCCTCAAACTTTCAGAAAAAAATGTTTTATTTATTCATTTACCTGATAACTGTATCAATTATGAAAATAATTTATTATATTCAGACGTGTTCATTATATATTAGTATATTTATGTTGTTGTAAAAATATCATTTACTTTATATGCGCTATGATTACGTATGATGATTACATTTTTCCATTGCAAAATTCCGCATTTAAAAGATACCTAGTTTGCTACATGCTGCAGTAGAAAAAAAGCCACTACATTTAAGTTTATTGTAAAAACAACTTTTAAAATCTTATCTTTAGAATAAAACACCGCTAAAAAGGCGTTCCACATAAATTTATGTTTGAAACATTAAAATGAATAGATGCTAAAGGTAAAGGGGGAATTGGAAGATAGGTTTGAGAGACATGAGATGGCTTAAAGCAAATAAAAGAAAAAGGCCGATTTTCAATATATATACATATGAGCCGTTATTTTAAAACACTATTTGTGTTTGAATTAATTCATAAATTGTTGTCACTTCTTTTAATTCGATAGATATGTCCAAAATCTCGGAAAAGTAGAATACGTATTACAGGCCACCGGTATTTTTATATATTATTAAACGCATTATAGTTCATGTTTTGCGAGATATTTCTCGAAATGATTAAAAGTGGACTTATGCCACTTTCAGCTATAACGGCATAACAGGGTGGGGGGCATTTTTTAATACAAACATTTTTTTTCAAAAATAAGATATGTTTTTACGAAATCAAATTATTAGGCTATTATTATTATTATCAGATTATTATTATGTTTTTGCGCAATCGGATGAAAGATCATGTATCAGCTGCATTGATGTAATTTTATACTTGAAGGGCAGAGTAGTGTGTTCACATCCTCAATTTAATAATGTTACTTTTTGGACAAAAAGACGCGTTTAAATTATGTTTTTAAACGCCGAATGTGAATTTTAATTATTATGTACATATATGTCCTCTAGGGTGGTGGCCATTGACCTCGTGCCACCACCGTGGATCCATCAGTGATATGTATGTACATATTTACGATACAAGCGACTTTTAAATTGTTTATATGTATGTATGTACATATGTACATAAGTATTTCTAAATCAAATAAATTTGATCATTTTAATTAGTTTTACAAATCTCTTCTTACTTTCACTTATTTCATATTGCGAAACCTATTCATTATATTACTTCGAGAGAATTTACTCATTTACTATATCCATACATATGTATATTGTCTATATACAGTACAATATGAAATTAGAAAAATGTGTGGGATGATATGGATGAGAGTTACTCAAAACAGAGACGAATAAAAGCGTGTTCGAGAGGCTTTCATCCAGCAGTGGATGGTGAATGGCTGTAAATAAAGATGATGATGATTGTTCTAAGGATAGGGATCGGGGAACTATTGTTAATTTCTTAGAAAAATCATGGTTTTACAAGCTGTTTTGCTCTCTTGCTTTGAACTCTAATGGAACGGTCTATTGTTATTTACAATTGCCCTGACGAGTAGCCGGAGTCTAATGATGATGTTCAGTATTAGAAAGATTGTTAGCTATGCAAATCAACAGTTGCAATTGTAAATAACGAAAGACCGTTCCATCAGAATTTGCACTTTGGGTTGTTGGGTATATTTTAGTAGAAAAGTCAGTTCAAAATATTTTTAAAAATAACGTTGTGAAACTCGCACTTTATGGTTGTTTTTGACATTTAACAGCAATCAAAATGAAATGATATCCCATTTGATAATGTCAAATAATATACACGTTGTATGATACACACTGTGAGCTTTTAGCCGAGTGACTAATCATAACCATCAATCATATGGCTATAACAAACGATATTACGTATTTCAACAGCTTTAACATGTTGTCTTCGTATAATATCACCAAAGTTATATAAGTCCTCTGTATAACCCGCTAACGACTCTTTTAATTCAATATTCGTGCTTACATATACATACATACATGCATATGTACGTATTATATATCAGTGTTTGGAATACGGTGTGTGTTTGTGTGTTAACTTTTCGGCGAACACAATTGGAGGGGTGCCATTTTTTTGGGCCACACAGTCGGAGCCTACCAACTGTTGCACCGGTGCATTGTTGTCATTGGCATTATATAGTTGTTAAGGTGTCTTTTGATACGAGTTCCATACCCATCCCCAAAGGAATGGCATCCTTTCGAATTATATTTACAGAATGGTTCTTTTCGTGCAAAGGCTCCCATTCATCGCAAAACGGATGCAAGCGCATCTGCCGATGATGATATCATTTTTTTTTATCTATTATGGATGACGTTTTATGTTAATTAAACGACAGTCTGAGTCTGAAGGCGCGTGCCTCACACCTTTACTATGACGTCGTTTTAAATTAAATTGGTCGGCGTATTGTGAAAGCTTTTTTTAATTTTCAACAGAATTGTGAAGAAATTGTTCAATAAAAAATTTAATACTTTCATCGTAATAAAGGGTGGATGTACTGGTAATTTCCGTTGGAAAATAATAAAGGTTGGCCGGTTTTATCGCGAGCCGCCACACGCGAAATTGCATTCTATTGCATTCGCGTTGCAACTGGGCCAAGTGTTATTGTTGACGTATGACCGCTTTTCAATTCAAAAATTTACGACTTTATTTTATTGTTTAATTTTCAGTTTCCATATTCGAAACGTCGACTTTATTGCCTGCCATTGTTGAATTTATTTATGTTTCTGTTTTTATATAGGTACCCATGTATGTTAGATCGCCATTTTTACACACTGTTAATTGTTGTAGTACATTCATACATATGTAGGTATGTATGTTGGAAAACAAATAACGTTTGCTTAATTTATTGAGGATATATTAATTAACAATATTATTCTTTCTTTTTTTACATACATAATGTAACAAGATAATTTATAAGTTGACGTAATTTTAATTAACAAAACCTTGGAAAATTTATTTGTCATTTTTCTTCAAGTATAGTATAAATTTTCGTATGCGAGACAAACTTAAGATTCTAATATAAACTTCTCAAGTTTTGAAATATTTTATTAATGTAGTCTAAATTAATTTATGAATATAACATATAAGCCCGCAAACGTGATTTATGTAGGTTTTCGCTATTTGATTTTGGTATAAATAAATATTACGTACTATCAATATTTGTAAGAAATAACTTTGATATGGTATCTGTTTTTCGTCCTTCATATTTTTTTTATAAATATTTAATTTACCTTGATGTCATAATGGGTTGCCCTCGAGTGACATATGTACATATATGGCATTAAACTTGCATATTTGAAATTAAATGGTAGGATGATTTTTGTCAATTAGATGAGGAACCGTTTTAACAATTAGATCAGATAAATTGGCAAACTCTGGTAGGAAACGATCGACTTGGAGTCACAAATATCCAAGTCTGACCAGCAACACTGCAGAAATATTCCGAATAAATTATTTTCAATCGAAGTCGACCCGGAGCTCGAGCATTAATGCAACCAGCGAGCTATACTTAAAGCTTTCTATTAGTTTGACTTGTTATATTTGAATATCACCCATATATGTATATATTGCAAACTGCGATGAAAACGATACTGATTTATATGCAACTTAAAATTTGTTCTATTTGTGATATTCATATATTAATTTCAAACATTTTGGGAATAGGACCAAATAGCAATATTTTCAGATATTCTTGTAGGGCCAAATTCTACATTTTTGTGGACATTATAGAAAATGACTGCAGTTTATGTTAATCATTTGTCGTTTTTGTAAAGATTTTTGCGATTTGAAATTTGTTCATTTGTGTGATTTGAGACCGTAGTTTAGAGACCCCTGTGTCAAGTGAATGAAATTGAATTCTCTGTCAGATTTTTGGTCGTACAATTTTATTCGATGCGTATTCGCACACGAATCGAAACACAGTTTCCACAATGCGAAATCCTCATTGTGGGGAATATAGGGGACTTAGGCTACCCCAAAAACACCTTTATTACAGCCAGACAATGGTCCCGGCCATAATACATAATGCACGTTATTTTTTATGATGAACCGCGTCTATTGTCACTGTGTTTTCCTTTTGTCAATAATATACCACCTCTCTCCGGACGATTGTTGCATTTGTTGCTCATTTCACGTTAAAATTAAAATGTAACCAAGTATTATTATTGCTCTCGTATTGCGTGTAATATGTCAATTCCTTTTTTGGCACTCGTGTTGATTGACGTGGGTGTAAAGTTGCATTTATTCTTGCGGTATATCTATTCGCAATTCATCGTGTAATCTAACGAATGACTAGTACTCGAATAGTTTTGATTAAGTGTAAGCGATTACATATTTTAAGGGTTATCAAATACCACAGCTGATTTCTGGCAGAGTGACGCCCCTGTTATTGATACATTGAGTCGTATTTCAATATCTATTGTATGACGACTTCGCATTAATTTTTCGCGCGTCCTTACGCCGGCTACCGCACAATGGTTTTCCATGCAAAATAAAATTGTCATTTTCCGTATCGTTTGTTTCCACATTTTCCATTGTAGCAATAATGCGACAATATAGGCGAAATGGAAACATCCATTGTGCGACTCACCTATTCAATACACGACAATACACTTCTTAGTCCCGTTTATATATAGACAGCTATGCGTGTGTGTGCGTATATGTGTGTGAAAGGTAAATAAAGATATCATTGAGCGCAAGAATTCTCGACGGGTCGACCAGTGTGCCAGGTGTACGTCCCATTGTTCATTTTTACATTTATTGACATGCGTGTGTTTGCTGCTGTAAAAAATTTAAATTATCGCCATAATAAATGTCTATCTACAGACAAAAGGATTGAGAGACTGTGACTTTGATAAAGAGTTGTATTGACGTGGCTAATTTCTGAAATTAAATCGAATAAACGTTGCTCTTAAGTTATTACTCATTATCATAAATTTGCACATTTTGATACACAATCCTTAAGGATTGTAAATAGGTTTTTGAGCTCTTTTTCCTATTATGCTGTAGATTAACATTAGAATAATATAATACTATGATTACTAACCAAATTAAATTAAATTGTAAAATAGAAAATGATCAGTAGATTAGTAGCTATTAAAATAAATATAAGATGTATTGAGAACATAATTTTGTAATAATAAAAAGCATTTAAAAATCAAAAAATACACAATCCTTATAATTATAAGGATTGTGTATGGTACATAAGCTATTTACAGTAAAATTGATTATATTAACCTTTCCTCCCCTGTGACATGTATTTACTACAACTCGACTCTAATAATGGGAATATCGATATGACATGTAATAGATTCGAGGTTCAGAATTTTTGTATTCCTCCGTAATATAGTTACGAATTACGTCAATGTATGTGTACAAAATACATATCATCGGAGCGCGCGGATGTTTTTGGCACCGTAAGGGAAAGATACTAAGTATAAGGTTTATTATTATTTTTGAGTAGTTGAAAATATGTAGGAATGTATTTAATGGAATGTCTGTGTACATGTCAACAAATTGAGAAAATAATGGCACATAAAAAGTTTTTGAAATTTGTTATTAAATGGGATAAAATGAACAATAAGCAAAATTTTATATAAGAATATGAATCATACACAATATGTGATCATTAATTTTTTCCCTCAAAACGGTACAACTACTGATTTTTCGGTAATAGTATGTGTATTCAAGAAAATGCATACTTCTTCATAGTTCTTATTTATTATTGAAAAGAACAGGAACGAAAATAAATAATGTGTGTGGTCATATCTTGTCTCAGAAAAAAAATACCCTCAGGAGTACGCCAAAGTTCTCATTTAGGTCCTCTATTATTTCTTATTTACATTAAAGATATCGGGTCCTGATTCTTGAACTCATCTTTTCTGCTAATTTGTTGACAACATTACAATTAAAAAAAACTTCCATCGAAGATTACAACAGACTCAAACGCCTTCACTAACTACTGTCTCAGTAATCAGATGTTTCTCAATGTTTACACATTACATTCTCTAGACTTCAATCTCCTATATTGTTTTATTTTCTTATCAATACTAGTTAAATACTAAGGGTTGATTGTGTAAATGACCTTGGCGTTTTACGTGATATATAAAGTATATTTGGTGTTGATTTCAAATTAGAATATGAATAAAATTCTTTGAAAGATTTATTAAAATTTACATTAGTAATTAGCATTGCGTTAATAATTGCGCCTTGCAACTGTGTTTTTTCGCTCGTTCATAACTTATTCATGAGAGAAACAAACCCTTCATACGGGTGCATTAGAAGCTGTGCTTGGGGATAGGCTACCTAAAAACGGGACGAATTAATCATAAATAATTTATTATTAAAGATTGTAGCTGAGCAACATTACATTTTAATACAAAATATTATTTTAGATTTTAACAAAAATGCACCAATAAAAGTATTTCAAATTCCAATTCATATAATTAGTAGTCTTATTTGATGTATTTTGTAATTATCTATAGTTTTAAGTATGTATACTATTAATTGTATGTTGTTTTGAAAAATAATCAACTATATACATACGTATATGGATAATATTTTCAAAGTTGCAACTATATGAACCTTTTTTGTGTAATGTAATAGAAAATACGATAATCACAGGATTATTATTGTGGTTGTGTTAATTTTGTATTATATTTAGAAGCGGAATAAATGTGCAAGGAAGTGATCGCGTGTGGATTTGGCTTTACGGATTTTCGCAGAACGAGAGTGCGCGTCACGTACTTTTAGGTAGTTTTCCAGAGTTGCTCTCGAAATACTTTCTCAATTGAAAAACTTTCCTATAATTCGCCATTTTGATTGTGCAAACTGTCCAACTATCCGATCCCCGACTTGGGCATATCGTCGAATCGAAAGCCTCCTTATACAGCAGTACAAAAAGTAAGGCCCGACGCCTAAAAGTTTAAGTGCACGTCTATAATTCTAGCGTTAAATGACGCTTATTTTCGTTTTATTAGCGTTTATAGCTCGATTTACGAAATCGCTTAAGACCTATCGAAACTTGGATTGATCTCCTTTAAAAGGTGAACCTTGCCTCTTCGCATGTGAAAAATTCGCACACGTACATATACGGGCGGCCCGCTGTCACAAAGGGTTCAATTCGAAGGGTGGGCGAGATAGGGGAGGCGATTTTACAATTTTGTTCGAGGGCATTTTAATTTATAATGGGCGGGTCGATTCTTTGAATCGCAACAGTCCTTTGTAGTCGAAACGGTTCGGTTGTGTCCGATCCAATATCTACGATTTGGAACTCTCAAAGGCGGTCGCAAGACGTACAAAATTAAAAGGGTCCAGCAGGAACGTGGCTGGAATTTAAATTGAATATACATAACTAATTCACTGACCGTTTGAGAATTAAGATAATTTCGCTTTAAGTATTTTTAAGCCACAGAGAATAAGTTTTTCAGGCATTTCTGCCTGAAAGGCCTGATCTAAATAATTTAAACGAGATCTATCAATAGATAGATCCAATGGGTAGAACATTTCTTTACTATTTTTACAGGAAAGAAATGTTCTACCCATTAAATAAATCTATTGATAGGGGTCTACCCCACGGGATCGAATTAGAAAGGCAAAGATCGAAAATCGAAAGATCTTAAGTCGAAAGATAAAAAAAGGGTGCATGGTAAACGGTACATCCTCACTTAATTTGCGCGAGCAGGATACAACAGGAACGAGAGGAACAGGCTTTTCCTCCCGTATTAATGTGCACGCGCAGAATACGGAAGGAAAAGCCTGTTCCTCTTGTTCCTGTTGTATCCTGCTCGCGCCAATTTAGTGAGTATGTACCGTTTTTTTGTTCTTTTGACTTAAGATCTTTCGATTTTCGATCTTTGCCTTCCGATATTTGGTTTTTCGTGCATTTCTAATTCGATCCCGTGAGGTGCACCCCTATTGATAGATATTGTTTAAATTATTTAGATAGATAAACGCAGCACAAAGCTGTATTGCCCTAAAATTGCTTCTAAAGATTCATTTATACTACCTAGCCGTCAACTGCACGTAAACAGCAATACGAAAAATAGTACATAAATATAGACACATTCATTTGTTCCGTAATATTTACATGGCGTATCTGTAACAGCAGTAACCGAAACGATCCATGTATTCAATAACAGTACATGTCACCAAAACGTATCAAGCAGAACTGGTTTTATTTGGCCACTTTGGAAATATTCACGCATGACGTGACGTCGTTGTGGCGGGTGCACCCGTACTAACGAAAGTGCTACCATGCGCATATGATTAGTTTTGTAAATGTTATATTGTGTCAATATCGTCGTGTTATGTTACTTTATGTAATCTAATTTTGCCTTACACTTGTCCAAAATAAGTATTGAACGTGCAGAAAACGGGCAGTGCTGTATAGTATGGATAGAAGTTGACTTTTCCGTGCAGTGCTGTGCCGAGCTGTTGATGCTAATTTCTGGATAGTATAAACGGGCTTTAATACGTCGAAATCACTTATTTAATCTTTGACCAGCAGCATGGATCAGAGGTTAGCGTGTAATGATTTCAATTATTTGGTCACGGTTTCAATTCCTGGCTGTGCTGCTGGCCAGATCTTGGATATGTGATTTCAAGGTCGATCGTTTCCTACAGAGTTTAGCCAATTTATCTGATTTAATAGAAACGGTTCCAAAAAATTGGCAACTCTCCTATTTCTCGCAAAATTCGAGTTGACAGAACCTCGAATTCGCTGATTTATAAAAATGCTGCAAATTTGTCCATAGATATCTCTATGATTTATAATCGATGTTTGTAATTGGCCTTGAATAATACTTATGTACAATGATTGACCATAGATGTAATGTAAAATAAAAGAAATGTGTGTATACCTGTATTAATAAATAAATTCAATGATAACATATTTAGGTTCCATTGAATACTTAATCTCTATTTTATAGGTTTTCAAATGGTATTAAAAAAAGTATTCTTAAGATTTTACTACATTATTATATTACTAGCTGTATTACCCGGCTTCGCTCAGTGTTTATAATATAAACCGCTTAAACATGACTAAGCTAATTAAATAAAAAAAAAAAAAAAAAAATTTTAAAATTTAAAAAAAAAAATTAAAAAAAAATTAAAAAAAAAAAATAAAAAAAAAAATAAAAAAAAAATCAAAAAAAAAATCAAAAAAAAAATTTAAAAAAATCAAAAAAAAATCAATTTTTTTTTTTGCCTTCTAGGGCTTCGCCCTCGGCACCCCCCTGAGCCTTTGCCTTCTAGGGCTTCGCCCCTCCACGCCCCATGAGCAATTGCCGTTTAGGGCTTCGCCCCCATGATCAGTTGCCTTTTAGGGCTTCGCCCCTCCGCGCCCCCATGATTCAAAGCCGTCTAGGGCTTCGCCCCCCTTAGTTAATGCCTTTTAGGGCTTCGCCCCCCGCGCCCCCAAGATTAATTGCCGTTTAGGGCTTCGCCCCCCTTAGTAAATGCCTTTTAGGGCTTCGCCCCTCCGCACCCCCATGATTAAATGCCGTCTAGGGCTTCGCCCCCCCTAGTTAATGCCTTTTAGGGCTTCGCCCCCCGCGCCCCCAAGATTAATTGCCGTTTAGGGCTTCGCCCCCCTTAGCTAATGCCTTTTAGGGCTTCGCCCCTCCGCGCCCCCATGATTAACTGCCGTTTAGGGCTTCGCCCCCCTTAACTAATGGCTTTTGGGGCTTCGCCCCTCCGCACCCTCATGATTAAATGCCGTCTAGGGCTTCGCCCCCATGATCAGTTGCCTTTTAGGGCTTCGCCCCTCCGCGCCCCCATGATTAACTGCCGTTTAGGGCTTCGCCGCCCTTAACTAATGCCTTTTGGAGCTTCGCCCCTCCGCACCCTCATGATTAAATGCCGTCTAGGGCTTCGCCCCCATGATCAGTTGCTGATAAGGGCTTCGCCCCATCACGTCCCCATGGTTAATTGCCGTCTAGGGCTTCGCCCCCATTATCAGTTGCCTTTTAGGGCTTCGCCCCTCCGCGCCCCCATTATTAAATGCCGTTTAGGGCTTCGCCCCCCTTAGTTAATGCCTTTTAGGGCTTCGCCCCTCCGCGCCCCCATTATTAAATGCCATTTAGGGCTTCGCCCCCCTTAACTAATGCCTTTTGGGGCTTCGCCCCTCCGCACCCTCATGATTAAATGCCGCCTAGGGCTTCGCCCCCCTTAGTTAATGCCTATTAGGGCTTCGCCCCTCCGCGCCCCCATGATTAAATGCCGTCAAGGGCTTCGCCCCCATGATCAGTTGCCGTTTAGGGCTTCGCCTCATAAGGCTGCGCCCCATGGGGCTTCGCCCCATGAGGCTGCGCCCCAGGAGGCTGCGCCCCCTTGCGCCCCCTTCGGGGCCCCATGCGGCTAAGCTCCATAAGGCGGCGCCCCATAAGGCGGCGCCCCATAAGGCGGTGCCCCATAAGGCAGCGCCCCATAAGGCGGCGCCCCATAAGGCTGCGCCCCATAAGACAGCGCCCCATAAGGCTTCGCCCCATAAGGCTGCGCCCCATAAGGCGGCGCCCCATAAGGCAGCGCCCCATAAGGCGGCGCCCCATGAGGCTGCGCCCCCTTCGGGGCCGCATGCGGCTAAGCTCCATAAGGCGGCGCCCCATAAGACTGCGCCCCATAAGACAGCGCCCCATAAGGCTACGCCCCATGAGGCTGCGCCCCCTTCGGGGCCCCATGAGGCTGCGCCCCCTTGCGCCCCCTTCGGGGCCCCATGTGGCTAAGCTCCATAAGGCGGCGCCCCATAAGGCGGCGCCCCATAAGGCGGCGCCCCATAAGGCGGCGCCCCATAAGACTGCGCCCCTAAGGCTGCGCCCCATAAGACAGCGCCCCATAAGGCTGCGCCCCATAAGACTGCGCCCCATAAGGTTGCGCCCCATAAGGCTGCGGCCGATAAGGCTGTGCCCCATAAAGCTGCGCCCCCTTTTGGGCCCCATGGGGCTGCGCCCCATGAGGCTGCGTCCCCCCGGGCCCCCTTCGGGGCCCCACGGGGCTGCGCCCCTTGTGGCGCCCCTGGCGGGGCCCCATGAAGCTACTCGCCTTGCGCCCCCGCGGGGGTGAATCCATTGAATCGAAAAAAACAAATCGGCGCCCATGGATCGAAAAAAATAAAATCGAATCACGTGTTCGATGACGTCACTGATCTACGGACGATTACGACGACGACGACGACGACGACGACCAAGGATATTTACATACAAAGTCTCTTTCCAAATTATAGATTAGAGATACTATACTATTCGATTCATTCAAATTATTTTTATTGATAATTTTATTTCGGATCCTAAATATTTTATGTACATATGTATAATAAAAAAACCCATTTCGTGACTGATATGACATTTGATTCTTTAAGCTATATACACCCTATTTCTATTTAAAATCATATTATTGATATATGAAAATCTTCTATGAGTTTTTATTGTGTGTAGCTTTCATATTTACTGAAGGTGCGTTATTTTGATATTTCTTGCATTTATTATGTAACTTTTCCTATTGTATCCGGCTGAAAGTTACCAAACGATATTAAGGTAATTTTTAGCGTATGCATAATTTATTTTCGTACCTATGTATACATGTTTGTGTATATATTGAATTAATGTTGTAATTAGTAGTTCACCAACGCCTTTTGACAGTCGATTGATGTTTGCTGTCGAAAAGTTAGTTTGTATCATCCAAAGTTTCGTCCCGAAGTGAATCCAGTGCAAACGCTTCGCCAACTTTCGACTAAGAAAATAGATTGTGTGATTTTCAGACTAACTAGTTGTAATACATTTAATTGACCGACATCCAACACTTTTATACATGTGTGTTGTTAGGCTTAGTTCTCTACAGTTTGTTTTGTCTGCTCGGATCTTTCCATTACGATTCGTACTTAAATATACCCACTTAAATAAATACATATGTATGTATGTATGTACATACATACATATGTGTGTTACTTACTATAAAGAAACACCGCTAATGTTTAACAGCGCACATTCGAAAATGAGCTAATAATGTTTTGTAGTTCCATAATATTTGGTTATAGTGATGAAAAGTTATTATATGTATATATAAATATGGTAATCTGTGTGTGTGTGTGGGTGTATGTGTGTGTGTCCTAACGCTGGCCGAACATAATGAATGAATCGATAAAAATCGATAAATTCATTTTTCGTCGGAGACGAATTTGTCGCGTGTCGAACCCGCGATCTCAAATAGCCTCATATAGGTCTAATTGTATTTCACGTTCTCAACCACGAAGCCAAAGCCGCTTCTTCAATTTGCCTTTTTTTTAAACATTAATTGAAATATTCCATCTCGCCATATAAAAATGCGTAATTATAATAATTTTATTTAGCAAGGTTTTGAACCATTTTTTTTGTTTTCATATAAAACAATTAAATATATATTTTTAATTGAAATTAATTTATATTCTAACGATATTTGAAAAATAAAATTAATTCCAGATATAATAGAAAAAAATAGGAAGTCTTTAAATAAAGAATTGAAAACTCTCTATGGGAGTCTGCGTATTTTTAAGAATTAAAAATTATTACAAATAAAGAATTGAAAACTATCTATGAGAGTCTACGAAAATAACGGTTCCGGTTACAGATTATTTTTTTAGTTTTATATATAAAAATTTTATACCCATGCGATGATGTTTCATCGGGCTATTCACTAGTTACAATAAGCAAATTGATATTGTAAAGTGCTTATAATAGTTGTTTCTTTTAAAATGTTATTTAATTATAATTGATATTGATAAGGTTATACTGTATTTATACGTTTGGTTGTGTAATAAATTGAAATAAACTCTCCAAAAACGGTTTTTTGCCATGTGAAAGTTTAATAATATCAAGGACCATTAATTTGTTCGAAGATTTCCGTCTAATTTTATCCGCACAATATACTCGCACCCACTACACGTACTTATATTATATTTCCAATCACAAAAGGCTTTCGTCGAGCTTTTCGCGTCTCTCGCACAGCTGGGTACACTTTATACACATTTTTTTTTTATCTGGGTAATGGAGGAGTTTGTTTTCGTTGGAGAGCTTCATTCACTCGTGTACGACCTTTACAAACTATCCACAAGCACTCACTACCTGTCTTTTATGTGGTACGTTTGCTATCGCGAACGATTCAATATCGGAACAACACATATCTTAACTAAATCTAAAGTGGAGTTCTCTGTGCGGAAAACGGCTGTCGTGTTTTAAAGCTCCACCTATCCACTCGTAGAAATGCGAGCTTTTTTCTTCGCGTTCAAAACAAATTTAATATGACTGGTTTTATCGATCAACATTCTTCTTTAAATTCTCATATTATAGGACTCTCACTTTGTGAATAAACATCATACTAATATTGAAATGAATGAACCTAGAGTCCGATCGCCAATGTCAGGCGTATTGCGAACTCATCCGTGAATATGTCTTTGGGTTCAAGCTTTCGCACAAAGCTTTCGATAGGAGATAAACGATTTTGCCAAAGCTTTAATATTCGTTATAATGCCTTTGATATATATTCACATACCGCAAGATTGTTAAGAATTACGCCCATTGAATGGCAATTTTTAGTCAGACGTCTGTCTGGCTACTTAAATCTGAACCACAAGATTTTCATCAATTGTGAACCTCGCGTGACCTCCCATTGTCATGCATTTTGGTCTATCAAAGAGTAGCATTAAGAAAATACACAATCTTCCAATGTGTCTAGGGAGTCAGACAAGTTAAACATCCAATTGTTATACGATTATAGTGTACTTATCGATTTGTTCCTTTTTAGAGTGCTTTTTATACCAATTCATTCTTGTACATACATATGTAATATATATGTATATGTAGTGATGCTATAGACTTTTAAAGTTAAATGGAATTTAAACATTTACATTGGAACTCATTTTTAGAATATTTCAATACACATATATTTCATGATCTTTATGCACCTACATATGTATGTATATAACTTATTCTGTATTTTTGGTTTTTTGTTAGATACAGTTTTAAAATTGATAGATACATAGATAGTCTCAATTCAATAATATTTTGAATCTTTTGGACCATATTATCTTTATATCCAAATCGAGATATGTATTATGAATAACCATCGATGTGTGTAATTGCACTGACAGATTATTACGATAGTTTGGTGCACTTCAGCGATACTAGAACCGGGGCGCGCGCAGCGTCCATTAGTACGTTAGGGCTCTCAAAGAGAAACGAGAGCAAGCCGTTCTCAAGTAAACAGACGTGCACTTGAAAATAAACAAAAAAAAAGTATAATGCACACCAACAAAATATGTACATACATAAACTTCATGTACTTACTTGCCCGTAAATGTTTATCAGTTAAAAATAAATAAATTCGCAACTCGAGTTTGTTTACTTTTCCGGTTTCGTAAGCACGCTTAAATTATATTTATTAAAGCGGGGTTTCGCCCGAGACGCGCGCGCCTGCAGTTGAAGGGTTAAATTTGGCTTGCGACAATGCTAACTTTAATTATGCACCCGAGACTTGACCTTTGCACGGTCTACTAGTTTTTTTCTTTTTTTTTTAAGATTTCATGTATGCGTATAAACGGAAACTTGAGGGTGATATACCGCGATTGTATCTTATAAAGGAAAGTTTGTGACGAGTGAGAAACTCGCTATAATAAATTAAATTTCTTTTATATATTTATGAAATAAAACAATAATTAGGAACGAGAAATTAATAACATATACATAACGCCATCTATTTAATTAGGATATTTTTGTTAGCTTCTTCAATTTGAATCAAATTAGTTAGTATTGCATTTGTAGTCAATTTGGTTTACATTCAATTTAATCGCTACCCTAGAATGTTATACACATTACTCATTGCTAATTGATGTACTAAATGCTCGTGCGTCTTTGTTTATGCCTAATATTTAAGGTTTGCGGTAGTCTAAAATTTCACACCGATTGAAAGATTTGTCTACAGACAAATCAGCTGTTTTTCAGGTTATCTGGCGACAGACAAAGCAGCAACACACAATCGGTCGAGTGAACTTGTTTCTTATGTGTAATGTCTTTAAGTACCTCAACAATTTTATTCAATAATTGACCGGAGATTATAAGCACGTGACTTTTACGATTTTTTATGATCATTTATGTGGGTTTGATAACAGTTGCCACTTCCTCATCATCTGCAGCCCAGAGATTCTATATGTTTATTCATAAATTCTTGCTAGAGTTAGCGCTACCGATGAACAAAGCTATTTGCTATTAATAACTATAAAAATACCAGAAAATAAGATAAAGAAAAACTAAAGGAAAAAGAAAAAAAAATAGAATACGAATTAAGTTTTAAGGAATTATTAATTTTATCTTTAAAATAAGGCTTTGGTTACTAGAAGTCACAAATTCATTTTATAGATTATTCCACATTTTAACTACTCCATTTCAAAAGAATGAATACCTATCAAATTTTTTTGTAAGAAATATAATTTTATAGTCTGAGAGTATGACCTATCAGATGGATGGCTTTGTTAAACTTTAGGATGTTAATTATAAGAAAATGGCAGTGGATATTTATAATTTTTCAGTGGTTATTTTAAGTATCGTTTTTATGGCATATTAATTAATTAAAAAAAATAGTGAGAAAATCGCCACATTATTATTTCACTTGGAGATTCTTCTCATAAAATTGGGGCCTGGATATTGTTAGTAAAACCCGGAGAATCTGGGCCAAAACCCAAGAGTTAGCAATCGTCAAAATTCAGTTTTTCTGTGTCAGTGTTATCCCAAAATTGTATTTGGCATACTAATTTATTTGTTAGATAAAACAGTGTCAGAAATGGATTCGAGAGATTGTCTCTAGTTCAGATGTAATCTGTCGAGATTCTTTTAGTCTTGTCTGCCGAAAAATCTCTCCGTTATGAGAATGTTGAAAATCGAAATTTTTTTATCAAAATTTATGTACATATCTATATATATATATAGCTGATGTTTCATAGTAATGGTTGAAATTTAATATGAATTCGACATGAAAAATGAAAAGTTTCACCTGGTGGAAATTCATACTCTTTGTATGCTTAAAGGCGCTTCTTAAAATAATGCATAACTACTGAGTGCAAATGTTTATCGCTAAATAAAAAAAAATGGAACAAAGTAGTGAGGTAAACGCTTTTAACTACGATAGCTTGAATATTTTCAGCGGCGCAGCAAAGCCAACCGAGCAAGGGGAGAACGTCAGCCCCAGGCTCCCATTCAAAGCGAAAATAATTAACTTTTAAAGCGAAATTTAATGTATATACACAGAATTCACCTTTTATTTAAAGCTAACACACTACTCTTATGAAATGGATCACTTTTTTTCACTTTTTTTTAACGCGATTTCTACTTCGATTTCTTAAAATGCCACAGGCTATGCGATACAACAAGTCTGAGGCTGTAATTAAATTTGTCATGCACCGTGCGAAAGCGTCACTTGTTCGATTCAAACAGTCTATGGGGGAGAGTTGGGGGGTGGTACGAATGGGGTTTGGTAGACAAAACCCCTTATGATTTGGTAGCGAGCACATATAAATAAATTAACCGCCCCCCGAATCGATTTCGATTCAGAAGTTTAACTGCGAATGTAACAGTCGCGGCGATCGTTAATCTTGATTCGTTCCAATGTTCGATTCCAATCCATTCTGCAGCCGGCTAGATCCTTTGTTCCTCGTACTACTGCCAGTCGGAAAGGTACGAATGCGAATGTCGAAGCCTGGATCTGAAATCGCGGATGATACCGGAGACGGGAGGGCCATAATGGCGACGTGTCGTCGTTAAGCGACGTATCCGCTTAAATAAACTCAAATTTTATTTTTAGATTTAAGCCCGCGTCTCGAAGGATTGAGAAGTTTAGCGGATGGAAAATGGGGACCGTTGCCGCTACTCTCCCGGTCGACAAACGAAAACGATAAAGTGACAAAACTTTAGTGTAGTTTAGTGAGAGCGTTTCCGAGCGAGAGGTCTTGCGAAAGATCGCTCAATTTCGTCGTGTCTTGTTTAAGTTGTTGCATTGTAACCGGATAGTTTCCGTAGCTGTGTATCGCACTCTACGAATTAACTGGCTGGTAAATATCTACACCATTCGAATCTGGCCGCAGGCGTGCTCAACATTTTCGACTATTTGAATTTTATTTGGGTAGTAGTTTTTCTATGTACTTATGCCATTATGACTCATTAACATCACAGCATTGTTGTACATAAGTAGACTTTTAAAATACCACCAGGCCCTCTTCCTCAGGACGTTAATAAGAGGGATTTCTCGCATGGGAAACGATTTCGTTTATGTGAATCGTATACTGATCCAATACTGAAAGTTTCAATTTTATAATCGGTTGGTGTAGAAAACAATCATCTTCATGTTATTGAATGTTAGTTCATTGACATTCCTGTCAGTGAAAAAATTGTGATCTGATTTTGAACCACTTCCACTCTTCAGCTCGCTTTGATAGTGGATGTGATAGGGCTAACATTAAAGTAAGCCAATGTCTCTGACGTGAAGCTAGATGAGTTTAATCACTAACGAACTAATTCAAAATTACATCGGAATCTTGTGTCAGATTGAAGCGATGACAGATAGCTATCCAAACACGTCTTTCTGCCATCCCTTCACAACTCACAGCCTAAACAGTTAAACAGTTATACGTACCCTTTTTGAAACAATTGATTTGGAGTCGCAAATATCCAAGTCTAGCCAGCAGTACTACACAAATACTGAATAAATAATTTTCAATCGAGGTCAACCCAGGGCTTGAATCCAGGAACCTCTCGCGTTTAGCATTAACGCAACTACCGAGTTACATATACATATGTACAGCTAGCTGGTTTTTTTGTATGTACAATTTGAAAGCAAACTCAATAAATTCAGCTTTATATTGTACAAAAATATGTTTTAGAAATTGCATTTCATAAAAAAGTTAATTGTTTCTATTAATCCTATTTTATTTGATTCTTATAAGGATTCTTGCAATCAATTTTTGGACCCACTTACACTGAGCCCATTTTTTTAAATTTTTGCAAATATTAATATTTTAGATTATTATATTTGATTTGACTGCTTCGTACAAAATGCATTTACAAAATCTTAAAATTGTTGTTAAAATGATATAAGCTACATATGTATGTATGCACGTACATACGAAAATATTAGAAAATGGAATCTGTTTATTTGGTTACCATCAACGATCCGTATTTGTATTATACATATTATATGTATGTAGTGTAATAATAGTCTTGATATGATAAATGAAACATTTAAAGCTAGCTCACTTAATTTAAGTATCTTTACATGGTATTATTCAATTTTCAAATATTAAATTTGTAGGTAGTGGCTTTTGGGAACTTTTCTATGTTGTACATATTTCAGTTTTACTATTTCAACGTTTAATGAAAGTTTTACTAAGGCTTCTCATATATCGTACGCGTGATCAATACAATACAAAATATTTTCCATTCGAAAAAGAATTCGCATTCTTGCCATCGTAATAAAAGAATTTTATAAAGACTTGGCCTTTAACTCTAGCGTCATTAACGCATTCGACGGCTAACTGCCGACGGTTCCGACATTTCAATTTGGACCGCCAAAGTGAGAAAGGATATTGCGCCGTAATTAAAAAGTGCAAGGGGATGATGGAAAAGCGCTTGAAAGCCCTCTCCGACTGCCGTTTTGCCCTTTGGCAAAGGAGGGGTGGTTCCTTTTTGGGTCGGCCTCGTAATGGTTGTAAGCTCGTTTTTAACTGCGCATTCTCGTTTCCGGATACGGGCTAAAATCTATTTTGCAATACAGCGCTTCCGGAATATTCATGGGAATTGTTGTTTATTTTTTTACGACTATGAAAATTTTCTTCTTTCTCCCTTTTATTCATATAATTCGCATACTAAATTATGCAAAAATGATGATTGCGGCCATGTCCTCGATTTTCGTACACAACGTGTTGCTGAAATTGCGTATTTAAATCGACCATGTTAATATGAAAAACGCACATTGAACGATGACTTTTAAATATGCTAAATTCATTAGCTTCATATTAAAATGCCATGCATGTATGTATGTAGTTTTAAAAAATATATAACAATGTCAATAATTTCAAACGTTGAATAACACAAGGCTCAATTTCATGTTTAACAATTTCAACATAAATATCCAAAATAAATTTTAAAATTTTATGTAACATTTATAAAAGAAAAACATTTACTGTAGGCGAAGGGGTAATAAGTAAATTGCACGAATATATAAATATATGCTTAAACGTCAGAAAAAATTTAATTTATTCTAAAATTGTGTGACCAAAGAAGTTGGTTTTTCATCAAAATATTTTTTTATAAAATGAAATTATTTTTAAAAAATGTTAAATTGTGCTGATGGGGATAATTTTGTTTAAACGAAGGAGCTTCCTGTTAAAAGTCCTTACATCGCAATATTCCAACTTTGTTGAAATAATTATCATGGATATTTCCAATTACCTTTTATATGTAGGTAATAAATTTCAGTTTAGAGATTTGATCAAAATTTTTCCAAACTTTTTTTCAATTTATAAAAACAACAAGCGAAGTAAAACTAATGAATGCCTTGTAATAAATTATTGAATGCTTTTAAAAGTGCAATGGGTGGCTAAGAATTGCATCCCCTAAAGTGACATATTTTATTTATTTATTTATTTAAGAATACTAGGGAAAGGCGGCATAGCCGATGGACCCAAGGGGTTTGTTAAAACTTACAAAATATAAGTTATAATACAAAAATACAAATATCTAATAAGTTAAAAAAAAACAACAAAAAAAATCAAAAACAAAAAACCGAATGAAAATATAAAGAACTCGAAATAGAAGAAAATAAAATATATAATTAAAAAATGAAACGAAAACACAAAAGATTTTCTCATAACGGAAGAACTACAAAAACCCATTTATTTTAAAGGAAATCATCAAGTTTATTTTTAAAAAGGTTTAGGATACTAGAAGTTACTTATTCATTGGACATACATATTTATGTATGTACATTTATATTATTCGTGCCATGACAGGGTGTCTCAAGGCAACACCTTTGGCTAAATTTTTGTACATAAGTACTAAATATAACGACAAATTATTATTATACATACAATACAATAACGTCACCTATGAACAAACTGGTAAAATCAACAAAATTCAGAATATAAATCAAAGTTACCTGTTCGAATGAAAATAAATAAATAATTAGAACTTATTTATTGACTGAAAGTGAAACCTTTATGTAATAAACTATATACTAAATATGAATTCACACGAAAGTCGAGGACTAGCTAGCTATGCATATTAACATGTACGCATGTAAATACATGTGTATTTTTTCACTAGCACATTTTGAATTTTAATTTATATTAGCCAATTCTAGCATGTGAAACGACGCTATCAGATGCGGTTTAAATTTGATAACGTTTCGTGCACGAATCCATCACTCTCCACCATTCGGGTTAAGGATGCGGTTGAATTTCATTTGCAGTTTGGAAATTCAATTAAACCGAATTTACGTCGCTGACTCTTCTGGCACACACTTTCAGCTTAACGGCAGCACTGAAACAACTCGAATTCAATCGATCCACATCTGTACCCGACGTCAAATCTAATTGCATTATGTAATATGTAAAATGTAACATATATTCATAGGTAGTAGGTAGTAAAATGTAACATACACACATATAATATGGGTTTTGTGTGATATTTAAAGCTGATCATTAACTTAGAATAGTCTTTCATTAGTCGAGACGTATGCTAGAGTCCATATAATTAGTCCTCACATGTACATACATACATACATAATATACTTGAATTCATCAAGATGCACCATCATCTGACCGCGGTCCGTTAACGAAATGAAATCCTCACTCGAACGCTTCCCAGGTAGACATATGCAATCGCATAGTACGCTCCAATCGCTTTGGCGTTAACAATTCGTTCACAAATAAGCTATTTTTCACGTTGAAACAATCCTTCACATTCATTATGGAATTATCACATCTTCGAGAATTGATTTTATCTCATGCGGTAATTGATTTTTGTTTCAATGCCATTCATACTCGTTTAACTGCTGTTGTGTAACTTTGCAAGACAATATTGAATTGAATAAATTTCAAAAGAAAATATTTTAGAAAAACGGTTCAATTTGTTAAAAAGATTTCCCAACCCTGTAAAAAAAAATCAATTTAAATCGTAAATTTAAGGAAAAAAGTACCTTTGTTTCTTTTAAACAAACATTTAGTTGAAATGAATAGCTCTAAATGAGAATTCAAAGCTAAGATAATGTTTTGAATTGATTTTGCAACAATTTGAAGGTAGATTCCAACAATTAACCATTGTCGAACCCGTGGTTGAATTTTTAGAAGAATCTAGAGCAGAACTGCTTCGTGAACAAACATCAAACATTGAAGAAGAGATTTTGGAAAGTCAAAATAGTATAATATATTAAAATCTCACGATAAATGTGAAATCTAGCTGACCATAAAAACACATTTGGAAAAATGTGGCCTACAAAATCAAATCTTATTTTGGTTCCACATGTTTGTGCGAATCTTTCGTAAGTGAAATGCAATTTCAACAATCGCAATAACAAATAAATAAAATAATTGTACTATTATTTTATTTATTTGAAAAATAAAACACTACAAAATATATTAAATTTTAATATTTTATATATTTTTTAATCCGGCTTGCACACACCACTATTTTTCTCAATCTTGAATGCGCCCACACCACAATAAGGTTGGGAGCCCCTGAAATATATCATGAAAACATTGCTTGGTAAAAATCATTGTGCTTTATATATTTACTTAAAGTGAATATAAAAGAGGAGCTAAATATATAAGTGCTTAAGCATCCAAGAAAATCATTGAACTACGTATATAAACCTTCTATATAATATTTTAACAAAGTTTATCAAGTTGGTAATTAATTTATGCCCAATTATGTAATTATAATTGATTCCAGAATAGCTTCAATTTCTTATTATAATTATTTATAATAATTATCGCAAATTGCAAATCGGCAAAAATCTTATCTGGAATTTACAATTTATATATATATATATATATATATATATATATATATATATATATATATATATATATATATTTATATATATATATATATACATATATATATATATATATATATATATATATATATATATATATATATATATATATATATATATATATATATCTATATATATATATATATATATATATATATATATATATATATATATATATATATACATATATATATATATACATATATATTATTATAGTTTAATGGGAACCATAACGATTGCAAGGAAGTGTACTCAAGCTCCGTGTGGAAATAAAATCGAACCCATGAAATGACTGGCAATTTTCATGAGTCGAATTCTTTGTGTTGAAATTTGAAACGCAAAACTCACAGAGATCCCTCAGTTTGATAATCATTACGGATAGATAAATAACTTCAATGCCCATTAAAAACAATAATAAAACACCGCTTTGCAGTAGAGGAATTTATTTATAAAAATGCAGTTGCAGCAACAAATATACCGTTTAAAGTGGCTATCGTTTATTCGTAAGCTTCGGCTCCGTTCGTTCGGTTGAAATTTACGAGATCATTTCGGCCACTAGCCGCGTCCTCCGTTGCTTAGCCCCGTTAGTGATATATGTGGAAATTTTGGAATTAACCGAAATATATAAATTAAAAATAAATACTTTTGAAAGTGTTTGGGTAACGGCGTTACGGTACCGCCCACAGGCTCGGCTCATCAACCGTGAATCATCGGCTAAATAAATATAGCCTCGCTAGACAATATGGAGGAGTTACACCAGTTTCGGCTAACAATAGCCCAGTGGAGGTGCGGGAAATTAAAGTTGAATAAAATTATTTGTAGTCGGTTTTTAATACGGTTGTGCAATTCGGAACGAAAAGCCTACTGTAAACATTGTTGACATTTTTGTATCAAACCGTCTAAGGGAGTTACTTATTTCATGTTCATACAAAGCTTCTTTAGATGTAGGATTTTGTTATTTATTGCTGTGTACTATAGAGGTAAGCCTCATAAGGCTTTTAAGTAGATGATATTATGGAACAAATTATATATGAAAATTAAAATATGTTTTTTTTTTAGAAATTATGGGTTGTTGTCATTCAAGTATTCTCAATAATTGTATTAGATGAAATAACATTTTTTTTCATCACATCTGTACATAAATATTCAAAGGGAGTGATTCTATCGTATAAATTTCGATTTTGGGTAGGTATGCAAAACAAAAAATATAAAAATGCATTTGTTATCTTTCTTCGTTCAATGTGTCTTGCCAGTAATGAGGTGTGTATTGATGTGTAAATCGTATTATGTTGTGTTTTATCATTTAGACTTTTATAATGCAAGGGATGAATGTTGATTAATTGATAGTATATTCAAGTAAATATATGTACATATATTCATTTGTTCGAACATGATTTTTGATGACTCTAATTGACGCATCAAATTTTGATAGAAAATGTCATTGTCTTCAGAAATCTGTATTTCTGTAAATCGTAAAAAACATTTAGAAAATCGGGAAGTGTCAAAAAATATAAGTAAGATTTTATCCCGACTAACTGGAGAGTCAAGTTAAATAAAAATAAACTGAAAATTGTATGTATATACATATTATATGTATATTATCTAGCACGCCAATGAATCATAATGAACTGTATTACGTGTTTCGACGACAGGTTTTGTTAGGTATTTTGTAATTTAGATTTTTTTTAAGCCAATAGTGAGTGGTTTGAAACGTTGACAATGGCGGTTTCATCACACCACCATTTTATTCTTATAAAATAACTCATCACGTCGATATTTTCTATGGCTACAAGCATGACAGACATGAAACCCGTCTAAGAAGTCCATTATATGAAGTATGTATTATTATAATACCTTAACGACGAACGATTTCTCGACAAAATAAACAACAATAGACCGTTTAATACGTAGGTCGAGGACACGAACGGGTATATATGTATATATATACATATTGGTACATGGGTATATGGGTATAAAATTTAATAAATCGCCGAGAACTGGAAATCGGTCTACATTTGTATGTGAAACGCACAAAGTTAGCAAATCTCTTTTTATGGCCG
The DNA here is from genome assembly GCF_051622035.1 of Arctopsyche grandis. Taxonomy (NCBI): domain Eukaryota; kingdom Metazoa; phylum Arthropoda; class Insecta; order Trichoptera; family Hydropsychidae; genus Arctopsyche; species Arctopsyche grandis. The sequence continues at coordinate 16,554,482 of NC_135359.1, read as the reverse complement.
TGGAATAATAGGAAGAGTTTTTCGCCAAGTGCCAATTTCAGAAGCACTCTTTATACAAAATTCGGCCCAAGTGTACGCGTGTGTTAGCTAGTTTCAATTATGTGCTCTTTGTCCCGGGTTCGCCTTAGCTTTCAATAGGCAAGCTCGCGTGAAAGCTTTTCCCCACCGCCCCACGCTTACCTTACTACACACCTTCGCCAAAATAACTTTTGTCACTCGAGAAAACTTCTCTCCCTAGCTCGTATTGTCCTCACCTGTGAGCAATGCTCGAAATTAATTTCCAACGGTGAAACACCCCATCTCCCATTGTTCGGCCCCGGGAAGTGAAAACTAAAAAGAATCCTAGAAATCCTCGAGTGCCCGCTCATCTGGAGTGGTTGAGTGTCGCGGCTCATTTGCTTCGTCTGAGGTAATTTCATCTTTCAATGACGGGTATGAAAACATGCTTTAAAACAGGTGTATTACTAAAGTCATTACTCCAATGCTCCCGTCTGACGAACGAATTTACGGCACCTTTGCAAACTCTACAAAGTGCAGTTGAAACTACTATCAAAACTCTCGTGGATGTTTTTCCATTATAATAATGCCATTTGCATACTTGAAAATTATTCTGCTATCGAATGGTGATAATGGACTAATTTATCCTTTTTGTTTTTAAATAGATCGTAAAATTTGTTAAGAGTAATCTTTTAATCTTAAGTGAATATTGATGTCCTACCAAAGCGCCATTCAAAGTACTAACTAATTTTCTTAAAATAAAACATTTCTTTTAATTACATAGTTATACATTAAATGTCAAAATTGTTGGTAAATTTTATTCAATTCATAAGGATGTCTTCTATAATAAAGGGAATCACATACAAAATTGTTATATAATACATATCAGCATCATCTACAGCCATTTGCCATACACTGCTGGTTGAAGGCCTCTCCAATACGTTTCCATTCGTCTCTATTTTGCGCAACTCTCATTCATCTCACTCCACACATTGTCGTAATATCGTCTACCCATCTTCCTTTTACCCTTTTGCACTCCCTCGGGTACCATTCTAGCACTTAATTCGTAAGATTTCCGACAAATTGTTTTATTTTAAATGGACGCACATGCGCGATATTATTACACACATACACATATGTATGTATTTATGTACGTACTGGATCTCATTGATAAAAATCTTTGAATAATAAGTGAATCATTGGTACGAAAACAATTTGTCGGTTAGATTAAAGCGGAAAAAACAATTGTATTTCTAAAGAAGAACTTCAATGTCACCTTCTGAAGATGGCACACGGGGGACCGCATTATTTGTTTGGACGCCAATTAGCATACGTTTGCAGATGTAAATTGTAGCATCACGACTTTGGCTTTGTTCGGACACGTGAATCGTCTAGCAATTAGCAAAACTAAACTAAAAAAAACAGCGGCTGACTTTGTTATGTTTCGCAGTCGATATAAAAGTGGTAAAACTGTCGGGAATAGTTTCAACATTGGACCTTATTTCAAATTTCATTTCGTTGTGTCCAATAAGAGTCGGCTATTATTGCAGTAATTTCTTAATGAAATAAATGGTTTTTAGATTGACTGTGAATAGTTTATTGTTCGTAGTAAAAGTGCTACTTCACAGCAGCCACCCCGTTCCCGGAAGAGCAACAGACAAAGAAAACTTTGGTTAATTGCCTCGGGTCCCTCGTAACGGCACAATCGCTTCAACAAATCATCAGTCGAGGGGTAGACTAACAAGTGGCCCAGGAGATTGTTTCTAAACTGATTGATGGTACCGAGGCTTCCTCTGCTTTCTTCCCCTCTTCTTTCCGCCGTCCTTTTTCCTCTCGTTCCATGTCGATGTACACATTTTTTCATCACTCCCCCAAGCCGCACCCCGTTTATAGACGTTATGGTCGTCGCTCACCGTTAATCAGTTTATCCAGACGGTCCTTTGTGGCCGCTGCGGTGGAGGTAGCGGTAGTCAGAGGAAATGGAAAAAACCCATAACAGGAGAGGCGCTTTGTGCCCCCGAGCAAGTATGTGCACATCCCATTAAGGGAATAGAACGTGGTGCAATTTGATAATAGGATAAAAAGCGCGCAAACCGCTTGAACTTCTCTGAAAGGTTGATGCTCAAAACGTGTGACCTATCAAATACCTTCAGGTTTGAAATATAAGTTTAAATTTAAAAATATAATCAAATTGTCCAGGGCTGCTCGGGTAGCTAAAAGTTGGAAGTAACGAAATATTTTACCGTCTGAATTTTGAAATTAAAGTAGGTACTGTGAGATAATGTGTATGAAATAATGTATGTATGTAGGTATATCAAATTCGGTTGATCCAAATTGAAACGTGTACATTTGCATAGTCGACGAACAGACAAACGTTAGTATTAAGTAGAATGCATATGTATTATATGTACATTTGATCATCGCATTTTACTTACGTAGCATTTTCTATTCTACAATTGATTTAATTAATTACATCATTATTATATTTAATTAATTACATTAGCCAGCAGTTTGGCTTAGTGATAGCGTATATATTTAGCATCACTGAGGTCATAGGTTCGTGTCCTCGCCACTGCTGGTTAGATTTGGGGGTTTTGTGACTCCAAATCGATCGTTTCTCTATCAGAGTTTGCCAATTTTATCTGATCATTGCTGAAACGGTTCCTGAAAATTGGTATTAAAAAATCTAATCCTGTTGTCACAAAAATCTGCCTGTGTATAATTTGTATTAATTATACACAGTAATCTGAAATCCATAGATGTCACTATGATTATTATTTCTGATTAATTGTTATATTCTATTTATTCTGATTGTATATGTATGTATTACTGTATTTCTGATTGTTAATGTATTTCATTAACGTACACCCGTCGCATTGGAGCAAATCTGTAATGGCGAGTGTGTATTGATTTGTGACAATAAAATAAATAAAATAAAATAAGTGTAAATTTATATCATTCGAATTAAAAGTTGTATCTATATATACAAAAATCAATGTTTGTCGGTCACGTATGCGTTACTATATCATTTAACCAATTGCGATGAAACTTACAGGAGCTATTGTGTGTATGCCCGTGATGGTTTGTGTAATAAAAATCGTCCAAAAACGGGAACGGAAACGGGAAAAACGAGAATGAGTGGCATTGCAACGCAATCATTTAAAATATTTTCGCATTCTGCGTTGTTAGGGTAAAATAAACAAACAATTGAATAATTTAAAATGTGTTCACCTGCGTTTTTCCGACTAATGGGAACGGGAACGGGAACGAGAACGGGAATGGGAACGAGAACGGGAACGGGAACGAGTACGGGAATGGGAACGGGAACCCAACGGGAACGGGAATTGCATGCGTTATTGTGGTATTGCAACGCATGCCGGGTTCAGTTAGTAAATTATAAATTGATCATATACTATTTCATTTAAGTGCTTGTACATAGTATTATGTTAATGGTCAAATCCCTTTCTAAATACTAAAGTATCGAAAAAATTTTCACCTTGATATTCTCAATGAAATGGTTTTGAATGCAGCAAGCCTTTCGGATATTAGTTTAGTCTAGGTGTTATTAAATTTACAGTTGAGAAGTGTTGCAAGTAAGACACCAATCTCTTTAAAATAAATTTTACAGTTGAAAGCAGCGAGCAGTGCAAACGCGAAGCAACGTTAGCGGAATTAATTCAATTACTAAAACGATTTTTTCCCAATACCTGGAAAATGTTTCCTAGAAAATCTTTGCGTTTTCCGCGAGCGACGGAAATCTTCGTGACGATGTTGAGTCCAAAACGGATTACGCTCGTAATAGCTAATGGCAATAACGAAGAAAATTGACATGACGTTGTTAACACTGAAAGGAGGACGAGGACGGAGATGTAGCAATGTAAACGGGGTTGCCTTTTTAAAGAGGCGGATTGGGGGAGGACCGGGTGGATGGAAGGTGTCGAGGAAAGGAGATGAGTGTAAAAATGGCGTTGCATGCTCTCATGCGAAATCGCTTAAATTAGATAACGTTAGGAAGGCGTTGGTTCGTTCGCCCCGACCGCGAATAATATCGTTACCGAGTCATTTTAGTAATGCAAGTTTTTACATTTTCCACGGTGAGCGGTTTTATGTGCAAGTTCGATATACGAGGGCATGTCAAAACGTATACAGACTCCAATTTTTGTACAAAAATAATCGATTTATGAAAGTCAGAAGTCGAGAGGGTGCGCACATTGCTTCAAACTTGATTCGCCTACACTCTACGCGCTATAAAAGTTTGATTATATTTGAGAAAAGTTAATAATGGTGGATATATTAAATTAGTCTACTATTCAAAGTAAATGGTTATTATTGTTGTAGGTATTGTATATAATAATAGTCTAATTCGTGCGTGCGTGCGCGTGTACGAAGTACTCGCTGTTAACACCATGCTCCGTCTCTCTTTCTCCCCTTGGAATCGTATATCATGGAAAGAAATTTAATTAATCTTCTTTAAAGAAGATTAATTGTATTTTAAATTATTAATAAATTATTAATTCCGTTGATTCGAATTGCGATATTTTACCGAGTACATAATTATATGCACACGGGTCGCTAGTATATTATAATTATACATACGTATATATGTAACATACACCAATGTTCGTATTTTTGTACATGTTATTAAGCGTCTGTCAATTTGAGCTACTCTCGATAATCATACCACTAACCTCCAAGATTGTTATTGACAGTTTTCAGAGAACGAGGTCGTCGTGACATTGTGCGGTTTTTCCCGCATGTGTGTGGAAAATAAAATAAATTTTCTGACACCTGCCGCGTGGTAGGTGTGTGAAAAATTAATTTTACAAATTTGAATAATTTTCCGGATGTGTTTGGTATTGGGCGCGGTCGACACGAAGGAGGTGTGGACGTTGAAAATTTATGACTAGTTTTATGACGGCTTCGTGCACTGTTGTTGTTCGGGGAATTTCGTGTCTTTGCGAAAAATCTACATTTTTCCAATTGGAAAATGTCGCTCCGCCCCGGAAATCTCCCGTTCATATCTACGCCTTTTTTTCATTAAATTAAGTGAAATTAGAAGAATGGCTTGAAATTAATATAATTAATTTACGGCAATCTTCCATTATCTTTTATTCTGTGAACACACCACTCTTAAAGAAAGAAAAAACATTAATTCTGATCTTTAAGTATTATATTATATAATTTTTACAGGATATGAGTAGGTGAATACATATCTTTAAAGGTAATAATTAGTTTTTTAACGTGAAAATATGTATTCCAAAATTATCAGCTTACATACTGAAAATGAACCAAAAAATATTTATAATTTGTAATCGACTTTTTTTCTGCATACGTAAATATGTACACGCTACATGAGAATGTAAAGATTCAATACTATTTGTCGAGCAATCGATCGATAATGCAACATTCTAAGACCTCGTTATTTGTTTTCACGCACTCCGTATTGATCTGTTCTGAGGGAATCATTTCGTAAGCCGAGCCCCCTGCCATATTTGTACTGTTAATAATCATAATAATTTCTGTGTAAATACATACGTGCTATTTTAACAAAAAAAATAGTTCAGATTTATATTTATAGATACAAATCAGAATATTCTATAGATACAAATCAGAATGCTTGAGTAAATCAAATAATGTTTTTTATTCGACGGGACGCCTATATATTACAACGCCTATAATGAACTATATGAACGCCTTTATAATAATTTGTCAATATCGCGAAGGGAACAAAACTGATACAGTGGATCCATGCAAGCGAACGACGCGGTGGGCCATACCATAACAATTCACTACCACTACCACTACCTTAAGTAGGGCCGTATCCGGCTTATGAACTTTACTAATCCGAGTGAACAATATCACTACTACACCTAATACAATCTATGCTACATCTAAACAAAATTTTATTAGTATACTTACATATATTATTTGATTATGGACAAGGATTTGAATTTATTGTAATTGAATTGTTGATATTTAAGGGGATTAGCCTAGTCCATCTAGTCCAATGACGGCACGCCACTGGTATGTACATACTATGTATATTATATTACTATATGCTATGTTTGTGTGTGTTATCATTTTCTTTGTGTTTAATTTTTCTAAAGCCTACGCTTCGAGAGAGTTTAATTTTAATTTTAAATAAAATGCGCTCTCATGTATTCGTGTATTCGAACTGGCTGAAGCGTTGCATTCATAATGCGATTCAAAGAATTGTACTAGGAGAAAGATTCAAAGCGAGCTGTGTATTTGTTAGAGCGTAGAGATTCCGTTTCTCAGTACTTAATTAATTTTTAAAATTGCTCTAATTTATCTCGTTCTCGCTGGATGCTAAACGTTAAACGGAGGTGGTTGTTGGGGGTGGTGCAAGGGGTGGGCTTGCTTCCTTCGAGTGGCAGACGAGTGAATTGGCAATTTCCTTTCTTTCTCGACGAGCACACTGGCTCAAGTGCGAATTGCTTGTCTGCATAAACTCTCCCCGGACTTTGATTTGGCAAAATTAAAAACACAATACAAGCAGACCAAGCCCCTGCTATGTGGGAAAACCCAACTTAAGGTTTTGATTGAATGATTGACGACTTGATTTCAGATCGATATTGCACCCGGGGCAGTTAGAAGCGGCCAATTTTGCTATGATTGCTTCTGACAGGAGATGGAACGTAGATTGCTTTAAGGGTAATGGGATTACGTACGAGGATGCCAAACATGCTTATCAATTTGCACCTGACTTATAATGTCATCCACTGAAATTACATTGTAAACAAGCCATCTACGTACATATGTACATACATATATACGAGTACATATTATATATATTTTTTATTTTATTTTTATTTTATTTTACATATATACCAGGAAGGCCTTACAGGTAAATCCCAATGCGCCTTCCTGGCCAATTACAAATACAAATGCAGCATTTTTTTTATTATAAGTCGTTGAATTGCGAGACACTGAAAAAACTCGCAAATTAACGAGACATCTATGAATTGTACATAAATTTTTATTGTACATCCATCAAATTTCAAATAGTGGTGACATAGTAGGTAGGAAGGATTTTTAGCCAATTTTTTTTTTCCGGGAACCGTTTCAACAATGAAATCAGAGAAAATTGGCAAACTCTGATAGGAAACGATCAACCTGGAGTCACAAATCCAGGTCTGACCAACAGCATACTCTGAAAAATTCATTTTCATTCAGGGATAGAACCCGGCACCTTCTTGACGGTAAGCAGAAGCTTAACGTCCGATATCGTTCATCATGCTGACTTTTACTGTTCATTGTTATTTCCTTCTTCATTTTACATATGAACATTCATTTGAAACACGCCTTGAACTTAATGTTATATGCCCGAGGCCTGTGCCTACAATATATTTTAACGAAAAAATAATAACCCCAGTAGTGAAGGGTCTACTTAAGAAGAAAAAAGAGCACACCCTCGTATATCAAGTGTCTATAAAATCTGTGGCATGCAACCGGCGTTTAAGCAACACGTTACACTTTTAAACGACGCAAGTTTTCTAGCTCAGTAGCCTAACTCCACTATATACGCTCTTTAGTATAGGAATATCAGTTAGATTACCCGTATCAATTTCTCAAGCTTGAATAAGATTGATTATGGACACGAGTGAACCAATCATTGTGAAATTTCTATTGTGATGAGAGTAAATTTTATATAATCCGTAGGATACAGATTCAAAATACTATTAAATAGAAAGCTATATTTATAATATATTTTTAAAAAAGCAAAATTTGTTGACGGACGTCGGCGTCACCATTAAAGCAATTGTTGCAAGAAACTAAAGCGGACCCAATTTAATCTCATCCAATCTCCTCACTTCTCCCTCTATGAGAATTAAACTCACAAACTACGCAAAGAAGTTTTTACTTCGTAGTGTGTATTGTATAAAATACATGGCCACTCTAGTTGGTTATTACATGAATCCAGATCAGCTGTCTCGTGTTAGATTTTACTAATTTATCTAGTTTAATTGTTGTGACGGTATAAAATCAGCATCCCCTCTATGTATCAAAATTTCAGCCAGTCTGAAGGCCTCTCAAACACGTTTTGTCTCTGTTTTGCGCAACTCTTATCCATCTCATCCCACATATTTTTCTAATATCATCCACTCATCACTGTGATGGTATTCCTTGCACCATTTTACGTTTTCTCGGGTACTATTCGGACACTTTTTTCTTCCATTCATCTGGTTACGTGACCTGCCCACTGCCATTGATGATATTTGCTCAAGAGCTACAAAATTTTGGGTTTCATACTGCGTGCAAGTAAACCTTTCTAGATTGCATTAGTACTCCGTATCCTATATGATTCGCTAGTACGAAGTATTCTCGAGTTTTCTTTTATTATATAGAGCGCTAGTGATCCAATTTTTGAGAATCAAGAGAGTACAGAGGACGTACTTCAGATATACCTACATGTTAGTTTACGGTCGCTATCCTTAGCTCTATCCTAGTGCTTACCTGCTGGGAGCACTAGGTTATAATTCCCTCGAGTCACGACGTAGAATATATTTGGGGAAACATTTTTATAAATTACTGGTTGGTTTAGCGAGAAATCTAAATTTCAAATTCTTGCAACATTAAGCTTCAATGTTTCTAGCCAACTCAAATTAGGTACAGCAATTTATTCCCTTCTCCTGGGGTACGTAGCAATTTAGTGGTTTCGTCGCCAGGGACATTAAGTTCCTCAATAAGATTTCTATTATTAACTAAGATTTGTTTAATTTAAAATATGCTGATCTAGTTGAGCTATTGTTTAATTTGAGATCGTAACGTGTTCCATTTTTGTATTTGTTTTATATTTATGTAATTTTTTTATTATGTTTTATTTTCTTCTCATTGTGTCATTTTATCTTTTTATTGTTATTAAGAGGGCTGTATACCCGAAACCTTAATTTTGTTGCCGTTCCTTTCTTCAATATATACATATATATATATTGTGTGAATGTATATATTTAGTGAATGCGTCAATATATATCAATATATATATTGAGTGAATGTGACAGTTGCGCCTCGACCAGATAATACTTATTTTAAATCGACAAAATCGAGGTGTCGTATTCTCCAGTTTTCTCTGCCGAAACTGGACCAATTTAAAAAAAAATTCTTATCGGTATGAGAAAGATATTTTCTATGTTTGTGTGCTCGTATTTTTTTAAGAATCAACCGTTAAATAAGCACGCTGAACTCTTTTCGCGGGTGTAAAAAAGAGGCGATTTTATAGATGTTTGGCGGCTCCTAGCTCCTATAAAAAATAACTAATCAAAAAAAATAAAACCACAGAAACATGCCAATGGTGGATATCCATAGCATATTAAAAAATAATTTCTCTAGTGCCATAATTGAGGAAGGGAGAAGTGTAATACGTTTGTATGGACAAGGAGCTGGTGTCCAGCCCTTTTAATAATAAGTTACATATGTATAAAATTCGGTAAGCATCCATCAAGCGGAAGTGGCAGTTCACTCTTGTTCAATTTTCCATGACAACTTGTCATGGACTATTTTCCATGACAATAGTCCATGACAACTTGGAAGTTATGACAAAATTAGTTATTATAACAAAATTGTAATAAATAAATAAATTTCAATCTATCTATTATCTCCACTTTATCAACTACTCTTGTCATAATTTTCACGCACATATTCCGTTCCATCATGGACTAGTGGTTAGCATATCATGCTATGGTCAGTATGATTATGAGTTCGAGTCACACTGCTTTCTGCTGGCCAGACCTTGGTTTGTAACCAGATCGGTTGTTTCTTATCAGAGTTTGCCAATTTTTCTAATTTTCATTGAAACGATTCCTGCGAAATTGGCTTTCCCTACCCATTTCAGTTTTGATTATCAATTCAATTGATCAAATTCCATTTAAAAGCAATTGTTGAAATTACATTATACGGAGTGTTCTAAATTGAATAGCAGTAGGATGTGGACTGCGGGGTCAGCGCGAGTGGCCGCTGGCCATAATGAATGGTCAGGAAGTGTGAGCATTGTGTTGTGGGGTTGCAGCACGAATTGTTGTTCCGGGAGTAATAAAGATGGCCGCTTTATTGGTGCTGGCAACTTCGGTAAGGCGCCCCAGCGAGCCGACATTCTCATCGTTACTTATTGGACGCGCCTGGTTTCAATTCTAGTCAACGCCACCTGATAGAGCGTGATGAACGCCGTGGATTTTACCCAACACGTGCTTTGGATTTCGCCAGCTTTGCCCGGAGATGGAGATGGTGTGCAGACTTTTCGTTAGTGGAAGATTTCGTTTAATACGGCGACGAAATGAACTGGTGTGTGTTGTGTGTGTGTTACAAATTAACACGTCAACGAAACACTCCGAGGAATTTCGTAAGGTACATACTATTACATAGTACGTGATAAAAATGAGAATAGTCAGTCGTCTTCTGCGAACTAATTGTACCTACGATATGAATTATGTTGTATGACCTGTTCCAAATAACAATGCTGTAACTTTTCATTCTGTACCTGTATCAGCTACAAGATTAATTTTCTTCCTATATACTTGTATGTACATACAAATATTTTTATATATGTAAGGTTGAAATGCTGACTCCATCAATTGAAAAGTGGGCGGTCAAAATATAAAATATCAATAATTCGAATTCAGGATATTTTAATTTAGAATATCAAATATTATAGTGTACTTTCGATTATCCGGGTGTGTGAAATATTTTTTTTTTCAAACGAAAACGCTTGCATCTTCTAAAGAATAGTGGAAATGCATCAGGAACTAATAAAATGAAACTTTTAGAAATTGGAAAGACAAAAAACTTGGATCTTTTAAGGCGACTGAAATAAAAATCTTCCTGTTGATTATTACAATAAAAAATGATCAAAAAAGAGATATTCAAGACTAAATGGGTTCCTGAAATGAGATTTTTTTTAAAAAGTAAATGTATTGTAGAAAACAGTATTGTTAATAGATACTTCTCCTTCTCATCTGAATGAAACTATAATATGTGTATTACAAAACAATCGACGGTATTATGATGGCTAAATTTTCACTGCCTAGTTTTACAAGTCCAATTCAACCCATGGACTAAGGTGTCAAATCATCAATCAAAGGGTTTTTTTACGTGTTGGTATTCTCACAACTCTTGCTGAAGAAGATGATGACTTGAAAAAGTGAGTTTATTGGATGAAAATTGCAAAATCTTGGTCGAAATTAAAACCAATAACACTAGTTCGACCATGGAGAAAGAATAGATTTATCGGGTTGTGAAGATATCGAGGCAAGTAAGTATGTATGTATCTGAAATATATGTACATTAATAGTTCGGTTTATCCGTGTTTTTTCAATTATCCGTGTCCGTACTGCGCAGCATTAGCCTGGATAATCGAGAGTACACCGTATAAGCATTTATTTGTATTAGAGAATAGATCGTACTACATATGTAGATTAGTCAGTGGGTTGGTGCACTCAAAAGTGCGAAACGACACGTCTAGGTAGACTCCAGCTAAGGTATTTTATATTTAATTTCTTCAAATATGGGAATCACCTTTATCAGTTACTGTCAAATCCTACTAATAAATGTAAATATCATCGAAAACACTCCTGGGGGTGAGTTTTGGAACGGATCGCGGCAACAGTTCAGACTAGGCATGCCAACGTTTTTAGCATGTGCAAAACCATCGAAAAAAAACACGTACTGCACACCACTATGTATACATACAGAGGTGCAGTAAAAGTAAAAATATTGTACAATTAGAAATATTGATATTTCGTATTTTGATACTCATTGCTTTTATACAATATGTACTTATTTTTGTTGAATATAAGATAATTTAACTGTCAAAATATGTTCATATGTACATATTTTGACAAAATGAAAATAGTACGTCAGTCAATCGTTCACTAATATTATTAAAATAATGAAATAAATGTACATATATAAACATAAATAACGTATATATATGTACATGAATGTGAATTTTAATTACACGCATGGTCATATTTGTGTTTGAATTTACGTATAGTTTATTACACATATGTTGTGTTCAAATAGTTTTTTGAATGGTTTAAAATGAAAAACGTGAAATTTACTGTTTTTTATACACAAATATGGAGCTTAAATCAATAAAAATTTGCATAGAAAAAACTTTACGTAAAAATACGGTGTTTGCTACTCACAATCAGGTACGAATAGGTATTTTTAATAAATTAATACTTGCTGTAGTGAGCTTTATTATGTTATAAAATAAAATTGAATGAAGACTCAATGAAAGCTGTAAAATTTTTTTTTTTAAATGTTTACATACTAGTTCAACGATGTAAACATTTTTTTATACTTTGAATACAAGCATGAATTAAAATAAATTGTATGACATTTGAGAACTATAAAAATGTTGGATAATGTTGACTTTAGTTACTTTAATAACGGCACATTTGGCTATTTGAATATGAAGTTTTGATCCGATTAGACAAAATTGATAGATTGACCGGACGATTTGAATTGCACACATATTCATGTTCGTTCCAAAAAAAGCTCTCATAGTAGACGAAGCTCGCTAAATTGGTAAAACTTTACCGGTGAAACGCTTTCGGATTAACCGTTTTAAATTTCAAATGAAAATCAAAGCTTGTCTAGAAAGTTCAGTAGTGAAAGCTTTCATATCAGAGATTTCGTTCGGGGGAGGAACTTTTACGTGCACAGTCGATGACGTTCAGCTGCATACGAGATTTGATCAGAAGCAATCAATCATTGAAAAATCGAAAATATTAAACATATTCTCTCATTGATCATGACACATATATAAGATGAGTAAAAGTATGATACCACTACTAAGCTATTTTTTTTATCTCGAAAGGGGTGCACCCCTTTGGGATTTTTCCCGCGATAAATGTATCAGATGGAGCACAATGGAAAGCTCACTTTCTGTCTACTGGACTATAGGCTTATATAGATGAAGTCAGTGTAAAGTATGTATATCGACATGATTGTAATAAATTGTGGCGAGCGCAGGCCCGTCCCGTAGTGGAGCCCCTAGGCTACGACGGTGCCACCCCTTTCAGGAAATCGGTTAGCGGGTGGGTTTTGGGGGCGATAGATATGCATAAAATATTATTTCTGCACGGTGGGGCATTCCTTTCATTTTACAGACACACCGCCGCCGCCCTTGGGCGATACCTCCGATAGCTCCATTACTCCCAAGGGATGCTGAGTAGTCTGGCAATAATTTTACAATGTACCTACAAGGTGTGCATACCTAGTAAGTTGATGGATTGTTTTATTTATTCAAATTTAGACACTCTTTTGATTAATCAGGATTAATTGAAAATTGAGTCATTAGATGCGTATTATATTAGTTGTCCATATCACAACATGGTTTTTGTACAATGAATGTGTTGTCTATACAAAATTTTGCTTAGTCGAAAACCACTCGATCCAAAAAGGTAATAAATAATACTATAGTTAAATGTTAGTAATAATAATATAGTTAAATGTTTCGTACTTGAATATATGTATGTAGATATATTATATCAGGTTGCAAGGTTTCATTTGTATAAGTTAGTATAAATTTCTCAGTATTTTGTTACCAAAATTTCCTATCTTAATTATTCAGTAATTACATAGTTTCTTATTTTATTATCTACCACAGTGTCTTCACAGGTTACACCAATATGACACTGGCCAGATAATATCTACATACATAGACAAGAATGATACACATTTATATAATCTTTTTATTACACATTTATTACACATTTGACCATTGTGGCGCTTTAGGAATTCCTGTTATGCCACAATGGTCTGTTTAGAATAAATAAATAATCATAAATATAAAATATATAAAAAACAAATTTCATTTTATTTAAGAAACATTCACATGCTACCCAAAATATTAAAAGAAACAAATAATAAGGAAAAAATAAAATTCAGTAAAAATTAAAAATTAAAAATTGAACAAAATTTAATAGGTTTAAATTGAATTGAAAGTAAAAAAAAAAACATTAAAAAAGCAGATAGATTGTTTGGTGAAATATTGAATATATTGATGTGATTTAATATTGAACGGATTGAAACCAGAGCTTGAGACCAGGAAAATTACTTCAATAAAATTGGAGACTAGTAAATCACTATTAATTAAATAAAATAATAAAAAGGAGTCTGAGTCGTTTGATTTTTTACGACTCCGGCTCCGCTTGAAATGCTCCGATTCCACGACTCCAACTCCACAGCCCTGATTGAAACGAATCCCTGTCAATTTTTTTCAACTTCAATTAAACATGAAATGAAATCTTTAATCTATTATCTCGAGATTATCGAAAAAAATGAGTTTTGTTAAGCTTCTCTAAGCGTTTATATACTCTTATGTAAATATACTTTTAAATTGTAAATTGATTTAAAATTTTGTATTATTAAAGCGTCTATTTGGAAACAATCCATTTTGACTTCATAAATCAATTATTTTTGCCCATTTTGAAGAGTTAATTTTAGCTTCAGCTTTGGAGGGACAATGTCTTTTGTTTAAAATGCAATTAAGGTCTTATATTCGTGAGACACCAGCCTCTCAAATTAAACTATAAAATATATGTAGGTATTAGAATTTTACTTCATTATAATTAATAAGCCAAATTGTGTTTATAAAATGAATCATTTTCGCCGTGTTGAATGAAAATAGTAAAGGTTTTGACATCAAAATATGAAAGCTTAGGTATAAGACTAAGTGAGATTCTTGCTTTTTTTAATCACTTAAATGCCTCTCCGAGAAAAGCTCTTTAATTAAAATTATATCAGATTAAAATTAAACCGGGTCGTTTTGGCGTTAAATTAGCAAACAGAAACTTTTTAACGGTGTTTACACAATAACGTGTAAATTTCACAGTCGCTCGCATTACAATGACCAAGCTGGAAAAATATTTCGATTGAATTTTCAGGGAAATTTTTATCCAATTGTGTACACAAATCGGATAAAGCGATCTATATTGAAGGAAAAAAAATTAATCGACATGAAAATTCACTAATAATTAGCCACGACGCAAAACACGAGCGTCGCGTAAAAATCACTATAAAACGTGCCCGAAAATAAATTTTATTACCTTTAGGCATGAAATTAATATCGAGAGTCTTTGTAGACCTGTATGGAGGAGGGGTAAGTGGGAGGGGGGGGGGGGTTAAAAAGCAGCCCGTTTTATGTGGGGTAAGCACGCCATAAAAAATAAACAGAACAAGGGGCCTCGGGCCCACTAAATGGTCTCCGGGTCCTTAGCTCCATACCAATAAATTAAGCCGTAAAAAACCCCCCTATCTCTACCTAATATTAACGTTGACCCGCGGCCGGGACAGACACATAAATTAATTACTAGAAAATTCCGACTAATTCAAAACAACGCGTATGCATATTCATAGGGCGCTGCACAGTAGGAGTGCGCTCCGGACTGATGACTTCATCCAGTTGGTCAGCTCCGGACTGGATGATAATTTATGGGGGACGCTAATGTATAGCGAAGGGGAGGAGAGGCAGGAATGTGACCGGTCAGGGCCAAATTCGGATCGTAAAGTTCACACCCGACTCTTTAAATTCGGGGTTGGAACCATCTGCTAATGTGACACTTCACTGTGACAATATGCCACTAATTGTGTTACAAATTTTTAACAAAGTCAATAAAAACTTTATTTCACCAGTGAAAAACATATTCAGTGATAATGTTTTTCATATATGTGAATTAAAAATGTACACATAATACATATTATATATGGAATGATGTGAAAAAAATACGTTTAACTTGCGAGTTGCGAAGGGCGATAGAGAGGTGCGTTTGAATATTCTGTTATATATTTGACGATTTCGTTAAAAATTAAATTCTCCTAGCGTCATGTCGGAGAAATTTGCTTACTTTAATGACGTGGGTTGGTAAAATATCAAAGCAATCGGAAGATTGTAGGTGGTTCAAAATCAGCTAAAAAATGTAGCGCCACGGATCGGTGTGCTCCGTTCTACCGACTTAGAATTTCTTGAGACTCGTTTTCTCAACTTTTTGTCCGTTTGAACAGGAGGTATTGAATACAATTTTTTTTTTGTATACATGTATGTAATATATTTTATATACGAGACATATTGTGATTATTCATGGATATTTAGGTTATTATCTCGTAAAATACGTATTCCATTATGTGAAACATTTTCGTATTTGTGTTTTGTACATACATACAAAATTGACGACGAAATACACTGAAAAAACCAGGCAAACGAGTATTCAAGTTGGTGGAACAAAAATTTCAAGTTGGTGGACTATTAAAAAGCTTAAAAATAAACATTTTCATTATTGCCAAAATTTACTGTAAATGTAAATTGGTATGAATTGTATACGATTTCTAGAAAAATATTCTTAAATTTTTAAAATATCATAGATAAAACGCAATAAATATATCTTAGTTTAAAAATGCGGCAACAGAATATTCCGTCTATATGAGTTGTGTACCTAAATTCAACTTTAGCAATTCAATTAAATGTGAGACGAGCAATCTGAGTAAAACACATTTAGAGATTCTTTGAATGAAGATAAAGGAGCAATGATATGGTCTGTCTAAAAGTACCTTTTTTTGTATTTCGAATAGAACTGTTTCAACAACTTTGTAAGTCAAATAAATTGCATAAGTTCGATTTTTAAGAACTTTCATTACTTTCTAACAATGTCTTGTAAGAAATTGTAAGAAAACAATGAACATAATTCTACTTTATTCGGATATTCATTCGGATAATTTTTCGTGTTTTGATATGGATAAATGCGGGTTTTAAATAAAAATTGCCACTTTACCTGAAAAAAAAGATCTTTGATCAATGTGTTTTATCAGTTTGACCATTGAACTTGCCAAGTTGCTTCACAAAATCCAATGCACTCAAAGAAGTATAGAACGCTTATGCTCGTCATAACGAGGAAAGACAGGAAGCGGAATACATGGATGAGAAGTATGACAAGGGTAGTGGACATAGTGGATAGAGTGAAGAGATTGGAATGGCAATGGGCGGGCCACATGACTAGAATAATGGACGACAGGTGGACAAAATAAATGCTACGAATGATACCCGAGAGAATACCAAAGGGTAAAAGGAAGTCTGCAGGGAAGATGGTTAGATGAAATTAGTAAAATGTGTGGGGTGAGTTGATTGAATGTAGCGCAATACAGAAACGAGTGGAAGGGTTTTGAAAAGGCCTTCATCCAGCAGTCGATGCTGAATGGCTGTAGATGATGATGAAACTCAATTTTACTTTGAACTTAAATCAATACATGAAGTTTCGTAATCATAGGAAAATTCGACTGATTTGAACTCGGGATCCCATTTTTATGTATTTGAAAAAAATGTGTGTGTGTGTGTGTATTTTGGAGATAATTCTAAAACCGTCTCATTGAAACTTTATATTAGTATTTTTATCGGAATTGTCCCAAAAATTAAGTTAAATAAATTGCCTAAATATAGATTGATTTGGCCAAAAAGTAAAATCGATATTCTACATTAAATCGAGCGAATGTGCCTACCCCAACTCACAGATACATTGAAGAGAGGGCTCTTGAACGGATTTCAAATTTTCAATAGTAGAGGACGACAATAAAAGTGTCGAGATCACACTCCGATTCGAATCGGACGTGAATTGATGATGGACCTATACAGCTCGACCGATAACCCTTCGGTGACCGGCGCGCGGTCTAATCTAGAAGCGTTTTGTGTACACGACCGAACCGGGTTATTAATGCGCGCTTTCGGACGCGCGCGTAATTGTTGTGCGCTCGGCCAGGGCCGAACTGTTAAATTTATACGACAGATAAATCTTATCTTTTATTAAAGCGAGGGCCGATATGGTAATGTGTCGCCAAGGTAGTGCCAACCCTACGCACTAGTAAATCACGCGCACTCTACTATATTACGATACAGGGTATTTATTGCTGTTTTTATTTTTTCGTTTACCCCTCCCATATTCTCTGTGTGTGTCTATATATTCCAGGGAGTGGAGTTTAGTTTCATTCCAAAGTGTGGGGGGGTGGGGCAGGTGGTGGGGGGGGGAGGGGGGGGGGTGTAGAGATTAACCAAATATTCAAATTATTCGAATGTCGAAAAGTAAGTTTTTAAAGGTCAATATATTTTTGAAATTTTAACAGAATCTTAATATGGTACACAGATCAAAATCGAATGATTTGTAGGCCGAAATAATAAAAAAAATAGGTTCGTATAAAAAGTATTCAAATTTGAAATCCCTACGAAGAGTATACATAATTCAAGTCTCTGAAAATGTCGGTTTTTACACAAATTTTAATATGACTCTAATTTGGATGAATTTGTAAAACCTTTTGAGCAGTGAATTAATTTTTAATCAAACACGTCTTAGAAGTGAGTTTTTTTAATTTATAATACCACACAATGTCATTACGGGTTGCTCCTGACCACATATAAGGTATTAAACTTGTTCATAAATTATAATTATAATTTCTTACATAATTAATTTATAAATTATAATTTTTTTAAATTTTGAAGTGAGTAGGATGGTTTTTGCCAATTTGATGGAGGAACCGTTTAAAAAATGAAATCATATAAATTGACAAACTCTGATAGGAAGCGATTGACTTAGAGTCACAAATATGCAAGTCTGACGAGCATTACTACAGTATACTCGAAATAAATTCTTTTCAGTCGAGGTCAACCCACAGGATTGAATCCGGCAGGCTATCGGTGTTTAGGTTAGGTTAGGTTAGTGATGCTGCTGGCTTGATTACAATATTACAAGAATCGTGTAGATTTTATTTTTTGAAATTTGATCATGTTATTCACTGCATTATTTTATTTTTAAGGCAATGGTCACGTAGCTAAAATAAATGACGATATATGGATGAATCTGAGAGAGTATAAAAGGGTGCAAGGAAGGCCACAGTGGCGATGGGTGGATGAAATCAGAAATGGAATGAGATGGAAGAGAGTTACTCAAAACAGAGATGGAGAAAATGGAAAATGGACAGAAAATGGAGAGGTGTTGGAGGCCTTCATCCAGCAGTGGATAGTAAATGGCAGTGATAAATAGAAATGAAAACATAGATAAAGTAAAAATTGACACCACTAAAATAAAAAAAAACATCTATGCATTGGTTGCACATAGATGTTTACAAATGAGGTCACGACGTGAATCAAAACACTAAAAAAAGACTAATTAATGCTCTAGGATTTTTAATTAGTATTATTTTCATTTTTAATCCACATTTAGATGTTTGAATAATATTTTATATATTTATTATACATTAAAAGTGTCATTTTCAAATGTATTGGGGTCACTTGGCTTTTATAAAAAAGGGATTGCTACTCGTAAAAGGTTGGGAGCCTGTGATCTATTGGGTAGAGATTTCTGTTTTGAATTTTTCCTGTAATAAATTTGTATTACATTTATATCGATCGCTATTAAATTGAAGCCTATGAATTATTTTCCAAAATATTCGAACCGAAACTGCCTATAGCGAATACATACATATATGTATTTATCTTTGAATCCATTTGGTAGATTTGATCGAATAAAAGACACGTTGATTTGTTTTCAACAATTATTTTCAAAAAAGATCGGAACAGAGCAGAGCAATTAAAATTTAAACTGCTTCAAAAGTGTTTTATTTTTGACTCGATATTTAAATACAATTTGTTTAAGTTGGACGTTTGATAACAGGCGTTACAAGTAGCCGTAATTTTTTTTTTACTGCGTGTGGGTTCAATTAACATCGAAGATTAATTGGGTCGTCGTACAAGCTTTTAATTTTGATTCAGTGAAAGTGGATTGACTGGTTTGACGCAATTAACGAGTTTTAAATAATAGTTAGACCGTGGGTGTGCAATTGATGTAACTCATCGCTTATATTTTCCATTGTAATACACCATATGGTGCGCGGGTTTCATCAGCGATCTGCATTGATATGTATAGAGAAATTCGGTGAAATGACATTACATAGATGATCGATTTTAATTGATCGATTCATTGGAAAGTCGATTTTAGCTTTTTTAAGTTATTTTTAGCAGCTGATGTGTCGACCAGCTGATACGGGCAATAATTGTGAAAATATCAGAAAGTATTATAAAAGAGTGCATTTTCAATCGACTCGAACTATTGTTCTGTAATGGTGTATTTTAAGGTGTTTTCGCCAATTGAATGGTGCACGTGCGGCACGCGATGTGTCGAGAATGTAACGAATTGTTCGACCAAATTGAAAGGAGATAAAATTGCATTTCGAAAGTTAAAATGAAAGCTGTTTGCTTTTGAATGCTGAAATTAATCCTGTGGTGAAATTCAGGATGATTTTATCACGTAAAGGTGGTTTGTATGACTGGGTTGTATGATTAAAAGGGCGCTATGGGTTATTACTTTGTAAAAAGCAAATGACATAATAAAATAATACGTTAATAAAAAAATAATTCATTCTCATATTTTTATATCAAAGAGCGTTGATTAATTATACAATTCTTCTACATAACTGGAACAAACAGTCAAATATGTATGTATGTACATAGAACTTAATGAATCCTAAGAGATCATATTTGACTCAACTATAAACTTTGAATTTGCCATTTATGTACATACATTATATACATAAATATGTATGTATGCAGGTACGTTTCTTAAGTTTGTCAAAGAAGTATGAACTAGAATACTGGAATAAATATGGAATGCTGTATGTTCGGAATAACAACGTGAAATAGAAATCAGAATAAGTAGGTGAAAAATATGATATAGTGAAGAGAGTGAAGAGAACAAATATTTATTTATTTAAAGTTTGGAACATTGTGGCATTATAGGAATTCCTAATGCGCCACAATCGTCAAAAATATAACAGAAAAGAAACAAAATAATAACTAATATTAATATACACACAAAAAAATACATTTCACACAATCATAAAAAAAGCATTAAAATAGCGGATAGTAAAAATTTAAATTATAAAAAACAAAGCAGGGAATGTCTTGCACATACAGTCAGTTCTAATAAATAAGAACTAACTGCAAATACAAAATATCCCTGTGAGGCCCAAATGGAAGAGAGTAAATCAAAATTCCACTCATACATCACGTTCAATTATGAAAATAATGATGAGCGCAGACTACCGCACAAGTAGTCTGAGAATAATATCCGATAATTTACGGTCACTAAGGTGGAAACTATCACATTCAGGCTTAGCAGCAACGACTTCATTAAGAAGTCAAATGGCTCTTGCAGTAGGAGCCATTCGAAAAAGAACTGTGCGAGCAGGAGGAACAACCATCAAATGATGATGTCTACTACGTACATAATTATTAGGGACATAAAGTCCAACTGTTCCAGCAACAACGGGCATGACGTATTACCACGTAGTAGCTGGAGAACAAAACGAGTTAATGAGAATTTTTTCCATAGTTCAAGGGAATTATACCCAAGCATCCCAAAAGGAACGGAGTAGGGTAGAGGTATGGGTAATATCCATATTCTTTCATATCATATCATATCATATTATACTCATAGGAAACGAAGAAATGCTTTTTGCACTTTCTCAGTCATCAGAGAGTGATTTGCTTCGTGTGGATTCCACACACTCGCTCATATTACGGCTCAATGTTATCGGTCATATGTAAATTATTTGCTATTTAGTAGCCTCATCCTTTTACATAAGTATGTAAGACACGTCGTTTGGATCGATGATAAATAGAAAGTTTCTCTATCATGTCCGTAATTGTTCAGATCAATTTGGTGTTGTCTTTTGAGATAGTGGGTCAGAATTTGACTATTTAGTATAATTATTATGTATCATGCTTTTAAGTGAACTTTTGTAAAAATATATGCAAAAACCGTATGATTTGGACTTTTTCTTAGAACCCAAGGTGTAAAATTCCAAAAAGTCGTGTGCGGTTCACCTAGAATTTTCGGGACATATAACACGACCCACTTCACATTTTTGATGCATATGTTGTTCGGTCGTTGTACGCAATGCAATTACCCGAGCGGAACTGCATAAATAACGACTAAACGCTACCTTATTTGTGCATGGATAGACGGTTACAAATGTTATGGCAAGTCACGTTTGGCACGTGTGTTGAAGGGGTGGAGGGACCAAATATCGTTCATAGTATACCCAAACGTATTCATACGAATCATAAAAATTTACTATTATAGTCATAAAAATGTACCCCCTTCGAGTAAATAAATATTTATGCAGATAATAACAACCAGGTACACAATGTGATTTATCGCATTTAAATAAATGCATAGCAACGTTTCTCAAACTATCTATTTTGGTCACGTAATATTTTGTTTTTGATTTTATATCGTATCATATTGTTTAGTTAAATTTTATATCGTATCAAAGAATGAATCTGACCTAATACATTGGAGACGTTCTAGTCAAAGCTTGCAAAATTATAATATATAAAGTCACCAAAATTGTCTTATGATAAACCTTCTAATGACAACAAAAACACTCATCTAAGAAGTCATACTCTCAGACTCATACAATCCTTTTCAAATAGAATGTTAAAAATTTAGAATAGTCTACCTAATGAATTAGTATCTTCTAGTAACCTAGAACTTTTTAAAAATAAACTTGATGATTTTCTAAATAAAAATAATGGGGCTTTGTATGTAGCTCTATTTTTTCGGTTACCGCTATTTTCTTTCTCCTTACTTTTATTGTTTCTATTTGCATTTTTAATATTTTAATCTTTGTATTTTACAACATCTTCTAGATATGTTTTATATATCAATATTTTTCCATTTGTCATTTTCTAAGCTGATGACGAAGCCCTCGGGTATATTGGCTATACCACCTCTGCTTAATATTTTAAATAAATAAGAAAAAATATCAACAATTCTGTCGTTATGTAGAGCAGTGGTTCTCAAGTGCGGCCACTAGTGGATTTTACTGCGGCCACCAGCGACTTAGTAGTAAATAATACTAATATTTAAAAATATATATATATTTTAAAAACTACAAAAAAGTAACTTAACAATAGTAGAAACCAACCTCATCATTGACAAACTAAAAAATATAGCGAAAAGCCTTGTGACAGAAGTTGAAAATGACAATTTTTCAATTTTATCTTCTGTTAGTGATTTGATAGATAAGATGACAGAACTTCAAAATTAAAATTAAAACTTAAAATAATAGAGTGTCTTAAATCTCTGAATCTGGAACTTGATAAAAGGTTCGAAGAATTGAATTTTTTTAAAACTGTTTATTTTGTATCTTCCCCTTTTATTATCATGACAAATGAAAATTTCATGGTACTACAAAATAGATTAAAATCATTTTCAGTATTGAGATTAATTAACTGGGCTAACGTAAAATATGCATTATTAGAAATTAGTCATGATCGAGTACTTAATAACCATTTTAATAATATTTCGGTTCAAAAATTTTGGTCGGAAATATACGTTGACAATGAAATAAACCAATATAAAGATTTAACAGCAATTGCTTTATTAATATTGTCTATTTTTCCCACTACCGTATATTGCGAAAGATCATTAAGTGTAATCCACTTTATTAAAAACAAATTTAGAAATCAGCTGAAAGACGCAAACTTAGAAGCAGGAATGCGGCTTGTATTGGAAGAAAGGAGTATTGAGCAATTTCCATTTGCATTATTATTAAATAAATAGATACCAAAATGTTAAAATTTCTTTTATTTTATGAATAAATTGATCCACTTTTTTACATACCTCCTTTGCATTCCACATGGTTTTCGTGTTAGTGGTATTTTTTATATCTCTTATTTGTAAATTTAATTTATTTGATTAAATTTAGTGCGGCCACCAGACATTTCCATTGGACCACTATTATCACCTGTGCGGCCACGGTAAAATTTCGCCTGAGAATCACTGATCTAGAGCCATTTCAATTACATGAGAATCACTGATCTAGAGCCATTTCAATTACAAATAAAAGTTGTAAATAGATGTATGTTTAATTAATTTTTGTGAGACTACAAATTTAAATAGCGGAAAAGGTGTCACAGATTAAAGATTTAATATACATTTATATTTACATATATGTAATAAATTTTACTATATAAGTACATACATACATATGTATATGTACGTATTAACATTGAAAACTGTTAAAAATACATACACATGTATTTACGTGTTGACTATTTTTAAGTTAAAAATAAGTAAAAAATCTATGGAAAAACTATGGAAAATTTAGAACCATGCATTCATCTTTATTAAATTTCATTACAAAAAATAACTACTAACCTATTGATGATAAGTTCTTCTTTGATTGTGTAAAATATTACTATAATCAAACTATATTAGTTTTATGCCATTTCAACTTACATAATTAAAATACTATTTTTTTCGAATTTTCCACGGAAAACCGAAAAAAAAACCGATGAATATTTTGGGAATCACCTATTACGCCATAGGGAGAATCAAACGTTTATATTAACGATGACGAATTATATAATGAGTCACTCCAGGTGTATATTTTTATGGTCTCCGTCGAATGATCTGGCGTGCCGCGTTCTTCTACCTACATATTTATGTATGTATGTGTATATGGCACGCGAGCGTTTATGAATTAATTAACAAAAATAACTTTTTTTTAATTAAGGCCTTATCTCAGGGGATTGAAGGTGGAGGGAGGGTGTATGTCGGTGGGGTTGGTTTCGAGTGATTTCTGGCCAAATCAACCAGATGTGAATCACAGCCGCGGCACCAAAAGCGTTAATCTAATAGACTCGCGAATGAAAATCACCCGCTGCTTTCGGCGAGCTTTATTAACGGTTTTTGATTAAATTTCGCTATTTTCGGGTTACACGCACCCCAACACACCTCCATTTTGCAAGACGAACCGAGTATTAGATTTACGACTGGTCTGTGTTATATTTTAATAAAACGTAGCAATGATTCTTAACTTTTTTGATAACCGTAGTCCCCTTTGATAAAAAGAAAGTCTAAGGTTGCTATGGACTTCACATTGTAGACAAATGAAATACACAGCTTAAGTATTCCAATAGTGAAAGTGTCATGCTTAAAGTTGGAGTTTTTTTTTTAGAAATACACGTGCGATTTATAATTTTTTTTTATATCTCAAGAAGAAATCAAAAAATCATGCTTATTTAAAAGAATTTCGTAAATGAAGGTCTCTAAAAGAAAATAATTTCATTTGTTATATCGAAATCCAGTCATAATCCTACTTATTGGGAAACACTGAAATAAAGTAACAAATGGTTGTTGATTATGGTCGTATTATGAGCGACAAGCATGTGAAATGTGAAATATTATGCACATATTTTACTAATTATATTACAATGATTGATATAAATAATAATTAATTAAATATATTAATAAAAATAAATAAAATAAAATAATTAAAACAATTGAATTATAATACTGAGGGATGTTTATAATTTTGATGCTTAATTAAACCATATTGCCTTATTCAATATGACTATTTCAATATTAAATGTATGTTAAAAGCAGGGCTGTTGAGTCGGAGTCGGACTCATGAAGTTGGAGCATTTCAAGCGGAGTCAAGGATTGTTTTCTCCGTCCCACATTTTATTTTTCATTTTTACCCCATTTCCTTACATTTTTTTTATTAAATTGATTTGTTTATCTATGAAATTCATAAACATAGTACATAAAATGAATACTATGGATGTACTTACTTTTTATTTATATCTATTTCATTACCAATAATTCAATAAATTGGGTCACATGTGAATTTTTAGGGATTTTTTCAATTTCTTATTTTTTTTATATTTTGAATATCATTATTATTTTCCTTATTATATACTGTATACGTTGACAAGAAAAGTCGGTCTTACTAAAATCATTCTACTTGGAGTCGTAGTTTGTAAATTTTGATCCGACTCCACAGCCCTGGTGAAAAGTAAAATTGTTTCAAAGGAAATATTGTAACAGTTGTCACTTTTTATGTAAAAATATTTGTTTGAACTTAATTATTTTGAAATATTATGAAACATACATATGTATGTACATATGTATATGTATTTAGGTAGAAATATAGTGTAACATTTGTAACATAGTACATACATATGTATGTATATTGAACCATATAAATGATTTATTTTAATTCACATATTATATAATACACACATACATACATAGTTATCCTTTATTCATGCATTTACTACGGCTTTTCCAATTTTTCTATACATAAATGAACGCGCTTCAGTAAAGATTTACAAAATAAAACTAAACCAGACTCAATATTGCAGTCATACTTGTAGAAAATCTAAACATACAATCCCATTATAACTATTTTCACGAGGACATGTTTTCTTTTATCGTTCAAGATTACGAGCTGGTCAATCCTTTAATTTTATATGAAACAATTGACGCGTAATCACAAGAAATCTGCTTTCGCAGTCGATATTCGAACATTCATCTACCTGCATGTGCTTATGTACATATCTACTAATTCGATTCGGGGCTTTCGTCTGTGACTTAACGAGATTATCGAATCGGCAGGTTGGCTGTTGTTTTCTTAGGGGCGGCGATTCGTTTCCGCGACAATAACTGTTTCGCAGAATCTGAGGAGTCGAGTTATCGCAGGTGGATTCAATTAGCGGAAGTGTCGATCACACTCCTGGGACTCGCCCGGATAACAGGTGTATCGGGAAATTCAATTACGATATTCCCGTGAAACTAACCTCCCCCTTCCAACTTGCATCTTCTCGAGTCTTCCCTCCCACGGTCTTCCTTCCTGTATTCTGCTTTGTGAGGAGTGTTATATGAGTACTTCTTAATGAAATGAATAGTGCCGAGAACGAAATTTTTGAAGTAAAACTTCTTTGGGAGCATCGAGTGTTACGAAAAGTGCGTGTTGTTTCTTTCCCACGTGTGGGTTTGTATTCCAGGTCTGATTTTTTCTCACTCACTTTAATAAAAAAAAATTAGTCTATTTTTTGCTTCAATTCTGTAATTTTTAAATCGTACATATTTGATTATGTTTCCATCCATCGAAGCTATTGAACGATTCATATTCTTAGATATTCTTCTATTATGTTGAGATCTAGTGATTGCTTGAAAGTTGAGACAGTGCAGAGGAAGTTTCTTAGATACATTTATATGATAATTTACGGTCGCTATACTTGGCTCTATCCTAGTGCCTACCTGTCTGGAGCACTTGGTTATAATTCCTTTGAGTCACGACGTAGAGTATATTTGAAATGATCCTCAAATTATTGCAGAATTGAGCTTCAATGTTCCCAGACAACTCAGATACATACATTAGATGCCACAGTATGGTCTCTTCTCCCGTGGAACGTACCAATTTGATTGCTTCGTCATCTTTTGCAAGGAGTATCAAGCTTTTCAACCAGATTTCTGTTAGTTTAGATTTGTTTTATTTAAAATACGCTGATCTGGTTGGGGATATTTTAATTTGAAATTGTAAATACATATGTTCTACTTTATTAATATTTTATTATTTGCTTTTATATATTGATTTATTTATTTCATATTTTATCTTATATTATTTTGATTTTGCATCCATGTTGATTCTTTACGCTTTTTTGCTTAGCAATAGCGATGATTTGGAGCAAATTTATAAGGTCACTATGGTAAAATTGTAAATAAAATAATAAAACAAAGATATGGAACAAGTATAAGTTATTTTCTTTCTCACATATGTAAGTTTTACTTATATTGTATGGTATTCAGTATACAACTTTCTTTACTGTTTTAACAAACTTTATAAAAATCCTATTTGATTATTTCTTTTCATGTCTATAGTGCCTGGCAATATTTAAATGTCACTATATTAATTCAGAACGATCCTTTCATGTAAGATTCTGTATGCTTTTGATGTTAAAGCAGCATTTTCCTTTTTATAAGATAACGCTTCTACTGACTAAGCAATCGCATTTGCTAAAAAGGCACGTCCCCTAAAAAGTGCAATGGCATCGATCCTAGAGTTTCGTGTGCTTTTTATAAATTCAACGCAAACGACATGTATAAATAGTGCATGTGAATTGATTGTGTTTTACCGGGGTATAAATTTGCATCAACATGCCAACTAGCAAAGCACGCGATCGCCAGTACTACGCTGATAGGATTAATCAACAAGGTTTGGTTCTTACAATAAAGTTTCCATTGTTTAAGTGAGCTTTAAAAATTAGAAGCAAATTCAACAGAATATAAATTAATATTAAATTTTAGCCACATGTATAATATATTTGAATATTATAGTGAATGTATGAAGGAGAAAGCCTTTGATCAATACATTTATCAGTAGTTTGAAGTTTGAGCGTCGAGTACTACATAGTATATTACGTAAAATCTTGTTGTTCGCAGAGATTTACTATTAGTTGGATACTAAGATATATACATACGTATGAGTAAGAAGTGAATCAATTACTGATCACGTTTTCATGATCTAGAAAAAATGTGCGTGTGTCTGTATGTCTGTGTCTTTTGGGGACACGACGTTAATTTTTTTCAAATTTTTAATTTTTAATTGACGGACTGAAGTTTTATCAAAAAGTTTTGATATGACTCCAATTGGAATTTATATCTCATATTGGGTATATACATATATTTAAAAATCACCAACAAGTCAAATACCTAACTGCTTACTGAATTCTGTTTCAAGACGTATTATTATTTTCATACAATTATTTCCCTTAAAATGACCTCATTTTTGGCCTCTCACGCTTACAACAATGACAATGAATCATCGTATTTTTTTTATACCCCTGACAAAAAGATTGTTCGTGCTGTGACTTGTTGTGCATTCGCGTGCATAGCGCGCGCACGTTAATCCGTTCCTGGCAGTGCTGGCAAACGATCTATGCTAAATAGCACTGATTGCAATACTCAGTGAGGGGTTGCGCATGAAATGCACCTTTTTACCACCTGCAATCTGTATTTTAATTTGCGCATTCGAGAAAGATTGCCGCCAATTATATAAACCTTCATATGTACGATGCGGTCTGAATGAGCGTCGCATACTTTTCATATGGGGACGCATCGCGGAATATGATGTCGATTTGTGCGAATTGTGTTCGCTGGAAATGCTTCGCATATGCTAGGTAACAATTTGGATTTAATTTCAAGCTGTATGCGGTGCTCTGAGTGCCTACTACATACACTAGAGAGTATAATACTGATTCGAGTGAACATTCGTGTGTTTATCAAGGTTTGGAAATTAGTAAGTGAAGTGAGAGCAAATATGCGTTCACTAGTTATTCCATTATCATGTGTTCGGATCGGAGATCGTCGCAATTGGAATTCGATTTCAATGCATTCGAAAATTCATTTCATAATTTGAAAGTCGTCCAAATTATACAGCTATACATATGTCTATGTAGTTTGGACGATGATCTAATATTATTAAATTTTGAAAATATTTTCATTCAATATGAACCTACGTACAATGATCGGATCAGTATTACTACTAAGGGAAAGATTTATTGTCCTATATTTTAACCAATACGATCCATTTGCAAGTTTTTTTTAAATATATAAAAAGGTTGTTTGGTTACCTTGAAACTTTGAAAAAGAAGTTATGGTCATTATTCGTACTATGTAAATTTAACAATATTTGAGTTTCGCAAAAAATTCTGTATCTGTGCCTAATGTCTTTAATATAGAAACAGTGTGCTAAATTTTCGATAAAAAATCTGACATATTCAATTGAGATTTGTTTAAGTTTTTCTTCGAAATATCACTTGGAAAAATAATTATGCATTTTCATATGTTTTTAGGAATAAAAATTTATTTGAAATATTTTAATTTTTAAATATTTCAATAGTATTAAAAATAAATGATGGCTTATTCGAAGCTTGAATAAAATTTTTAGTGTTTCGTTTCAATAATATCAACATTTTTGGAAGAAGGGCTGCATAGAGCAGTTTGGTTGTCATCGATGGAATATTTGCAAGACTGGGCGATGATGATGATATGGGTAATGTCGTAATAGTTGACCTTCCTGGTTGAATTGAGTGAGGCAAAAGCAATATTGAGGAGCACTGCAATCAACTCTTTAGTTTTGCTCGATGGATCTATATATGTATGTATGACGGAACTGCTATAGCAGCTTCCAGTGTTTTCAACTCATATTTTGTGTATAATCATTATGTATAATGAATAATGATGGTATTTGTTACTTATGTACAAAAGTAAGATGTTAGATGTTGGAGTTCATATATAATGGATAAATAAATAAAGAAATAAATATGTAGAGATATTTTTGGTGTAAATGTTTTGGAAAAAATATTGCTATACTGTATGTACATATGAATATGTAAAGTAGTATTTTATCTTGATAATAAATTTTGGGAGAGCGAATTTATGCATTATTTATTTATTTAAGTAGTGTTAAGGCTCTCCTGAAAACTTAATTTTTTGGCACTTGAAACGTTATGGTTTGGCACCCCTCATATGTAGTTTGAAAATGTTTCTCTTCAAATGTACGAGTTAATATCGGTATTAAAATACAAAATTTCCATTTAAAATTGAAAATAGTAAAGTGTTGTTGCTTCGGTGGCTGTAAATAAGCCTATGAATCGTACTAAAATTTGTGATAAATATTGGAATATTTTGGTTAATTGATTGAAAAAATCCGCTTTAAATATCACAAATCGCTTTATATATGGCGCATATAAAATGTACTTTTCAGGATAGTCATTTTGCATTCAAAATTTTTGATTTAAATTCAGGTATGTGCTATGTGTACGTATATTTTTCGATCGATAATATTGAATGTTCAGTCTCAATGTAAACAATGATACGTAAAATGTTCAACACGAACTTTTGACATACGATTTTATCACTCGTCACGATCTCGCTCTCTCGATTTCAATTTCCACTCAATTATTAACGGCTACTTCATTATTGAGAAATTGATAAAATTTAATAGGTCAACCAATTCAATTATTGATTAGTGCAATGAAGTGGACAATTATGGTGTGTTCATTTGATTCAGCTATACGTATTATATGTATATATGTATGTATGTATTAGTTATATGTATAATTGAATGACATAAACATTATAAATTGATATATTTCATTTCCATTTGAGTATTTTTATCAGTATGAAAATTCAGATATGTTAATTCAGGTACATTATTAAAAGATAGCTACACTTCAGTTTCCAGATGCAATTCCTATTTGATGGTGCAAGCTCGATGCATTCGGCACGTGCACGGTGTTTCACTTGGGCGGATCGGATTCCCATCTACCCTAGGGGTTGCCAAATATAATTATCGGCTTAATGAGTACTCCGAATCCTGCTCAGACCTCAGAGAGACTTCAGAGAGAGAGATAGAGCGTCTTTAATTGCATATCCGAGTAATATTACGAACCGAACACTCTATTTAGGACGCAAACACACCGTGCTGAAATTGAAAGCCCTTTGCTGAACCTAAAATGTTGTAATTAACATATGTATAATATAACTCGTAATATAAAATAACTCGTTCGAAACAATCGGCAGTACATACACATGTTAAATATTTGAAAGCAATGTATTACGAGATAATGATTTGTGAAACTGAATGGTGTTGCAGCGCACTCGAATGCCTCTCTCCCGTTTGGCATTTTATTGCAATTCAACGTGCATTTTTCGCATTGCACTCGACGGTGCAATGTCGACGGAATATAGGTTAATAGTGAGTTTTATTGTTTGGGCGACAGCTCGCGAACAATGCCTACGGCGAAAGGTCACAGTGCGTGATTTATCGTCGAGCCTTATAAAGCCGATGCCTTTTGAACCGTGTAAACTGCGCGTTATCTATGTGTTTTGACGCGCAATTGAACAAATATTTGCTCAGGGGGTGACAGCTAAACATAGCCCAGATCCACCTCTGAGAATTCATATATATATATATATATATATATATATATATATATATATATATATATATATATATATATATATATATATATATATATATATATATATATATATATATATATATGAATTCATATATATATATATATATATATATATATATATATATATATATATATATATATATATATATACATACATACATATATATATATATATATATATATATATATATATATATATATATATATATATATATATATATATATATATATATAAAAACATAGAATTGTAAACATAGAATGAATTCAAGACGATAAACGATATATAATAATAATAATTATTATTTTTAGTTGTTTGTGTATATATGTATATGTTTTGTTTTTGTTATGTCTAATTTATTATTTTGTTTCTTGTCTTTTCTGTTATATTTTTGACCATTGTGGCGCATTAAGAATTCCTGTAATGCTACAACGGTTCAAACTTTAAATAAATAAATAAATAATATATATATATATATATATATATATATATATATATATATATATATATATATATATATATATATATATATATATATACATATATATGTGGGATTTGATGTGTCATATGAATAAATGTAATGTTGAGGGGTAATGGCAAACAGTGTTAGGAGTTGTTAGGAGTTGGCAAAACTGACGCCAACTGACAGTTGAGTAGAGTAGCGGTTGTGCCGCTGACCGTATACGTAACGCATCGAGTGTATACGTTATACTTCAATAAACGTGGATCATTAATAAAGATCGCCTTTTAATTGTCTCTCTCCTGCAATCCTCCCTATACCCAGGACTCCTACATATATACTTCACGAAGGTTATTACAGAAAGGCTGAAGAATATCCTCGACGAGAACCAACCTATAGAACAGGCAGGGCTTAAGGAAAATTTCAGCACAATGGACCACCTCCAAGTAGTTGGCGAACTAATCGAGCGCGCCAACGAATATCAACGGCCATTGTGCCTAGGTTTCGTCGATTATGAGAAAGCCTTCGATACAGTTAGCCATAATGCAGTACTTAACGCTCTAAAAACACAGGGAGTGCCGGAACCCTGTGTGGGACTGTTAGCTGCAATATATAAGAATGCCACAGCTTCGGTTAAAAATTTTTCAGGTACAGATAGATTTAGCATAGGAAAAGGAGTAAGACAAGGAGATACAATCTCGCCCAAGTTATTCAATGCGGTGCTTGAGGGAGTTTTCAGGAACTTGGATTGGGACACAGCCGGAGTAAGCATCAATGGTCGCTTCTTGAGTCACCTTCGGTTCGCAGACGATATAGTTTTAGTAGCTCGTGATTCAGCTGACCTACTTATCAGACTAACACAGCTGGACAGGGAAAGTAGAAAAGTAGGATTAAAAATTAACGTAGATAAGACCAAACTAATGTTCAATAGTTATTGCATGCCTGATAGCATCCCATTAGATGACAAACCAGTAGAAGTAGTAAATAATTATTTATATTTAGGTCAAATAATTGACATGTCTGGTAGTAAAGATGAAGAGATAAAGAGACGTATGAAATTATGATGGAATGCATTTGGACGGATGAATGCTGTTTTTAAATCAAAAATGCCACTCTGCCTGAAGAAAAGGATCTTTGATCAATGCGTTTTGCCAGTGATGACGTATGGATGTGAAATTTGGACACTGAACGCCAAGATGCTAAATAAAATTCAATGCACTCAAAGAAGTATGGAACGCTGTATGCTTGGCAAAACGAGGAAAGACAGAAAGCGGAACACGTGGGTGAGAAGTATGACAAGGGTAGTGGACATAGTGGATAGAGTGAAGAGATTGAAATGGCAATGGGCGGGTCACGTAGCTAGGAAGATGGACGAAAGGTGGACAAAAGAAGTGCTTGGATGGTGCCCGAGAGAAGGCAAAAGAGTAAAAGGAAGACCGCAAGGAAGATGGGTGAACGAAATTAGGAAAATGTGCGGAATGAGATGGATGAGTGCTGCGCAAAACAGAGACGAGTGGAAGCGTGTTGGAGAGGCCTTCATCCAGCAGTGGATGGCGAATGGCTGTAAATGATGATGATGATGATGATATAATGTGTGTATATAACAGTGATTTAGCAATTGTGTGTGTATAACAGCAATTGAACTGAAGGATTCACTTGCTCGTCGAATAAGCAAACGTCGGACTCATGTTTCTTCTCTACGTCATCGTGACATCATCGGTCCACGGGCGTCTCTCTTAATTGTTACTTATTTTATTTATTATATATTTACTTATTATTATTATTATTATATTTAATATTTTACAACATTTTTTAAAATTTATTTTTATTTTATTTTATATATGTATGTATATTTTTGTATCTAAGTATTTTTTTTCACTCAAATTTGCCTATCTATACCTACATACGTGGTTAGGTAAATTTTATTTGTAATTCAAAATATTATAATGCATATACATTATATGTATGTATGTACATATATGTATATGAGCCATTATATTTAAAAGTGGCGGAGGTCCAATTTTGAATTCCAAAAACACTATTTCTGTTTGACCGAATTCACAAATTGTTATCACTCTTTTAATTCGATATGTCCAGAATCTCAGAAAAGTAGAATAAACGAATTGCAGGCCAACAGTTTTTAATGCAAAATATTATATTTAATGCTTTGCGAGATATTTATCGAAATGATAATAAGTAGACTTATCCCACTTTCAATTATAACGTATTATTTCTATATAAATGAAATATGAAAAATCCTCGAATAATAAATATAAAAATGTGTACTGGTAATAAGTATTACGTACATTTAAGTATCTCATCAAGTTATATTATACTGAAATTTTAATTTGTTTATATGACTTCATAAATTGGTAAGTGAATAAAAAAACGTCTAACAATTTTATTTTATTGGAATTATAAGCTTTAAATCCTCAGAATCGTAATTGTATACTAAAAACAATAATATTTATTGTATTGTATATTGTTGTCTGGCAAAATATTACTTTCATAAAAATATTAAATTTACGTTATTATTTTGATAAGTATATTCTAAAATACATATGTACTATATCGCAGTGGTGTCACCCAAATGGTTTTCATGGGTTTCCGGAAACCCGTTGCTAAAAATCAAAAGTCTGGAAAGCCGTTGTTAGAAATCTAAAAATTCATGTAATTTTTGTCAAATTGTTTTCGACGGTTACAACTTCGAAAAGGTAAAGAGAAAACACATTTTTGCCGTCATGCACAAGCAAAATTAGCTGTTCGCCGTTCAATGTCTCTGCAGTCTGCACTTGGAATCATTCTTTCTAGTAAAAGTCAAAGAGAAGCTTGATAAAAAATAGATGTGAATTTACACCAAATTGTAAATAACATAATTCATAAATTATATATTATCTAAATATTTAAAATTAATTAATTTAAAATATTAATATTTTCAAGAATTTTGTAGAAGTACATATATTTGCATATTTTTATACTTTTAAAGGTTCTTTTATATATGGTATAATTTTATGTTCTTAAAATTCATTTTACTTAAGTTTTGAGATTTTAAAATTTCAAGCTCTTTGGAAGACTGCAAACACTTACTTGAAGAGTGTCAAAAATTAAAATTAGCAAATTATGTACAGTGTACATAAATTTGCATTCAATAGTGTACATACATTGTACACTATTGAATTCAAATTTAACAGCTAGTGGATTTATACAAATAATCATTTGAAATATTACATATAGCATTCAAGTAATATATAAGAAAAAAATTCTTCCAAGTCGTTATTACGTAAAAATTGAAATTTATATTTATGTAAATTTTCACGTAATAGTGCCTTGGACGAAAAAAAAATTATGTATATAAATTGAAAAAAAGTTGGAAACCCGTTGTTCTATAATTGGGGTGACACCACCGACTATATGAATATATAGACAGAGTTATCATAAAAATAAATTACAGGTGGACTGAAATACCAATATATTAACAAATATATTCGTATTGTCGAGCAATTTGCATACCAATTCTCTATCGCGGATACAACGAACTCGTATTTACGAGCGCGGTTTCCATCAAAAGGACTATTTGAATGCGACGATAACGCTAACGAGTCGATTGCGCAAACTGCAAGACAAATGTACACGCTTGCGGTGCACGAATCAGTCCTGGAGCGCCAGGATAACGGATAATGGCTCTCGAGGATTTTTAAAAGCGAAACGTCCAGATTTTATCGACAATAATTTATTACAGCCGTGATGGGAATAAATTTCAGCCGTTCGATTGCCGACCGTGACGGATTCATTTGCGAATACGCAACCCCCACCCGCCCACGGATTCGGGTCCGTTTCTCGAGGGAATTTTTTTTTGTGTTTTTCTTTGGTCGGGGATAGTGTTGATGATCGGAGGAAAAATCTGGCAGTGTTAAACGGCGTGCGCGGCCTACTTAACTTTTATAATTAAGCCTCCCCACCAACTTGATGCATGGGGGCTGTTAGCGCGTTATGAGGCAGTTACTGAACTGATATTATGTATTATACGACGTTCAGCATTCACAACGTCTAATTTATTGTACGCACCTGCTTAGCTCAAAACGACCCATGTAAACCATAAACGTAAACATGGAGACTGATCAAAAACTTTCCGGACGTTTCTGCAATCTTAAGTACACAATTCGGTCGGAGTATTTCGCTTATACTGTACGTATTTACACGTATGTAGTCGCTATACATATATAACCTCATTGATATATTTGTATGTATGATTGGATGCAAAGAAGAAGCAATAAGACAAATAGTGAATAGATTTTAAGACAAGTTTTTATCCATTCGGTTTACCAATGGATTCTATCAATAATCAATAATATGTGTGGTAGAACTTTGAAGACGTATGTATGTACCAAGACACACTATATATACCGTGCTTGGACTTTTGACCGAATGGACACTTGGCCGACGGGCCTTTGGTCGAACGGAAATTAGGCTGACGGCTGTTTGGCCGATTGTGTATTGAAATTACTCAAAACTCACTAAAAACAGATAAATTATTCAGAAATCATTTCGACCATATTTTTTGATAAATTTAAACAATTAAAATTTTCATTCGGCCAAGTGTCCTTCGACCGAGCGTCCGTCGGACTATATGTACGTGGGGCTTCTGCCTGGTTCGACCCGGGACACAAATTCCTGGGAACTCATGTAATTTTTGATATTCCGTGTTCCGGAAATTCATATCTTGAATACCGGGGAAAATTTTCAATCAAAACGTTCTTTAAATTTATGTATGTAAATCATACGATAAAGATTGATATCTTACGTATTGAATATTCTACAATGTAAGAAATTATTTTAGATTCTGATGAAGAAGACACAACTGTGTATTTGATGATGAATGAAGAATTAAATCAGGAACTATTTTCGTCCCTTTTAATTATAAAACAAACTTTGACCGAAAATGATGAGTTTTTTCCGTCGTTGGAAATATTTGTGCCGAATCTGGAAATCAAATTATAATTAAAATATTAAATATTCTTTAGAAGCCATTTCAAATAAATTTATTTTTCATATAAAATTGTTTCAGTTTATAGATATATTGACGACATTTTGTAAATAAATAAATTTTAAATTAATAAAAAATAAAAAGTATTGAAATTTTTTTTCCTGGGATCTCGCAAATTCCTGGAAAGATCTCGACCTCCATCCCGTGTCCCGGGAATTGAAAAAGTCCGGGAAATCAGAAACACTCGTATGTATATGGTTATATTTGCATGTAAGATAGTTTCGAAAAATATGGAGAGAATTGAGCAGGATGGCCAAAGGAAGTAATCAAATTATATCCAAAAGGAAATGAGGGAGTATGAGTGGAAATTGGGTGGAAAAAATCAAAGGAAATGTCTGGGACACAATAGCTGAATTTTGAGCAAGATATGGGATAAATTGGATTGTAAAAAGGTAACTATGGTGATGGTGGGGATTTATATTAAAGCAAATATTGAGATTTCTTTTTAATACAGGTAGTCCTCGACTTACGACGGTTCGCACTTACGACCGGAAAAAAATAATATATTTTTTATTAATTAATTATTTTTCAAAAATTGATTGATAAATCTCAAGCGGATGTGAGTTATGAAAACGGGGAATTCTCTTTCGGAAGAAATTTGATTTTGATTTTTAAATGCTTTTTATTATTACGAAATTATGTTCACAATACATCTTATATCTATTTTAATAGCTACTGATCTACTGATCATTTTCTATTTTACAATTTTAATTTAATTTGGTTAGTAATCACAGTATTATATTATTCTAATGTTAATCTAAAGCATAATAGGAAAAAGAGCTCAAAAACCTATTTACAATCCTTATAAATGTTCATAATACATCTAATACATAATATTAATTAAATACTATCTAAAGTCGATGACCTAAAGCAGATTGTGTTTAGGTAATCTGTGTTTATACCTGAAGGGTATAGACATTTTATTGTAATCACCGAGACTCTTCACAAGTGTGTTAGTATGGTTATTAGTGATTCTTTCATAGAATCTACTGGTTAGTTTGTTAGTAATGTCTGTAACAAACGGAATATTATATATAGCATGCAGTTTTTTCAGGTTAGTATATATGGGTGTATTATAAATTATTTTAAGGGATTTATTTTGTATTACTTGGAGCTTGGAAAGGTTAGTATTCGAGGCGTTATTCCATACAGGTGAAGCATAGGTTAATAATGGTAATATGAGCGCGCGATATAATTTTATTTTATTTAGCGTTGATAAAGAACTATGGCGATTAAATATTGGATATATTGAGGATATACACCGCATCGCCTTGCATTTCGCTGCCTCAATGTGAGGTGCCCATCTCATTCTTTTATCAAACGTTACTCCTAAATATTTTATTACTGATTGCCATTTCAGACTTTCTCCAGAGGGGATTTTCAGATCTGAACTTGGCTTATGTTTTCTAACACTAAAGAATATGGCGTCTGTTTTGGTTTGATTAATTTGAATTTTCCACTTAGTGAAGTGTTCAGTCATTGTTTTAATTGCAAATTCAAGATTTTTAAGAATAGTGTCTAGTTTTTTGCTACTTGTGAAGCAAGCTGTATCATCTGCATATAGGGCTATGTGACAGTGTTTCGGAAGAAATGAAACATCGTAGTAGTTTTAAAAATTAAGTTATTTCTCATTCCTTTGGGATTCGTCACCACTCGCACGACGGTAACAAACTCATACGGTCGTTACTGTTTGTTACATAACTGTTCGTTATTGTTTTAGGATGTTTATTTTCTCAATTTCGTGTTGATTAGTGCTCAAATTTTTATAATACTGACTGTTGTGATAATGACTGACTTTTGTGATAATGACTGACTAGACTTAGAAATTAAACTTGAAGTGATAAAACAATATGATAGTGGTAAAAAAGTGATGGACCCAGAGAGTGAAAGATTTTCAAATGTGAACGGCAGGATTCAACAAAATCTCGCATGCTACCAAGAAATATATAGAGAAAAAAAAACAGGATACTGTTCAAACAAAATTAGACACATTTTTCTAAAAAAACTAATACGACTGTATCTCAAACTGAAGATGAAGAAATGGATTGTACTTATGTGATAAGTGATGAGGATGTATAATTTATAATTAATAAGTACGGATGATGTAGATGTTTAATTTTTTTTTAATTTAAATATGAATTCATTTGAATTACTGTATTAATAAAAGTAAGTAAAATCACCGAAAAAAAAATATAAATATATTCCTCGACTTACGACGGATTCGACTTACGACCGAGGTTCAGGAACGTATCTCCGTCGTAAGTCGAGGAATACCTGTAATATGAAATTCTGGGAATTTTATAAAATTGATCTTCTATTATAAATTATGTAGGTCAGCCATACTGTATGAGAATACATTTCAAAAACACTTATCAATTGTATATTGCATGAAAATTGTAATTATTTAATTAATTTAGGAAAATACCATTATTTTAGGTACATTATAATTCTGTTCATGACGTATACGTACATATAAATACTTATGTATGTTTGTACATATTGTGGGTCGAAGGGAATTGAGATTAATTTCGGCGAGTTTCGTATTATTTATTTTTTTGTTTTAATCCACTGAAAATAACGATAAAGAAAAAAAGTCAAAAAGCGAATCGTTCTGTTTCTCTGCAGCTACGACTCTTCCTTGTCGAGAATAAAAATAATAATACTAAAAATAAAAAAGAAAACAAAAGAGCAAAACAAACAGTAAATTAAAAACCACCATAATCGCCATATTTGGCGGTGGTGGTTCTCGGCGAGATTAATTTTTAATTCCATTTGTCCCACCCAAATCCAACCCCCTCTCCAAGCCGGAGGGATGGGGAGGTTTGCGATTTTTAATCTGTTTCAATTTGGCGCGCTTTGTGTGGCCACTGGCGCAACCCCTTGTGTGTAATTTATTTATCTTTAATTATATACCTTTCAACCAATTATGCTTCTTTGTTATTGGAGAAGTCGGAGGCATATTTTATGATTTTCTTTTTGTATATTTTACATTGTTGAGAGTGCGCCCTCACTAAGCACGCGAGCTTACAAACAGGTCACCCTCCAGGGGTTGTTAATTTTTTATCGCTTTCAATATAAGTGAATATGCAAATAACCCAGCATTGTTTCCAGTAATAATATTGACAATGAATCATTGCTAAGGTGAAAGATAATAGCGCTTTTTATTATAACTGTATTCGTTTCAACGTGTAGATGTCATTAGTTTAAGCCAGGGTTGGCATAGCTGTTTTTAATTAATGCAAAAAAATATTAATACGAATTATAGTTTCCATTACATAAAACAAGATTCATATTGAATCTATTATGATGTGTTTTGATATTTGGTTTTTAAAAGCTTTTTATTTTTCATAATACATCTAATAGCACTGACCAATAAAACAAAATACCAAAGCTAATTAATCTTTATTACAATCATATTTACTTTATACAATCATATATACTTTAATGCAATTAATATAAACTTTGACACTGAATTCGAATACGATAATGATTTTTGTTGGTTCAAATTCAAATACGAGTGTTTCCAAAAAGCGCAATTTTTACATTGTTTTGGCTTCCACGGTTTTTAAACTCAAAATCTACGTAGGGTTGCTGTGTTTAAAGTGAGTATTAAAATTTATAGTCTATTATATTTTTTCTATTGATTATATTTTTTTACTACTGCTTTAAATTACTTATAATTAACATCTCGCGAATTTTAAAAGTCAAAAATATTTTATTTCCGTGCTACGCCTGAATTTATTTGGCCAGTATTTCATTTCACCACATTTATAAAGATTAGTTTTCTATGTTTATAATTTTTTACTTTAGTTACAAAACACATATACGAAATATCAATAGATGAAGATTTATTATCGACAAATTCGAGAAAATTCGACCTAGTTTTTTATGCTAGTGCTTAGCCCCTTGTCCGCGGTAACGGTCCTTTTTCAGCGAATTTGTAACCACAATTTTCGACTATATGTATGTATTGTAAGATTTATTCAAGTGACCAAATATGTCAATTGATACCTTATCATTGAAGTATTTTTTTTAATAGTGAATTACGTTTGAAGTATTTTGTTTACACAGTGAGTTTTATATAGCGGTCAACCACAGGCAAAGGGGTAAGGTTTAGCACTGTGAAAAAAAATCCGCCAGCCATTTTGCTGGACGCCAAGCTTCCAGTTAAAATGTGTGCTTTAAGTTAGAATAATGCAAAATTTACGAGGCTAACTATTATTATTCACTATAAAAAGTATTTTACTGTGTATTGAACGTCGAATAAAAGTCCTGGTCACTCGCTATCCATCACAGTGCGGCAAGTGACAATAGAAGAAAAATCTCAAAAGCCTAAATATGTGGGTACATACATAAATAATATAAATTGCATACAAATGGAATATAATCTATTGGTATTGTTACGTAAGGGTGGGTGGAGGATCCAAGTAAAAAAGGCCAACAGTCGTTTCACAGCATTTATTGATGATTAAGGAGATACACGCAGTGTCACTGCTGAGTCCAGAATGAATTATATCGCCTACGTACCGCCTTATAAAGGGTAGATCTCTCAGGACGCCTAATTTGTTTACCTGTTGTATAGTCACGTATTTGAATATGTATTTCCAAGACATTGGGTCTTCCCGTACCGATTCTGAGAACTAACTAATAACGGTCATTGTTTAGCCTAAATGCACT
The DNA here is from genome assembly GCF_051622035.1 of Arctopsyche grandis. Lineage (NCBI taxonomy): Eukaryota > Metazoa > Arthropoda > Insecta > Trichoptera > Hydropsychidae > Arctopsyche > Arctopsyche grandis. The sequence goes on along the minus strand of NC_135359.1, from coordinate 16,512,466 downwards.
TAGAGTCCAGATATAATCTTTGGAAGTAAGTGCATGCATTTAGTTAACCGATAACAGATATCCGTTGGTCTAAGTACAATTCGCTCAATCCGCAGCGTACGTAACAGTATCTAAAAGTTTGTGCGTGAATCGATCTGACGTTATTCTGAATAGTTATATAATTTATTGTAATGTCAACCCTGTTTTAGCATCTTGCTTTGTTATGTAGTATTCTCAATTTAATCTAATGAGGGGTGAAAATTATAATGAGTTTCAATTATATTGTCACATGTACGTATATAATATAAACGATTATGTATGTATATATTTTCATCGCGCTCATTAAAAAAAAATGCGTTTCTTTTGAGATTTTTATTTTATAATTTAAGTTTGCTCTGACAACAATGAGGTCTTCATCATTTCCCGATTATGAACCCAGGAACCTATTTAAAATAGGTCCACCTCCCCGTCTCCTTTCCTCGGGCCCTCCCCCATTCAATATTCATAACAATTATTGTATCAAAGTTTAACAAAAGACCCTCCGACGAAATTTCCGGGCGGCCGAAATTGACTTTCTTGCGAGTTGCTCGTCTCTGTCGACAGGTACTTTTTACATTCTTAGACCGGGAATTTTTTCGTGTTGCTTCTCAGTGCGGATGGCTAATAATGGACGATCCTTAACGGCAAGTCATCACCGATAATCGTCTCGTCTGGATATTTCAATAAATGTCAGCCGCACTAGGAAGCCGCAAAAAGGAGAAGCAACACGTGTCGGAGGGACGTCATCGAGAGGCCCTCAGCTTCCCATCAATTATCCTCATAATTAGCTCCTATCGACCCCATGCCGCTGATAATGGTGTAATCTAAACTCCAATTTAATATCGTCGACGATGAGATTGACATTCAGTCAATAGGCAATGTGGAAATTCACCACGTTAAATTATAATATGTATATTGTATTTGATAAATAGAATTTAATACATATGTACATACATAAGTAGATTCCTGAAGCAAATGAAAATAACCATATTTTCACCGATATATATATGCTTGATATATATTTAAATTATTGTAAGTCAATTTTTTTTGATACCTATCGAATCTATAGAAAATATTCTTAATCGAATTTTCATTTGTTAGGTAGGACATAAATTAAGATTATAAAATAAGAAATAGAGATATTCATAATCATTACACTAGAAATGAGAATAATTTAGTTGTAGGTAGAGTAAGAAAAATAAAGACAGCTGGGGGTGTCTTTCACAGGGGTGTACTAATGTATAACGCCCTCCCTGAGTGCATGAGGTCTTCTAAGACCATGGATGCATTCTTGCGAGGAGCAAAGAGACACCTCTGTGATGGACAGAATTTTAGATTTAAGTTATTGAAATGTATTTTTTTTGTAAATTAGCTATTAGCTAAAATTATATATGTATATATAAATAAAAAATAAATCTACATATCCTACATATATGTAGAATTATTTTATGTATGGATTTCTTTTTTAATTTTAATTTTATAAATTGAAATATATACATATTTATGTGTATAATATATGTATATATTCTGTTTTTTTTATTAAAGCGAGAATATTTTAAGATAACCTTGTTTAAAGTAAATCCAATTTCAACGTTCAAAAGTAAGTACGGAATAATAAAAAAAAACCTGGCGCAAAAAATATCGTAAGACGCTTAAAGTTGATTATATTAGTCGTAAATTAATTAAGCACTACTACACCACAAATCACTTTTTTTACTACCGAGGTTTTAACAGGGTTATCGCCGTAGTCTAATTAAGCCCATACATCACTCTCTCGTGAAAGAAAATCAAAAATAATAATTGCAAAAACCATCAAGCTCGTATTGAGGAGTTCAAAAATAAAGCGAACATTTCAGAAAGCTCTCTTGGTTAAGTGTTTGTTTGAGGACCGATTATATGAACACTTGACCCTGGTTTTGAAATTTGAAGGGTATATGACTGAAAGCCGTCTCTTATTCTCGGTACGAGAGATTAAATCGAACGATAAAAGTGCCATTATGGGGTGACGGTGGTAGGTACTTCGAGCGAGAAGTGCATGCAATTTAAATTCAAGTGGTGCTATCGCGAAAAATTATCGTGATATTACGAGAGAACAGAAAAAATATCATAGGGGAAAATGTTGGGAACTAGAGCTCCAGCCATTTCACAAATAGCGTGGTAGTCGTAAGAAAAACTTAAATTTTCTTTTACGCTTCTTAACCTTTACGAGTCGGCAGACTTGAGACGACCTTAAAAGGTTGTTCAATAAAAGGAAAAGTGTAACATACATAAATACTCAATATTTAGTTGTGATATGTACTAAAATTTTCGCACACTATTCTCGTTTCAAACCGATTTATATTATACTTACATACAATTTAGTTCGATTTAAAGATTTTTCTTCACATTTCAGCAACAAGGTCAAGATGAATTCATGTAGTAGATATCTATATCTAAATAATCGGTCTCCCTCACGTGCCCGAATGTGAAACGCCCGAAAACGCAAATATCGGAAGGCAATGATCGAAAATCGAAAGATCTTAAGTCGAAAGATAAAATAAAGGGTGCATGGTAAACGGTACTATGTATGTATATATAATACATATATATGAGTGGCATTCGGTGAAATTATCTCTCTTTTTGTCATACAGCCTCGTTAAATGTGCACGCGCAGAATCCGGGAGGAAAAGCCTGTTCTTCGTGTTCCTGTTGTATCCTGCTCGCGCAAATTAAGTGAGTATGTATGTACGACGGGGGGAGAGACCCTTTTTTATTTTTCGACTTAAGATCTTTCGATTTTCGATCTTTGCCTTCCGATATTTGCGTTTTCGGGCGTTTCACATTCGGGGCTCGTGAGGTAGACCCGTACTTTTACATATGGCTTTTTATATGTGCTTACATATATTTGGTAGAAATACGTATAATAGTAATATTGCTTAGAAACCGTTGACATGAAAGTTGAACCTTATTTAAGATCTGCAGTGGGTTGTAAATCGTAACAAATCTACCTATCAGCAATAAAATAATACTGGGAAAAAAACTAGAATGATACAACTGGGGATACGATGTTTACGTTCGTGTCAAACGAAAGCTAACTAGTGCCGATACTGATCCTCAGGATATTTGAAATTTACAGTTGCCGCGTATAATATAGATCTTGCATTCTATCGAATTACAAAGGGCCTGACCCCAAGGTCTAGGGAGAACGTAATCAATTTGCAGCGTTCGTGTAATGGAATGTAGCGTTTACGGACGATTTCAATGTTTAGCCTTCGGCTGCTGCGTAGCTCTCTCTGGCTTCGACGTGTTTCGCTACTTTCGTAGAATAAATTAACCCTTTGGCTGTGGTGTCTTCTCGGCTCCCATCTCTTCTCTACCCATCCTCCTCGACTTCACCGCACCGTAGTTAAAACGACGTAAATAATTAAACGGATAATGAAACAAGCCGCAGCTCTACGGCCGGCCCGCTTGCAAATGAGACTGGCTTGCCGGCTAAGAATTTCCTTCGGGAAGTTTTCCGACTTTCTTCATATTTTTTTTGTTGCCAAACTAACGCTCAAGAAGCGCCGGCGCTTATTAAATCGCCTTTCAGCCGTTTGACTCAATTTTTATAAGTCCTCGAGCGATTTTACAAAGGTCCGTTGGGGAGAGGTTAATCAGGGCAGGAATGTAATACGCTAGTGGAATACAAAATGCCAACTTAAAGTTGTTGCTGAATTCAATGACGATTTTTATACATTTAGATTAAGTTTTCAAAATATATGAAATAAATTCAGCGATAAAAGTATTACGTTCGTGTACTTGTACATTACTATTACTTTTAAATTATAATGCTTTATCAACCATATTCACTTCAATAATTGTAATTAAAACAATATATAAATTTTATTCTGAAGAATCATAATTTTGTATCGTAAAAAGGATGATTTTTGCCAATTTGATCGAGGAACCGTTTCAAAAATGAAATCAGATAAATTGGCAAACTTTGATAATAAACGATCGACTTGGGAGTCACAAATATCTGAATAAAATCAACAGCACTACAGATTATACTTGGAACATTGATTTCAATAGAGGTCAACCCACGGAATATTTTTGTTACATACAAATACACCTGGTTAGGTGGATAGCATTGATGCAACCATCGAGCTATGCTACTGGATATATGAATGTCATACCTTTTTTTTCAACTTATGTACATCTTCTCGAGAAACGATGATAGTTAAATATCATAATTATCATCATTTACAGCTATTCACCATCCATTGCTCGATGAAGGTACCTCCAACACGCTTCCATTCGTCTCTTTTTTGAGCAAATTACATCTACATACTTTACCCCACACGTTTTTTAGAATTTTGTTCAACTATATTCCCTGCAGCCTTCCTTTTACCTTTTTATATTTTATTGGGTACCATTTCAGCACTTCCTTTGTCCACCTTTCTTCTAGCTACGTCCATTGCCATTTAAATTTCTTCACTCTATCCATTATCCACTACCCTTGTCATACTTCTCACCCACGTATTCCGTTTCCTATGTTTCCTCGTTAGCCGAGCATACAGCGTTCTATACTCTTTTGAGTGCATTGGAATGTAACATACTTTAATACATATCTATATGTTGCAGTTGAAGTGTATCTTCTAGTTGTAATATATTTTGACTAGTTGGAATATATTCCATCTAACCCACGTAACATTACTTTCTGAACTATAAGTTGGTACCAGGTTAGGTGGAGAGGTTAGCTTTTCGTAAAACGTCAATCGACTAGTAAATTTAGTTTGGCCAATAACATTTCTTTTTTTACATACCTCCTTTACGTTTCACTTACGATTACAATTCAGGAAAAAAATTGCCTCTTATCCGATCTTTTTCATACTTTGCCATATTGCTCATTTTGGTCATCAATGTAAGTAAATGGATTTTCCACCATTACAAAAATATCTTGTAAGACGCTTTTGAAATTTGAATTTCTGAAAAGTGCCTGACGTCTATCCAGTTTTTAAGTTTTAAATATAGATGGCGGTAGTAAAATAAAATTATTGGTATTTTTATTCAAAAAATAATAATTTTATATATAAATTATAGAAGAGGTATGTTTTTAAAAAACTTTTTTTATAATATAATTTGAACACATCAGTTATCGTAATACGGTACTCATTACCTTTAATCGTAATATATTTGCGCTTGTAGAGTACATATAATTAACTAGTAGAATTGTATTCGAATATGAATGATCTAAAACGCCAGTTGAAATACAAATATTACAACTTAAAATACACTTTCACTATAACATACATATATACAAAATAAATACAAAAAATTTTTCAGATATTGTGTACAAATGAGTTTAAAATAAAAATTAGCTTTACCACTGTTTCAATGAGTTGCAAAGGGGTGGTAGAAGGAAGAGTATGCAAAGAAAGCTGTCATCGCTCCGATCTGACACAAGATGCCGATGTAAATTTTAATGGGTCGTTAATGATTTAACTCCTTTAGCTTCGTGACGAAGACACAAGCTTACTTCAATGTTAGCTAACCCCCCCCCGTATGTTGGTAAGATATTAAAGCGACCTAAAGAGTGGAAATGGTTCAAAATCAGATCAAAATTTTCCATGGGCAGGAATGTCACTGAACTAACAGAGTGAAGCTTGTAAAAATTATAAATGAAAAAAAATGTTTTTTAAAAACTAGCCTCTTCTATATTTTTTGTTTATAAAATGAAGACAATATATAAAAAAATTCGGGTGTGACCAACCCATGACTTTATCTATGTATTTGAGGAATATAAGAAGGTTACAAAACAAAATTCAATATTGAACTGATGACTATGATAGCGATACAAATTGAGAGCAAATGTATGGAAACTTGCACAAAACAAAAGTTCTACTTCCGGTTGTCTGATTGTGTTCAAATTTTTTTTATTACTAAAAATCACTATCAGTATCATACTCATTAAATATCAAGCAAATAAAAATAATTTTAAAGATCAAAATAAAATATTGAAATATTGTTTAAAAAAAAAAAAATACTACTTCCGGTTTACGAATTCTGACCAAAACCCTACCAGCTCTAAGTTAGTACATAAAGGATAGAAATATAAATTTTCAGCTTAATACGATCAGGGGTGCGGACAGAGTAGTGGGCACAACATTTTTGACCTTTCTAAGAGGAAAAAAATCCCACTTCCGGTTCATTAAATTAAGTAATTTTTTTTTATTTTTACTTAAAACCACTATTTTTATTATACAAAATAAATATCAAGAAGCTTAAAACAATTTAAAAGGTCAAAATAAAATAATGAAAAAATAATGAAATATTGTTTTAAAAAAAAATACTACTTCCGGTTTACGAATTCTGACCAAAACCCTACCAGCTCTAAGTTAGTACATAAAGGATAGAAATATAAATTTTCAGCTTAATACGTTCAGGGGTGTGGACAGAGTAGTGGGCACAACATTTTCGACCTTTCTAAGAGAAAAAAATCCCACTTCCGGTTTATAAAATATAATAATTTTTTTTTATTTTCATCAAATTGATACAAGAATTATACTTGAATTTTTTTGTGACGAACATACATGTTTAAGGGGTCGAAAAAAATAGTGGAAGAAAAATCGAACAAGAGTAAACTGCTACTTCCGGTTGACGGATGCTAACTAAATTTTATAATTAACTTGGTATTAAACTTAAACTTCTAGATATGAAATTTCAGTTCAATAAACCAAAAGGTTTCTGAAAAAAACATAAAAAACTTCGATTCTCTAGAGTAAAAGTACTGCTTCCGGTTCAGATAGAAATATTTAAAAAATATGAGGTTATAAAAATTATTATTTGTATTATATTTAAAAAAAATTCAGTCCGATTCAATTAGTGGTTTGGGAGATAATTGAATTCAAAAACTTAAAAAAAGAGGACACCTATAAGGCGAGGTACCATTTTCGGTCAACTTAAAAATTTGAAAAAAATTTACGTTGTGTTGACAAGAATTTCAGTAACCGATACTAAGTTTCAGTTCGATAGGACTAACGGTGTTAAAAATATCCCCAAAATACACACCCACACAGACACACACACACACACACACACATTTTTTCTAGATCATGAAAACGTGATCAGTGATCGATTCTGAGTTCGAATCAGTCAAAATCTCGAGTTCGAATTTTCGCATGATCACAAAACTTCATCTATTGTTACTACGTACATAGATAAAGTAAAAATTCGGGTGTGACCAACCCATGACTTTATCTATGTATTTGATGAATATAAGAAGGTTACAAAACAAAATTCGATATTGAACTGATGACTATGATAGCGATACAAATTGGGCGCAAATGTATGGAAACTTGCACAAAACAAAAGATCTACTTCCGGTTGTCAGATTTTGTTCAAATTTTTTTTATTACTAAAAATCACTATCAGTATTATACTCATTAAATATCAAGAAAATAAAAATAATTTTAAAGGTTAAAATAAAATAATGAAATATTGTTTTGAAAAAAAATACTACTTCCGGTTTACAAATTCTGACCAAAACCCTACCAGCTCTAAGTTAGTACATAAAGGATAGAAATATAAATTTTCAGCTTAATACGTTCAGGGGTGCGGACAGAGTAGTGGGCACAACATTTTTGACCTTTCTACGAGGAAAAAAATCCCACTTCCGGTTCATTAAATTAAGTTTTTTTTTTATTTTTTACTTAAAATCACTATTTTTATTATACACATTAAATATCAAGAAGCTTAAAACAATTTAAAAGGTCAAAATAAAATAATGAAAAAATAATGAAATATTGTTTTTAAAAAAAATACTACTTCCGGCTTACGAATTCTGACCAAAACCCTACCAGCTCTAAGTTAGTACACAAAGGATAGAAATATTAATTTTCAGCTTAATACGTTCAGGGGTGCGGACAGAGTAGTGGGCACAACATTTTTGACTTTTCTACGAGGAAAAAAATCCCACTTCCGGTTTATTAAATTAAGTAATTTTTTTTTTATTTTTACTTAAAATCACTATTTTTATTATACACATTAAATATCAAGTAGCTTAAAACAATTAAAAAGGTCAAAATAAAATAATGAAAAAATAATGAAATATTGTTTTTAAAAAAAATACTACTTCCGGTTTACGAATTCTGACCAAAACCCTACCAGCTCTAAGTTAGTACACAAAGGATAGAAATATTAATTTTCAGCTTAATACGTTCAGGGGTGCGGACAGAGTAGTGGGCACAACATTTTTGACCTTTCCACGAGGAAAAAAATCCCACTTCCGGTTCATTAAATTAAGTAATTTTTTTTTTATTTTTACTTAAAATCACTATTTTTATTATACACAATAAATATCAAAAAGCTTAAAACAATTTTAAAGGTCAAAATAAAATAATGAAAAAATAATGAAATATTGTTTTTAAAAAAAATACTACTTCCGGTTTACGAATTCTGACCAAAACCCTACCAGCTCTAAGTTAGTACATAAAGGATAGAAATATAAATTTTCAGCTTAATACGTTCAGGGGTGTGGACAGAGTAGTGGGCACAACATTTTCAACCTTTCTAAGTGAAAAAAATCCCACTTCCGGTTTATAAAATTTAATAATTTTTTTTCATTTTCATCAAATTGCTACAAGAATTATACTTGAATATTTTTGTGACGAACACACATGTTTAAGGGGTCGAAAAAAATAGTGGAAGAAAAATCGAACAAGAGTAAACTGCTACTTCCGGTTGACGGATGCTAACTAAATTTTATAATTAACTTGGTATTAAACTTAAACTTCTAGATATGAAATTTCAGTTCAATAAACCAAAAGGTTTCTGAAAAAAACATAAAAAACTTCGATTCTCTAGAGTAAAAGTACTGCTTCCGGTTCAGATAGAAATATTTAAAAAATATGAGGTTATAAAAATTATTATTTGTATTATATTTAAAAAAAATTCAGTCCGATTCAATTAGTGGTTTGGGAGATAATTGAATTCAAAAACTTAAAAAAAGAGGACACCTATAAGGCGAGGTACCATTTTCGGTCAACTTAAAAATTTGAAAAAAATTTACGTCGTGTCGATAAGAATTTCAGTAACCGATACTAAGTTTCAGTTCGATAGGACTAACGGTGTTAAAAATATCCCCAAAATACACACCCACACAGACACACACACACACACACACACATTTTTTCTAGATCATGAAAACGTGATCAGTGATCGATTCTGAGTTCGAATCAGTCAAAATCTCGAGTTCGAATTTTCGCATGATCACAAAACTTCATCTATTGTTACTACGTACATAGATAAAGTAAAAATAAATGTATATAAGAAAACCTAATTGAGAAATAACCAATTCTCTCCGTAAACTTTGATCATGAGTATGGCAAAGTGCTCAATCTACCATAGTGAGAGGGGGGCAAAAAAGGAAATAAACGATCAGAACAGTATGAAAAAATGCGACAGTGTGGATGATAGTCGTCACCGTGAACGAAGATGCAGTATTTTCAAATGTGTTTATTACGATTATTTTTCGTAATGGCGGACGTCATTATATTGATGATCAAACCGAGCAAAATGGCAAAATTTGAAAACGATCGGATAAGAACCCAAACTTCGTCACACGACAAAATCGTTTCCGAACTAAGAAGAGGTTAGTAATAAAAAAAACCGGCTATGTTTATTTTTAATACACGAATTGGCCTGGCTTAACATTATTTAAAGTTGTCAAACAATTCATAAAAATCCCAGGGCACTGCTGACGCCTCGTAACTGCGGAATTATAAAATATTTATTTGATTAAATTTTCAATACTAATTCAGTTGTTTACATTTGCGGCACGCTCTGCGCCGATATTTACGACCTCTGAGCGGACAAAGCGCACACCATACAGTAGTCTGAAAATTTCGCAAACATTATCAAATCGTCGGATACGAGGCCCCCGGGACTTCAGCTGTAATTTGCCCCCGACGATGACGTCACACAGGCGCATAAAGACGCAATAGAAGAGTCCTAACAAATTTACGTTCCGAATTATCCGAGTGCACTCGATAAAATTTCCAACCCTCCTCCGCGCCCCGCCTACCCCAGAAGGCACCATAAACAGCTGTCCCGTGGGATCGTGTAAGTCCCAAATAGACGAGGGTGGATTTAGTACGTTTCGGCTTCCGGGTGCATTAAGCAATTCTTGCAGTATACCTCCCCCCCCCAAAGCACAGTGCAACATCTATATTTACATAAGTTCGTGTTTATTACGAGATGATTGGAATAAAACGTCGAACGGTTATTCTCAACATTTTACGAAGATGAAATGATTAGCTAACAAATATCAAAATATTTTTAGACGAATATTATCGACTGAAAATACAGTGATATACATAACTACACGTTAAAAAGCTCTGATAAATCATTATCATCATCAACATCCACAGCTGGATGAAGACCTGTCTAGCACGCTTTCGTTCCTGCTTGTGTCATTCATCTATCTAACCCCACACAATTCTTATTTCACTAACCCACCTCACTAGCGATCTTCTTTAGACCGTTTACCCTTCTCGGGTACCATTTGAGCACTTCTTTTGTTATGATTTTATCCATTATTCTAGCTAAATGACCCACTTTTGTCTACTATGTCTTGTTTGTTATTCATGAGTTCGTTTTTCTGTCTTTCCTCGCCACGCCGGGTACACAGTGTTCCATACTTATTTGAGAAATTTTGACTTTGTGAACCAATTTGGCATTCAAAAACATATGATTAGAAGTATAATTAATAATAATTTTATATATACATATATATATACATGTATGTTACACTATAAACCACGAAAAATATGAAATCATAAATTTTTTAGATATTATGCGGTTTGTCTTTTCAAATTGAATAATGGGTGTTTTAAATTCTTATTGCATATATGTATGTATTTTAGGACGGAAAATTTCAATGTTCTCTTTAGTTATAATCATATTTGAGTTTAGTGTGCTTAAATTTTTAATGGACATAATATGGGAAGCCATTTGTAAGGAAGAGTAACGGAATATTATATGTTTGTTGTCTATCAATTCCTCATTGCCATACATTATATATTGGCAGATACTGAGTAATTCTCGTAGCAAGTGCGATGTTCTTTTCTTATTCCGTGACGCTTAGCATATCTCCACTGTACACATATCAAAGAGAAAATAAAAAGGAGAAATACTGGAAAAAGAAAAATATATATAAGGAAAGAAAAAAATTTACACACTCATAAACAAATGTATACGCGAGGACAACAGTTTTCGTACCACCTTTTGGTACGCATTTCGGATTCTGCGTCACATAAAGTTCGTAAAGTATTATCCACGCTTTGTCTATTTTCATGAAAATGCGCGCTGAAAGGGAGTCGAGGAATTTGAACGTGTTTATATACGGGACGTTCCCCTCCAACTTCCCCTCACTCCCACTGTAAATCTTTTATGTAAAAGCAAATAATACACAGACGAAAACAAATATAAAAAAATAATATAATAATACGAAAGAATAAAAAAAAAAAATCGTATTCTTTGTGTGGAAAATACTTACATTAAAAATTATTTCATCGCGCGCGTACATTAATCGCTTTCATTGCGGGAAATATAAAGTGAAATGTCTCTTTTCATTAATCATAAAAGCATAATAATCGTAAAAATGCTTCATACATTTGTTTCTCTGCTACTTTTAAAAAAAAATCAAATGTATTAGCGTTATTCATATTCATACGAGCCATTCTTTACGTGTCGAATAAAGTTTTAAAAGCTCTTTCATTATAGCGATTTTTCATTCATTCAAAATTCATATTATTTTAAGACTTTATATAATCTATATTGATTTTTTAAAAAAACACAATAAAATAAATACATAACATACGTTGGCAATATTTAGAAATTAATAAATATATATATATATATATATATATATATATATATATATATATATACATATATATATATATATATATATATATATATATATATATATATATATATATATATATATATATATATATATATATATATATATATATATATATATATATATATATATATATATATATATATATATATATATATAACCGGAATAAAAAGACGTTTTATTATTTTAGATTTGAATGATTGTAACGGTCTTTTTAAACTTGTTAAGATACATATACATACATATCGTTAACAAAATGTATAAAATATGTTCTCGTTTTATGACCATATTTTCACTTCCAATTATGTTTTGTTAACTGGATGTAATTAAAAAACGCTCTTACCCAGCCATACATATATTGTAGTTTAAGCTGAATTAAGTTTTATAATTTAAATGGTAATATTAAAAAAAAAATCAGTACAAACAAATACTATTTCTTTCGCCTGAAAGCGGGCTCAAAATGTATCGAAAAACCTCCTCTCATATCTTGTATTTGAAAGTGGATTCCAATAAAATGTGAAAAAATCATATACCGGTTATAATATTCAGCGCCGCACTCTGCGTTTTCTTTTCAAATATCGGACCTGGCTCTAAAATATATCGCTGTGAGCTTTTGCTCTTTGTATTAATAATTACCCAGGAGACCTAGGTCTCGTGGTGCAGGGGAGAATCGCCTTCCCCACCTTTCAAACATGAATATACATGCCTTTTTATTTACTCCCTTTTTATACGGCATCCGTATAAAAAGTCTATCCGGCGCGAGAGTGAGCAAGTCTAAAAATTGCGAATTCGACTTTTGACCCTTACACGCAGCCCACAAAGGGTCAAGTAGATTCGTTTGAATAAATTATGCACACAAGTATATGCATATAAAAAATAAAATAAAAACCATCGTTGAAATAAAAAGTTGCGCGGATTCACGGCAGGTACGTTTTGGATCTTGAGAACGTGCGATTTTCCGCAAAAGTTTTCCACGTCAAGTTTTTCGCGCACGATTTTATACTACAATTTCAACTTGTCGAAGCATAAGCACACATATTGGCAGCATACGAGCAAAAATGCATGAGTGCACACGCAAATGGATGTACCCATATAACGTACTCTTTCAAAACCTGGTAAATATTTGCAATCGACCACAATTTAAAACTAAGAATGATTGAAGTAAAAGTTACTGATAAATACATATTGATAATTTAAATATATGTATGTACTATTTAGGTATTTACAATGACGCGAATAATTGTCGTATTTGAATGAGCCACCCTCTTTTTATTATGTATATTATGTAATAATATTTATTATGTATAGCATTGTAGCTTCCCCTGCTTGTCACAATATACACCAAAACTACAATTTCGAGCAAAACGAACTTTGACTTTAATTAATCATCAAATTTAATTTCATTCCGCCGGGTTGGGCAACGGGATGACTTCTTTTCCATTTATCAAAAGCGGGTGACGGCATAGAGAAGGAGGTGGAGGCAGGAGGGTGAAACCCACCCTTTTCGTCCCCTAAAATCCACTCAACATTTCCCGTTATGAGGGACTTTGTCGTAGACATTGTACCTATAGTTCAATGCCCATAGATTGATAGCATTTATTTTGCAGTTTAATTAAAACATCAGTTTAATATATGATGTAGAACATATTCTAGAAGTAATTACCATAAAAAATACAACATTACATTAATACGTGTCATATAATTGGGACTGGACCTCATTTACATAGATACGATACTAATTATTGTAATTTTCATTTTATGAAATTAATGCTTAGGAAATATCAAATAAAGAAAAAAATTGAATTTGAAAATAAAATAAAAATTGTATGCATTTTATTTTTTGAATAAAATTCAGTTGTTTTTTTCCACCGAGTGAATTTGATCGTGAAACCTTATAAAGGTAATTTGTTACAATGAATGTCGTTGTAAATTGAATGCATAACAATGAGATTCAAAAAATTAATCTAATTTAAAAATTTAAGGTGCGAGATGATCGAGGAATATGCTACACACATATTGAATTTAAATAATTCATCACACATTGAAATAGACGCATGTGAGTTGAAAAAATTTCTTCTGGTGCTATTTTCTTACTTATGCATTTGACATTCGTTACAAAATTATTGACAGCCGATTGTGTCTGTAAATGAAATATCTGTTATATAATATTTTATAAATCCACCGATAGACATATTATGTACATATGTACATACATACATAAATACACAAAAAATAATTAATTCAATAATTTACATCAAACTTACATATGTCCATATGTGTAGAAGTTGTGTATAATACATGTGTACCTACTCATATATTACTCGGTGTTCCCTATGGAATATGTTCTTGCGAAGAACAAGCGAAAAAATAAGGTGCTTGTAGGGATGATCACCTTCGTTTTGCAGCAAAATACGCGTCGCAGAGAAAGGGTCAACTTGTTTAGGTTTGTCCAAAACCCCAAAGGGACTTGCTACATTTTTTTTTCGCTGGCGAAACCAATAACGATCAGGGTTGGACGCGTGTTTACACACAAATTGGACACAGGCCGATGTGAGGGCGGGGACCAGTGGACATCAACAGTTTTAAACGATTGCAAATTACCAGTTATATAGTGAAGAGAATCGGTATTATTACTTTATTTTTATGTTACATATAAGCAATTAATAAGACCCGAAGAAGATAAACACTCGACAATAAATTAAAAAAAAATCTCGGCGATGAATTTTTCACAAAACTTCATCTATTTAAATTACGTAAATACATATATATGTACATATGTACATACACGTAATATATAATTTTGAAAGACACTTTGTACGTATGTAAGTTTTGATTCGTAGAATCCGTGAGGTTATCAAAAATATAAACGATTTCGATACCGTTTTCGATTCAGATTTCGATTCCGATTTATATTTCAATTTCAGTTCCGATTCCCGGTTATGATTTCATTTCCGAATCCGGATTCCTGTTTCTGTTCCGAATCTCGATTCCTTTTTCATTTTAGTTTCAGAATGTTTACTATTAGATTACCATGTTTAAGCGGTTTATATGTATTACAAATTCCGTGCGAAGCCGGGTAAAATGACTAGTAGTAGATGAAGTGACAAGCATAAATATGTATGTATATATGTAATAACGTAGATATATAATGATATTCTATATTTATGGTGACAAGGCATTTGTCGAGTTTTACATGGAATTTTATGCAAAATGAATCCATCTACCTTTAATTTCGTTTACAGTAGGAAGAAAAATACGCCATTCTTATTTGATAGCCAAAATGTTCTGATTAAATAATAGGTTTCATTAACATAGTAAAAGCATTTCGAACAGTGGGAATCAATATTTAAAGTTTGTCCACTACAAATACAATGTCATTGTATTTTATAAATTTAAAATGAAATGTCATCATAATCAAGGCCTCTCCAAAACGCTTTCATTCGTCTCTGTTTTGAACAACTCTCATACCTCTCATTCCACACATTTTTCTAATTTCCTATCTCTCCTGTGACTTTTCTTCATTCATATTATATTGGGTACCATTCGAGCACTTCTTTCGTCTGCTTTTCTATTTACATGATCCATCTATTGCCAGTTCAATTTTTTCACTCTTTCCACTAAATCAAGGTTACCCAACTTTTTTGAGGTTGACAGCTTTTCATCTAAATTTTCATGGTGATCGACTTTTTTGTAGTTACTTTTTTTAGTGCTTAAAAGATAAAAATATTCATTTTAAAAGGCAAAGTATCGTTGAATAATTGCAGAAATAAAATAAATTTAATATTTTCGTATCTTTTTTATTAATATGTCATAAACGTCAGCTAAATATGAGTATTTTTCTAGATTCAATACATTCCATATATAAGAAGAATATTGTGTTAATTAACATAATTTTACAATTCAATCAATTTTCATTCATATTTAAAGTTGGTTATAAGAAACTGCAAATTTTATGAAGCTCATTAACGTCAGTTACCTTCTTGTTAAATTGATCCAATATTTCTTGTTTTAAAAGCCATTCCTTGTTTTGAAGATAGATCGCATTATTATCCTTTCTCTCAGTTAAATATGTTCTTATTTCTGGCAATAACTTTCGAAACCTAACAAAACCATATATTTTGACCGGGTGCACCTCACGGGATCGAATGTGAAATGCACGGAAAACCAAATATCGGAAGGCAAATATCGAAAATCGAAAGATCGTAAGTCGAAAGATCAAAAAAAAAAGGGTGCATGGTAAACGGTACATACTCATGATTAATGTGCGCAGAATACGGGAGGAAAAGCCTGTTCCTCTTTTTCCTGTTGTATCCTGCTCGCGCAAATTAAGTAAGTAAAAAATTACGTAATTTTGAAATACTAAATAAATGGCTTAGTTTTAATTAGCTAGGATTATTTACTTTTGAATTGTTCATTTTCTATATACCGAATCGTGCAATTATTTCCACTCCACTCTATATAACTGACACATGACTAGGTTTGCGTCCAATAGCGGATAGAACAAGAACTTTTTAAAATTATTAAGTACCTACTAGATATAGGTAGTAAAAATATGAAGGAACGGAAGGTACGAAAAAACCTTAGAGGCGTGCTAGAATGACTGTTCTATAGGTAAGGGAAGGCAATTTATTCCAAAGCGCCGCGGGGTCGTTCCGAGGGGGTTGAAGGGGGTGGCGGTCGCATAAAACCCCGACAAAATACACGGAAAATGCCCACCCCATGCAGTGCGTTTATATCTCGCGGAGCTGTGTTTTTTCGCTCGCATACCCGAAGAATATTCAGC
This sequence comes from Arctopsyche grandis, assembly GCF_051622035.1. Classification (NCBI taxonomy): domain Eukaryota; kingdom Metazoa; phylum Arthropoda; class Insecta; order Trichoptera; family Hydropsychidae; genus Arctopsyche; species Arctopsyche grandis. The sequence continues at coordinate 16,495,778 of NC_135359.1, read as the reverse complement.
GAGCACGTCTGCGAGTGATGTACGCGTCTTTCTACCGTTGTCGGACGTTAACGTGTTAAAATCTCTCATAAATTCTCCATAATCGAATTCAAAAGTGTGCGCTAATATCATATTTAATCATTGAACACGAGCGGGAGCGATGCGAAATTCGCGTGACATCGATCCACATACGCGGTGTTCGTATTATTAAATTAAATTTATTTTAAGGATTTTAGAATTTAATTTGCGATATAAATCATATTTATATATTTGGTGTATCCATATAATATATTTGACATTTACTATTCAGCGAATGTTGACCCGCTCACTTTTCATTCTCTACAGATTTTTATTCTTCCTCTTCTTCTTCTGATATTTGGAGCACACTATTCAGCTGTGAGGCTGCTTGACATTTATTATTCATGTTATTTACCGTGATACATTACCGCGTATAAATAAATAAAATTTACATATGAGATGTACATATTATTTTCTCGTACGTATATACAATAGTAAGTAGCAGTTATATACGACCAAATAAACTAAACATTTTTGTAATAAGCTAACAATTTTGGATTAAACAACTAGCCAACAATCAAGTATTTGTCCTAGATGCTTAATCCTTTGAATGCTGACCAACGCCGATCGGCGTTTTGCCAACAAGTCCATGACGTTACTTTAGTATGTAAAAAATAAATAAGAATACTACCTTGCACATGTAATCCGTGTCAATGTTTATAAATACTGTTTCACACCGGAATCTCTGAATTTACATCCTTAGCAGAATTTCTCGATGGAAATCCCTAACTGCTGAGTATTTTATATTGTGGCTTGGCATTTAGATTGTGAGCATTACATTTTAACAACAATGAAAAAGATGGAACTGGTTTCGGAAAAATACATTCATTAAATGACTTCTTTTTTTTATTTTATATTGTTGCAAGATATATTAGATTTCGCCCTGAGGTCTCACGACCCATTGACCAATACACGTACTTCGGTGGAATTATTTCGTGCTTCATTCGTAGCTGACTCGTCGACGGAACAATAATAAATCACCTCTACCACCACTCGCTAAGTCTCTCACTTCGATCTCGGAAACCCCTCTACGCATCCACGCTACAATATTTTAAGTAATATAAATATACAAACATATCTACATATATAATATGCATATTTATGCATCATACATAATTAATTCATAATTTGGAATTAATTCATGATTGTATGTATGTACACAGGGTTGTAGAATAGCCGGTCCGCACCAATACGGCGCCCCGCCACCTTTTATCGGCATCGGTACGCGACCCGACATACAAATTTCAAAAATCAATATAATATAAAGCTTTATTTTTTTTGAAAAGTTTTACCACTTTTGCAATATTTTTCACCCAAGCTGAAGACAAGGAGCGCTGTCGTAAATAAAAATGCTGTCAGGATCAAGGATACCACCAGGCTTTATGTGAGGTTCCAGATGTGTCTTTAGCACATTTAAATACTGGTCCCCATTCATGGACCCATTAACGAAATAAATGGGCCCTGGACCTTTTATTTCGCTTATGACGGCTCAAACCATTGTCTAGGGTGGATGTTTAATTGAGATATCGATACATGAGGGTATGTAGCGTTCTTGGGGACTGCGAGGAACAAGCAAACGGCTTTGTGTCATGAACTGAAGGATACATTCATCGCTCGAAGATTGCTTTGAGGATACACTCGATACATTTCTTGCATAATGCAAAAAAGTGCAAAATCGAGCATACCGGCACCTAAAGATTTTGCACTACACCACTGTATGTACATACATATATCGTGATAGGTTTAAAATCCATGCATACATATGTATGTATCGTATATTTGTCCAGTATGAAATCCACAGATTTTTACTTAGGACCTCAAAATTTGGTCCACTTTCTCGTACTTTGCCTTAGATCGTAAACTAGTATCTAGTAAACTAGTAAACTAGTAAACTAGATCAGGATAAAGGTGCCATCTACTGTTTTATACATGTGTGTACATTCATTGTGTACACAATATTTTGCAAATGTCAACTTCGTATAAGGATGAAGTATCAACCTTTTAGCGAACGACCACTGCATTTTCCACTCAAATTCCTTAATTGAAAATGTAATCTTTGTTTTGCTTCAAACAAAAAATGAAGCCTTCATGAATATGTAGCGCACTCGGGTCGTCGTTGTTGTTTTGTTTGTGGCCGCCAGAGTGCAGCAGCCGCAGTCGAAGTTGTGGTAATTGCTTGCACAAGCAAACCACTTGCTCGGACCACTCGATTTTCATTAAGTGTATTGTTGTGTCGGTCGTTCTTATTCTTATTCATAAGATTTTTGGTTAATCCACCCGTCCAATTCACCCTTCTTTCGCTCTCGCCTACCTCCTCCTCCCCGTTTCGATGTCGACGCCGCCGTGGAATAGTGGGGGTGGCGGGTGGTTTTCCATTTGCGAAAACGGCTTAAGCGAGTGTTTTGCACCGTCCTAGAATTGCGTCAAATTAAAATAAAACGACCGCTAATCTCGGTGATTCTACGGAATGCAATTCTGGAACAATCTTAGAAATTAGATGTGTCAAAAAGTCAACTCGAACATTTTCTCTTTTTTTTCTCTTCTTCGAATGAATTGAATTATATGTAAATACATGTACAAATTTGTTTTCAATAGAAGTATTTAAAATTTTCTTTTATTTTTGCATCATCATGATAATGATCATCATCGTCATCATCATCATCTACAGCCATTCACCATTAACTGTTGAATGAAGGCCGCTCTAACGCATCCACTCGTCTCTGTTTTGTGCAGCTCTCATCCATCTCACTCCACACATTCTCCTAATTTCGTCAATCCATATTCCACTTATTTTGTCCAACTTTCGTCTATTCTTCTAGCTGCGAGGCCCACCAATTGCCATTTCAATTTCTTCACTCTATCAATTATATCTACTACCCTTGTCATACTTCTCACCCATTATGCCAAGCATACAACGTTCCATACTTATTTGAGTGCGTTGAATTTTTTGTAGCAACTGGAACTTTTTTGTGTCATCGGTGGAAAAATTTTGTTTTTTGATTTTTGGATTTTTGATTTAAAACCCGCATTCATTCGTCCAAATGCACTCGATCGTTATTTCATACGTCTTTTCATTTCTTCTTCATTCCTACCGGACATGTCTATTATTTGTCTTGAATATAAATAACTATTGACCACTTCTACTATTTTATCACATATGTACATATATGTAAATAATTTTAATATTGAAATATCAATATCATAATATTTAAAGCTACTGAAAAAGTCCAGTCTTTTACATATATTTTGACGTTAGCTTAGTATTCAAATTATCACACGAAAACTGAAAGTATTTCTTTATAAGATGATTTTATATTCTTATAGTTGAGTCACCAATAAACAAATAAAAAAAACTAATTTATTACTATTCAAGATTAGTAGTCTGATTAACAAGCAGATAGTGTACTTTCAAAATTAATGAATATGTATAATAAAAAGGATGGGTTGTTTGTGTGATCAAAATTCCAAACAACGTGGACCGCTGACGAACTGTCCCTTGAACTTTGGATTCGGAGGGGTAGTTTCAGCAGGGGGTTGGGATCCTTCATAACGGCGCCAGATAACAACAGTTTGCTCGTCGCATGACGTTAACAAATTATTCACGCCACTCATCCGCAACGTTGGGCGAGTCACAATGAAGATGCCATGTGTTTCGGGTCCCTCTCCCTCTCGCCCTAAGGGTACTATCCCGGTGAAATATGACGTCGAGACATTCACCAGACCTCGGATACCAACCTGTGAACAATGGAAGGATCAAATTAAAAAAAAAACCTATAAAATATGTATGTAATTGCTACATACATATGTATGTATACATATATGCAATGAAGTGTCTACGCAAACAATTTGCAAAAAGGGAGAAAAATCGATATTTGCCGATATATGAGCAGATTCAGAAACTATTACAGTTAAAATATTTTGAAGTACGTATCTACATACATACTTTTTACATTATAGTAATGTATGTAATATTATATAATTGCAGTACTATCCGAATTTTCCGGCGTTGCTTGAGCATGTGTGTGTTGGAGAAAAACGTAGAGATAGTACACAATATTTGATGGTTCTATGTACATACATATATCGAAATTTGTAGATTTGCATAACGGACAACTGAAGAAATATTTATGTTTATAATATATGTACATACATATAAATATATGAATTTGATAGTGTAGGTCTGGCGAGTGAAAGTTGGAAAACAAAAGTACAAAACGAAACTTTTCCGGAAAATTTTGTACTCAATGGTTCAAGTTGGAGTACTGTGAAATACTATACCAAATTTGAAGGTCTAAAATTAAAAACTATGGACTTGCAATGCGGACAAACAATGAAATTAATACACAAATAAACATTGAATTTCATACGCTGACTCACATAAGTAGATTACTCCTTTATATTATATATGTACATATGTATGATTAAGATTCTTTATAACAGCATTGTAGACGAAGTGATCATCCACTTGAATCATCTATAAATTTTAACATATGTCCCGAAAACAGAATGACCTTCTGAGGAAAGGAAAGGTGATCATTCAGTGGATCAAAAATGCAAAAGACATTTTACATATGTTCGCTCTGATGTTTGAGAATGGTATCAACGAAGATTAGCGTAGATATGGATAGATTGTCGGATCATTGTATAAAAGAGGTTGTTGATGCTTGAATTTCGATGAAATTATATTCAAAAGAAAATCTTTTAGTATTTAAATGTATTGATTTTCCGAGGTGAAAAATGAAATGGTAGCAAATTACAAGGTCCACTGTTTGGGGCTGCGGTCGAACTTCACGCACGTAACAAAGTAGTATTTACTTTCCTCGGACTAACCCCCTTTTCTCGTCCTATCTCCTCATCACTCACACAGGACTTGAGGAGGGTAATATCCACCCTCTCACGTTGACCATCCCCACACATACACACACACACACACACCTCCCACCCCCTGCTTTTCGTAGACAACTTTGAGTTGTGTTTGTTTGCAGTTCCAAAGTTGGCCCGGTTCGTTAATACAGTTCGGGTCCAATTATGCCTCTATTGACAGAAACTGATGTTTGTTTTCAATAATTGGGACTCCAGTATTAACAAAGGGGCGACGATGCGGGGGTGGGGGAGGGGGATGGGTGTATGTATGCTCTAATTCTTAAGGTATCGGTCGGTGTTACCCTGGTTTTATTGGTGATTTGAATATATTATATTTGTATGTATGTTGTGAGCTTGCAATGATTCATATTTATGTATGTGGGTTATGCAGTTTTTGAAGAGCGCTCTAGTTTGTCACATTTCGCATTCAAATCGAATTGTGTTTGACAGGTGACCTCGTGACGGGTGTTCCGAAAACGCTGACCGTTTTCGAAATGCGTGTTTGTGACGTCAAATGGACACATTTATTAGCGTATGGCCCCATCGAAGTGAGCCTCTGACTGTGACGTTTTCCACGTCGATGGATCATCTACACGTTCATTGCCGCGTGACCTCCTAAGAACGGCGAATTTTATGTCGATTTTCACAAATATATCAATTATATCGATTAAAAGTCTGTGGAGAAACTCGCACTTTAATTAAAAGTATGTTAAAGGTTGAAATATTGGATGGTGTGAGGAAATTTTGATAGAGGGAAAATTTGACTAAGAGAAATTTTTATACATACATATGTATCTTTTTTCAATTTAATTTAAAAATGAAATTTTTATTATAATTTTTTTTTCTTATTTAATGTATAAATTAATAAATAAAATTTAATGCGACTTAATCATAGCGTTAGTTCCTTTCGTAGGTCAGTTGATTATAAACTTAAGTGTACAGAGGGAATAGGATGCTCCGATAGTTTGACGTAAAAGGCCAATAAAGAATTCGGGAACATGGCCTCGGTTTTTTTTCGAATGCTTAATTTAAATAATAAATGCGCGGGTCATATTTTTTCATTAGACTCATTAAAATTTCCACAAGAACAAGGGCAAACGTGATTAATTTCTCGCGGAAAATTCTCAAGTGAGCGCCATTTTTTACGCGATTTTCTTAGAGACTCGAAGATGAAAATATTTTTTATTCATGTCTAAGCGAACCTAGCACAACGTAATACATCATGACCACAATATTGTGAGTAGAAAATGTTTCCTCGCTCCTAAATAAATAATGAGATATTCAGATTTACCAAAAAAAATCATAAAAAATAATAATAAAACCGAAAAAAAAAATGAAAATGGGCGACCTCAATTTTGTGAATTGAAGATATGTACCTATAATATATTGTACGTATGTACGTACATATGTATGTATGTATATTATCTATATTAGTATTCATACATATATCATCATCGTAATGATAGAGGCCGTCGTAATAATGAGAGCGAGCTTAACAACCATTATTTCGCGAACGTTCCGCCAACTGCCATTACGACGAGAGAAGATCCAGGGGCTGTCAATTGCGGGGGTGCGTGGGGCCCCGATCGCTGTTCAGGGACGCCTATCGAAACGCACAATGGGTCCCCGTACGGCACAACTTCTGTATTATAATTGTCGTCGCACAACAGACGTACCGCAAATGCGAGTACGGTCATAAAAGTGATAGTTGTCGTAACGTCGTATCTCGAAATTAGCATATGGAAAGTGCATTCACGTATTGCAAAACCAAAACGGGCGAAATGATTTTCAACGGTTACGACGCGACAATGCTGATAATAATTATTCGTTCGTGTACGTATGTAGTATGTACGATGTAAAAGGTTTTCATTGTTTGTATCATAGGAATCATTATTAAGAACATGTATGTATGTATGTGTGTGCATACGTCGGAAAATTCGACTGAATCGTTTACTCGTATTATCTATATTTTGTTTTAAAGGTATTAAAAGCTTGGCTTCAGATTATTGTGATCTCTAAGCGGATCTATACGTGCTTACGAGATTGTCTTTTGACAGCTTTCTTTTATTAGTGTTAGTATATGCCATACTGTAACTCTTTCTAAATAATTTGATTATCATTTGGGAAATGAGTTTCTGATTAAAAAAATCTTCAAGAAATACCTGGCAATAAACTTTGAGAATAAATTGAGATTTGTCAGACATATTTCGGACATTTGTTTTGAAGATGCTTGGATATGTCATTACTTGAATAATTCTTCAGTTTCGAGCGTTTTGTGTATCTCCCTGGTTAGAAGTGTTTTAAAGTCTCGATCTCAGATCTGAAGTCCTTCAGAGCCCATTCGCCCTCTAGAGGTGGAAAGGGTGCAACAATAGATATAGAATAACATAGATGGGGCCTGACGGTCGAAACTTGTCTCCCTTTTGAAGAGTGCAACCAAAAAAAAAAAATAGTGCAATCTCTCAGTAGCTAGCTGGCTTCTTAGTAGAAGATCCAACAATGGAAGGTAAAAATGACAATATTTTTACATTCCTTCCTTTTTTTCATTAATTGCTCCGTACATTTAACTGACTCACACCTTCCCGTTCTGAGGTTCAATTTCTCCGGGAAAATTTGTTTACAATGTCTCATCTATATATGTATACTATTCTATATGTATGGGTGAAATGCAAATTTACTAGACATCTTTATTTTGGAAACATACCCATTTTTGTATACTATCGTTTTTGGGTTTTGATTCTTTAGCCTGCAGAATATGCGTCGCTCTTGTCGAGCATTCCTAACAGATTCATGATCCCTCGATTCAGGAGTTTAAATTCTGAGTTCCTGTACTCTGTACTCAACTTTGTTCTCTCCCGTACTCTGTTTCTACCCCCAAGAGCCCGTACTAACATCTGAATTCACCTCTTTTCAACATTCTTAAAATTAATATTTATATTTTTAACGATTCTTATGGTTTAATTTTAAATTTTATTTTTCTTAATTGCTGCCTTTTTACTAGCCTCTTATCAAATTGCTTTCGATTTTTTCGTCTGACAATATTTGGGTTCTTATCCACAGTAATCCGATCGTTTTCAAACTTTTCCATTTTGCTCGGTTTGGTCATCAATGTATATGTGGAAATCAAATCTGCCAGTAGGATGGTGAAAACTAATCGTTATAGAAACGTTTGAAAATACTGCATTTTTGTTCTCGTTGACGTCTATCAGTAAGTTTCCGTATTCATCCATACTCTTCCGATCGTTTTTTCCCTTTTCGCGACCCTCTCGCTATGTCAGATTTTAATTGTTTAAAAGTCTATAACTCTATATTTTATAAAATTTGCTTTATAGGTTCTCATTATTTGTCCACATATATATATATATATATATATATATATGGAGTTCGGTCTTTCGTGTCATGTGAGGAGGACGTGCTTCTGCGTTCCTCCCGCTATTACTCGCTTAAACCCGGCTATTGCACGAAATTTAACTTAACCATCTAATCACTTATTTTACTAATTGCATCCTAGTATAATTTAAGTGTAAAAATAAACAGCAAATCGGTCGTAAAAAGCGGTTTTATATCAGTTATTTCGAAAAATTTTGTGCTAATTTTTGTGTCAAATCGGTGTCAAACGAGATACATCTCCCTACCTGAATACAAAAAAAGGGTCCTTCGCCAGCCAAGTCGGTCCCACAGAAGCAATAAATCTTCCACATAATTGCTTCCAGCCAAAAATCTTTAACGAACTTTACTTAATAGAATAATAGCAAACAGAAACGGTGTTTCCCAACTGTCTATCAGTTCTTTTTCATATTTAAATTATATTAAAGTAATTCGTGTAATTTTATATACTTTACTAAAGTTATTATTAAAATATTAAATTGCAAACCGCACTCACATATATAAATCCGTTGTCTCCAAAGAGGCGTCTCACGATAAAGATCTGTAAAAAAGTAGTATAACAATTGCTAATCTATTATTATCATAACTAACTACTTTCACTTACAAAGTAACCCTGTTAAATGGCATGTAATAACTCATAAGTGATCCAAGTGATACCTAGGATGACTATATGTCAAAGCTGACCACAGAGAAGAGTTTATGGCGGTAAGAACTCACTCCTTGAATGGAAATCTCTCTCAAGTACCGCCTTTTTCTCAACACATCTTGGATAAATGCGAGAAAAATAATATCCAAACCTCCAACAAGGTAAGAGTGACGATGGATGATAGCTTAGCTAATAGAAACCTGTATTTAGCCACGTACAATGTAAGAACGTTATCGAGTGAAGGAAGTGTGCTTGCATTAGAGAATGAACTAGAAAGTATCAAATGGGATTTAGTAGGACTTAGCGAAGTAAGACGAAAACAGGAAAACCAAATAATCCTAAAAAGTGGTAACTGTCTCTACTGGAGAGGGCTACCAAATGGTAGAATAGGAGGAGTAGGGTTTCTTATCAATAAGAGAATAGAAAGAAATATTATAGAAATAAACGACATATCGGAACGTATATGCTATGTAGTATTAAGAATCTCGAGCAGGTACACTTGTCAAATCTTCCAAGTGTACGCCCCCACATCTAGCCACCCAGACGAGGAAATAGAAGACTTCTACGAAAAACTACAGGGCGCATACGATAATAGCCGCCACCACTTTAAAATAATCATGGGCGACTTTAACGCAAAAATAGGACAAAAGGCAAACACAGAAAGAGCAGTAGGCAATTTTGGTACCGGCCAAAGAAACGACAGAGGCGATCGCCTCATAGAATTCGCAGAACACAACAGGCTCTTCATCACTAATTCATTTTTCAGGAAAAACACCAACAATAAGTGGACTTGGGAGAGTCCTAAAGGAGACAGAAACGAGATCGATTTCATCCTAACAAATGCCCTGCACTCCGTTAAAGACGTTAGTGTTTTAAGTAAAGTAGATATAGGCAGCGATCACAGATTAGTCCGTGCCAAGATGGCCATTAATATAAATTGCGAACGTAGGAAATTAATAAAAGGATGCAGTAACTCTCCAGATTTCGCTCAACTAAGGTCTAGGAAAAAGGAATTCGAACTCGAACTTGGAAATCGATACGGGAAATTAAACCCAGAAGCAGACATCGAGGAATTGAACACTGTAATTAGTTCGGTTCTAACCTCAACAGGTAAGAAATTAGGTGGTTTCAGGAAACAGATTAAATTAAGCAAAATTTCAGCGGAAACAAAAAACCTAATTAAGCATAAAAGGAATTTAGATAGGGATAATAATAAGCAAGAATACAATCTAGTAAATAAGGAAATTAAGAAGAGAATAGTCAGGGATGTCAGGGATTTTAACAGCAAGCTAATAGAAAATACCATTAAGAATAACCGTAGCCTGAAAAAGTGCAAACAGGATCTTTTCTTAGGCAAAAACCAAATGATCGCAATCAGATCAGAGAGCGGAGTAATAATTAGGAATAGAGAAGAAATCATAGACAGAGTTTACACGTTCTATGCAAAACTATACGAGAACGACAACGGCCAATTCCCCACTCTGGAATCGACACACGGCCAAAGGGTTCCTGCAGTATTGCCTAGCGAAGTAGAGGCCGCGCTAAAAACTGCAAAGAATGGTAAAACCCCAGGGGAAGATAATATTCCCATCGACTTACTAAAATGTGGCGGCCCCCCCCTAATTAATATCTTAGCTAGGCTTTTCAGCAAATGCATCCAGAACCAAGCTATACCAGAAGGATGGAATAACGCAACTATCATTTTAATACACAAAAAAGGCGACAAAAGCGATATCAAGAACTACCGACCCATTAGTCTACTTTCAGCGGTCTACAAGCTCTTCACGAAGGTTATTACAGAAAGGCTGAAGAATATCCTCGACGAGAACCAACCTATAGAGCAGGCAGGGTTTAGGGCAAATTTCAGCACAATGGACCACCTCCAAGTAGTTGGCGAACTAATCGAGCGCGCCAACGAATATCAACGGCCACTGTGCCTAGGTTTCGTCGATTATGAGAAAGCCTTCGATACAGTTAGTCATAATGCAGTACTTAACGCTCTAAAAACACAGGGAGTGCCGGAACCCTATGTGGGACTGTTAGCTACAATATATAAGAATGCCACAGCTTCAGTTAAAATTTTTTCAGGTACAGATAGATTTAGCATAGGAAAAGGAGTAAGACAAGGAGATACAATCTCGCCCAAGTTATTCAATGCGGTGCTTGAGGGAGTTTTCAGGAAATTGGATTGGGATACAGCCGGAGTAAGCATCAATGGTCGCTTTTTGAGTCACCTTCGGTTCGCAGACGATATAGTTTTAGTAGCTCGTGATTCAGCTGACCTACTTATCAGACTAACACAGCTGGACAGGGAAAGTAGAAAAGTAGGATTAAAAATTAACGTAGATAAGACTAAACTAATGTTCAATAGTTATTGCATGCCTGATAGCATCCCCTTAGATGATAAACCAGTAGAAGTAGTAAATAATTATTTATATTTAGGTCAAATAATTGACATGTCTGGTAGTAAAAATGAAGAGATAAAGAGACGTATGAAATTGGGGTGGAGTGCATTTGGACGGATGAATGCTGTTTTTAAATCAAAAATGCCACTCTGCCTGAAGAAAAGGATCTTTGATCAATGCGTTTTGCCAGTGATGACGTATGGATGTGAAACTTGGACACTGAACGCCAAGATGCAAAATAAAATCCAATGCACTCAAAGAAGTATGGAACGCTGTATGCTTGGCATAACGAGGAAAGACAGGAAGCGGAACACGTGGGTGAGAAATATGACAAGGGTAGTGGACATAGTGGATAGAGTGAAGAGATTGAAATGGCAATGGGCGGGTCACGTAGCTAGGAGGATGGACGAAAGGTGGACAAAAGAAGTGCTTGAATGGTACCCGAGAGAAGGCAAAAGAGTAAAAGGAAGACCGCAAGGAAGATGGGTGAACGAAATTAGGAAAATGTGCGGAATGAGATGGATGAGTGTTGCGCAAAACAGAGACGAGTGGAAGCGTGTTGGAGAGGCCTTCATCCAGCAGTGGATGGCGAATGGCTGTAAATGATGATGATGATGATATATATATATATATATATATATATATATAAATATATATATATATATATATATATATATACATATATACATATATATATACATATATATGTATATGGTTATAATCTATTCTATTGTATTGAATATCCTGTTATGTTTGAAAAATTGTTAGTATTTATGTACGACAATAATCTAACCATACGTGTCGCCTTGGGGCAAATCCTCTCATGGCACAATGTACGTGATTATTGAATAATTTATTTTCAGAATGGTTGTAAATGACACGATATGTCTCTTATATAATATATTCGATAAACGACAAGCATTGAATCCAAGTTTGAGTATGAATGGGCACGTCGAATCGTCCGAGCTATGTGAAAATCTTGCTGTTTTTATTTTGACTGTCAAACGCCACTACGTCGAACGGATTTCCATTTCTCGTGTTAGAAATCGAGGTTGGAAAATCTTGGAAAAGTCGAAAAATGGAAAACAACTCGTTGAGCGCCGCGTGCGCCCAAGGATTCACACCCAGACGATTTCCATACAGTCTGTTGCGCATGAGTGCATTTCGACGAAAAAGATGGAAATAATTGCTCCGAAATGGGGAGGAACGGGGGACCGGAAGTCTCCTCACGTGCAGATGTCACTTTCAGCTCTCGGACCAGTGGAACGTCTCTTAATACTAACGACTGTTTGTTGGGACAGATGTCGTCTAAAAAAGTAGGGAATCATTTGAAACAAGTCGTTATGATTTTAATTAAAATTTCGCCTTTCGAAGTGACTTTCCACACTCTGTATATGCGTCAGAAACAGAAAGCAATTAGGCGATTTTTATACGTATAGCAGATTGTGAGTATTGGACGAATTTATTTTCAATATTTGTAATTTTAGCTCAGGAATTAAATTACATCGGAATAACATTTTCAAAAGTAGACAAGGGATAAAAACTTTTCACGAACCATTCAAATGTTTCTTTAGAAAAACAAAACAAAGCAAGGTCTAAAAAAGTCATAATAATTATTTATACATATGTACATATATGCATTTATTTAAAAAGCAATTTTTTATGTTTGTTTGTTAGATAATTCTTATGACTTTTTTTAGACCTTTCTTTGTTTTGTTTTTCTAAAGAAACATTTGAATGGTTCGTGTTTTCAATTTGACAGCTGAAAACTAATTTGTGCTTTATTTAGTTTTCCATTTTACCATAAATACATTTACGTCAGAAAAATGCTTGAAAATTTATTTATAAAATCGTGGTCCAGTTTACGAAGTTGCCCTATCTCCATTTTACGTTCGTGAATTGGCCTCCAAAATCGTGTGACCTAACACCTTTGGATAATTTTATGTGGGGATATGTGAAGTCACTAATCTACGACAATAAACCGGAGACGATGGAATCCTTCGCCGCATTATTGCCGATATACTGTCCCAGCTGCTAGAAAAAGTGGTCGAAATTTGGACTTTATTCGAACTAGTCGGGGCGCCATATGCCCAATATTATATTTAAACACTAATTGTATAACATTATCTCCCTACAAAGCCAATACCATGGTCATTACCACGATTTTTATGTGTTTAATTTTATATTAAAGATCTTTACATCTAAAAAAACATATTTTGGTATACTATCTTATAAGATACACTCTTACTAAATTTGGTATATTAACATATGAAAATGATATTTAGATCGTAGATGGTTTTCTGAATGTGACGAATGAATGGGCTTTCATTCAAATAATGGTCACTATTTTGAAAAACTTTTTCTAAATGTAAAAAAATGCCTCCAATACTTTTAGTCCCACAATGTACATACGAAAATAGTCGGAATATTTTCTATTGTTGGTGTGGGAGCTGCGACATTTCGCAACAGGCTGTAGTTACAATATGATTCGAGTGGTCTGCCATTTACGATGCAGGGGTGGTTTCTGTGTAGTTATTGTTGTCCGGATGAGGGATGGCACGTCATCACGGATAACTGTAAATAATACCGCAATTTAGCGTCGGCGAAACTAGCGCCCCCGCCAGCGCGTCGGGAAACTTCTCGCCAACTTTTACTGCTTCCCAAATGGTTTTGCAAGGAAAGTTTTTATGATTTGAGGCTCCCGTTGCCGACGACTCGCTAATACACGGTTATAAATAAAGGGCGCGAAACAAAGGGCAGTGTTTTAAAACAAAACTCGCACCCCCCTATCTAATAACGTTATGCTTATGTACTAGCGTTGTAATGAAAGAATCGGGAGCGTTGCTTGTAATGAGATAGCGGCGACAAACTTCACTTACAACAATACAATAATCACCGTTTTGTACACTTTATATACCGCAAAATGCTACCGTCGAGTTGTAAATTAGCTGGGACTTTCCTATTTGTTACGGTTTAACTATTGTGAAACGTGGAACAAAATAACGTTTGCTTTTGTACATAAGTTCAAGTATTTCTTGAAATGTAAATACTTTCTGTGCGTTTTTTTACTGGAAAAAGACAAAGTCTTCCACCTGTGATGATTTTCGGTAGAGATTATATTAAAATAAAAGGGAGTTTAATGAATGAGCAGAATGTTGGAATTAAAAAAGTTCAGTAGTTTATTCTTATTAGTATACAAATATAAGTTGAATACGTTTAAATAAGTAGGAAACGGGAACCAGAGAAGATGTAAAAATTATTACAGATACAATTTTAGGATTAAGTTAATCCGATTAACGAACGTGAATGGGAGAATATGCTTTGAACTATAATGTACATAATTATTTACATAAATATATAAAACCATTATTCTTTTTATCATTATATATATATATATATATATATATATATATATATATATATATATATATATATATATATATATATATATATATATATATATATATATATATATATATATATATATATATATATATATATATATATATATATAATATACAAATGCAGATGAAAATCCGAAACAACAGAATATTAATAACAAAAATGTATACTTTTGTTAACAGAATAAAAAAAATGCAAAAGAGTTACTTCAGTGGCGGAAAACGAATATTTTTCGCTGTTTAAAAAAGCGGGTTTGTTTCCGTCTGTAAAACTCGTATCATTTGCAAGCTGTGGAGAAATACCTGGAAATTGCATTTTAAGTGTTTAACTAAACGTTTCCCTTTGATTCAAAGGAAAAACGTTTAAGCTGCTCTTTTCCAACGCGAACGGTTTAAAAAAATATATCTAAAAAGTGAGACAAGGAACAAGTCGGCTATTATGGATGTAAAAAATAAATACTTTACACATTAATTTTGACATAGGTATCATATAACCATAGCATTAAGTCAATAATTTATTCAATTTCGGTGTTACGGTTTCGAATTTGGATTTATCGGTCTCTTCCCACTTCAATTAGTCTGTTTTTTTAATGCTTTTCTACGGCTAAGTGAAATGAACTCGCACGAATCACTTCGTTTGTGAGCGTGTCGAGTAAATAACGTTTTTCTTGAGCGAATTCGCTCGCGAAATTTAAAGGGCGTAGCGCAATAATGAGGTTTGTCACGGGGCGTAGCCCCTTTTTCGAATTACGTCGTTTTGTTAAATTTCGAGTAAAAATTGCGCGTACGTTTTAGAAGCGTTTATATACGGGCAATTTGGTGTAACGTTGATGCGATTCGCACATGGCCTCGGGGCCTCCATCCCTCCGAGAGGCCGCAACTTAACGCTTCATTTAAAGGCTGAGGCCCACCTGAGACGTTCACTCCGCTTTCGGAGTGTTTCTTATTTTATTACAATTTTTTCTTTACTTATTTTTGAATACGGTTCGTTATGAGGAGAAAATTTAGTTACCTGCTTGGAGGACGACAACCGTGAATTTAAAATTCTATTTCCGCAATCATTTTGCGAGTCACGTTGCGATTGCGCGTCGGCGTGGTTTTGCCCTGGGAAAAATTGAGAATCGCTGAAATTTCGAGCGCCTAAATTCGAATCATGTCAACATATTCGTTAATTATTTAAAATATGTACTTGTTCTCCCGGCTTTTTACATACAAATTATCTAAAATATATTTCTCATATAATTTCGAAAGAGACTTTGTAAGTATGTAAATAAATAATTTTGGTTCGTAACATCGAAAACATTCGATGTATTCGATGGATTCGATATATTTTTTTCCGATTAAAATAAATTCGCCTCAGGGGTGCCAGGGGCGAAGGCCCCGGGAGGGGGAGGGGGCGCTGGATTCTGGTATAATATATAATTCATCTAATATATAATTTCGAAAGAGATTTTGTATCTTTGATTGATCTTTGTAAACAAAACAGTTTCTATGACGTTTCGATATTTTTTTTTTTCGATACAAATAAATTTAGTAAAAAAACAAATGAATATTTACTAATTATATTCGCCATGTTGAAGCTGTTTATATTACAAATACTGAGCGAAGCCGGGTAAAACAACTAGTTTAATATAATTGATAAATGAGTCGCTATATTTGAAAGTGACAGAAGTTCTAAGATCGCTATTTCTGTTTGACTTAATTCACAAATTGCTATGACTTATTTTAATTCGTTGTGTCTAGAATCTCGAAAAAACAGAATAAAAGTAGTATAGGTCACCATTAGTTTTAAATATTTAATGTTTTGCGAAATAGTTCTTGAAATAAAGAAAAGTGCCAATAACTAATAAGTGAAATATAACGGCCCAAATGTTAATATGGGAAGATCACTGAGAAAATACAATACATATGTGTGTGTATGTACTGACATGCATAAAAAAAATTGCATAAATTATATATGCGCGCATTTTTTCATATTATGAATTCAACAGGATACGTCTTATTTGTTGGATAGGCTTTCAGCAGTGGATGGTGTATGGTAGTAAATGATGGCCTCTTATTTGCGAACTTAAAGTTGACTATCTACGTAGGGAATTCTCTAGAATTTACTTTCTTGGTAATTTCTCAGAGACGTGCAACTTGTAAACAGGCAGAATTTTGCCAAACAATACATTACAATCGGTCGGATGATACTAGTTGTGTTTGTTGTTGTTTTTCAAAATAAAATAAAACGACAAAGTTAGGTTGTTTTGCTAAATATGACCCAAAAATTTCACTTGAAAAAATAATTTTTGACCTAGCATGATCATGATATTCTTAGATGAGATGCGGTGGAGAGATTTATGTCTTCCTATGACTCTCTCATTTAGAAAATAAAATTTGACAGGAACCCGAAAAGAGACTTGTTCATAGATGTTATGGCAACCAGCTCAAAAATCCATGTTTTCACATATTATCGATAGCGGTGATTCCCATATTTGCAGAAATATATGTAGAAGAAAATCATCGAAAAATAGCCCCTGTGGTGTTAGATATGCTTCTTCGCCACAAGAAACTAAGAACGTGCCCGTGCCGTACGATTCAGTGTGTTTGCGCCTTAAGAATTCATCTAAAATGATATCACTAGCTACAGCATCACGAATTTCGCGGACTCGTATAAAAATTCTGCAAATTTGTCTGTAAATTTCAAGCTATCACTATCTCGAAATTTGACGATTTATATATAAAAAAATTCGGGTGTGACCAACCCATGACTTTATCTATGTATTTGAGGAATATAAGAAGGTTACAAAACAAAATTAGATATTGAACTAATAACTATGATAGCGATACAAATTGAGCGCAAATATATGCAAATCCTTGCACAAGACAAAAGTTCTACTTCCGGTTGTCGAATTTTGTTCAAATTTTTTTATTATTTAAAATCAGTATAATTATTATACAAATTAAATATCAAGAGGATAAAAATAATTTAAAAGGTCAAAATAAAATAATGAAATATTGTTTTAAAAAAAAATACTACTTCCGGCTTACAAATTCTGACCAAAACGCTAGCAGCTCTAAGTTAGTACATAAAAAATACAAATATAAATTTTCAGCTAAATACGTTCAGGGGTGTGGACAGGATCCAGGCGACAACATTTTTGACCTTTCTAAGAGGAGAAAATCCCACTTCCGGTTCATTAAATTTGGTGATTTTATTTTCTATTTTTATTTAAAATCATTATCTTTATTATACGCAATAAATATCAAGACGCTTAAAATAATTTAAAAGGTCAAAATAAAATAATGAAAAAATAGTGAAATATTGTTTTAAAAAAAAATACTACTTCCGGTTTACGAATTCTGACCAAAACGTTACCAAATCTTAGTTAGTACATAAATAATATAAATATAAATTTTCAGCTTAATACGTTCAGGTGTGTGGTCAGGATCCAGGCGACAACATTTTTGACCTTCCTTCCGGAAGCTTCCAGAAGGGAAAAAATCCCACTTCCGATTTATTAAATTTAGTGATTTTTTTTTATTTTGATCACATAGATACAAGAATTATACTTGAATTTTTTAGTGAAGACCACACATGTTTAAGCGGTCGAAAACAATAGTGAAAGAAAAATCGAACAAGAGTAAACTGCCACTTCCGGTCTATGGACGCTTACCAAATTTTATACATAACTTGGTATTAAGCTTAAACTGATGGATATGAAATTTCAGTTCTATAAATCAAAAGGCTTTTGATAAAAACATAAACCTCGATTCTCTAGACTAAAAGTACTACTTCCGGTTCAGATAAAAATATTTAAAAAATATAAAATTATAAAAATTATTATTTCCAGTACATGTAAAAAAATTCAGTCCGATTTAGTTAGTAGTTTGGGAGAAAATCGAATTCAAAAACTTAAAAAAAAGAGGACACCTATTAGGGGAGGTACCATTTCCGGTAAACTTAAAAATTTACGTAGTGTCGATAAGAATTTCAGTAACCGATACTAAGTTTCGGTTCGATAGGACTAACGGTGTTGAAAAAATCCCCAAAATAGACAGACACAGACACACACACACATATTTTTTCTAGATCATAAAAACGTGATCAGTAATCGATTCTGAGTTCGAATCAGTCAAAATCTCGAGTTAGAATTTTCGCATGATCACAAAACTTCATCTATTGTTACTACGTACATAGATAAAGTAAAAAATGCTCAGAAAATGTAAGATTATCAAAAATTTGTCAAAATTTATCCACAGATATCTCCATGATGCTTTGTTTAAATTATTCTAAAAATTGTACATTGATGTTTGTAATTGGTCAGGAAGGCGCATTGGGGTTTATCTGTTAGACCTTCATGTTATATATGTATGTAAAAATAAAATAATGCAAAATGAAACAAGCACACAAACGAGTCTACGTGATGAGACAGAATGTTAAATTACAGAAAACACAAATATCGTAAGGCAAAGATCGAAAATCGAAAGATCTTAAGTCAAAAGTTCAAAAAAAAGGGTACATGGTAAACGGTACATACTCACTTCTGCGCGCACTCGTATTCTGCGCGCGCACATTAATACCGGAGGAAAAGCCTGTTCCTCTTGTTCCTGTTGTATCCTGCTCGCGCAAATTAAGTGAGTATATACCGATTACCATGCACCATTTTTTTTTATCTTTCGACTTAAGATCTTTCGATTTTCGATCTTTGCCTTCCGATATTTGCGTTTTCTGTAATTTAACATTCTGTCTCGTCACGGGACCGCACAAAAACATAAAAAGTATTTATTTTTATATAAAATTTTGATTTATTAAACAAGGTTGATTGTGTATACAATTTTATATATGTAAATGTACATTGTATGTGCGTAGGTATAATCAAAATATGTAAGTACTTTTAAATAACTTAGTCGTTAAAACAAACGAAACCTCTACGTGAATCATAACGAACGAAAAAAAACAACAATTCAATCATTTTTATCAACAGGCAACAACGTTGAGCATGCGCGCTTTGACAATTTCCAAATTGTCAAAGTGTGTGATTAAATAATGCGAACGGCGCCTTCGCGTTGATTGTATTATATTGTTTCGAAATTTTAATCAATTAACCGTCGAATAATAAACTGGTCAATTAAAAAAGCCGAGCGCAATCAACGTGACAAGCAAGCCGCCGATTTCGCTAATGACTGGACAAACTTATGACCAAATCGACACACAATTAAATATTCAACGCGTTAATTGCGGCCCCCGCTCGTTGGCCGAACGGATGTACGGTGGGGTCGTCGCGTGACCCCGGCCATTTCGTGCCACACCTTCAACTAATACTGACCCCATGACACCCCATCCCATTAACCACCCCCCCCCCCATCACACACACACCCCCTGCCTCGAACTAATGGGCCAATTATGCGATTTCTTTCATTGTGGTCGGAAGACAACGATGCATTAGAGAAATGAAATACCATTTTTTTCTGGCTTTGTTTTGTACCGCTTTTCCGGAACGGAACAATGTTGGTTATGAAAAATTTTTGTTGTTTTTTTTATATTTAGTTTCGGCCGCTTGAATGTCGTATATCATATACGGTATTATGATCGTTCATTTATCGCTAATATTTTGGGTGTGTGTATGTGTTTGACTCTAATGTTCCGTTTTATTAATGATGCCAGTGGGATTGGCGTATCGTAGAATTCCATCTATAATCAGTTCGAATGTTATACATATACATATATATATATATGTATATATAATGAATTGGTAAAAAAGTTGAGTATTTGTTCTTATATTAATTATTCTTCGAACTGCTTAGTAATAAATATTCCGGTGCTACTCAGGTGGGTGAAAGCTGGAAAAAAGGTAAAAAAATTAAAAATATGGAAGATTTTGTATTGAAAATCTTGATCGCAGTTTTTGACCCTTTCTAAAAACCGTCTATGTTCTAAGTTGAAATATGACGTGGTTCTAAACTGTAGATTTGCTAAGCTCATGTACTTTGTAATTTTGTGTCTTTGCATGTAACACTTTGTATTTAGGCTTTTGAGTTTTTCCTTCTGTTATCACATGCCACACTGTGATGGATAACGATTGTCTAGGACTTACTGAATACAGGATCTTCATATTTTATGTATACCTCGTCAAAAGCTCTTTGATTCGAATTGTGTCATTACGAAATGAAAACATTGATCAGTATCAACAGAAATAATTATTTTCCACGTGCCTCACGGATGCGAGAAAGGAAGGGAATTCAATACGCGCCACGCTCAATGGTCAGTTTGAGAATGATATCCGCCTTGGAATGACGGCTTTGCTTCAACCGTTATTTTTTTCATTTCTTGCACTGAATTTATATTGTTCTAGGCTTAATACACGATAAAATGATTTTTATAGCTTATTACAATATTTATCTTAGCAGATTTTGCATTATTTCAACTTTTATTAGTTGGAAGCTTCACGGCTAGCACAGTGGTTAACGATTTTTTTTTAGCATAGTAAGGCTAAATTGTAAATTTGTACAATTTAACGTACAAAAGTAAATTTTTATTATTTTTACTCGACCAAAATGGAATTCACCCGTTTAAATATCAACGGGCAAAGCACTATTATAGATGTTTTTATTTTTTTAGATATATTAAAGGTATATTAGGGGAATAGTCTATTATAAAACGGTTGATGATCAAAAATTTGAGATAATTCGAAAATTTTGTTTATATTATGTACATATGTATATGTATATAATTTAAAGGCGCAAAATGTTTATCAATGTTGGCCACACACTATCAAGTCTTTCTTCAATTTGCATGATATGATAGCTTGGATGTCTGAAGGTGTGTTTGGGTGTTCAAGTATACTTGATCCAATCTATCGTATCATGCAAGCTTGACAATATACTAGATGAGCTTTTAAAAATTATATAATCTCTTCTTTATACATATGTGTGTATATCATAGGTGGTAATGGGATTATTTCGCACATTGTGATCGTGTACACGAAAATCGCAAATACGGAATATTTGGCACTCGAGCTTTCGACCGATGGATTTCTTGGGTGCCAGATGTTCTGTGATCAAGATTTTAGTTACGTGTACGAGATCATTTTGTTCCGAATAACCACCAAACAAGTATTTAACAAAACTTATAATCGGAATAATAGGTATTTAGCAAATTTATGATTTGTAATTTTTATTTACCTCTTAGTTCAGAATCGATATTTTCGGCTGACGAAGTTTGTGTTCTTATCCAATCGTTTTCAAACTTTGCCATTTTGCTCGGTTTGGTCATCAATATAAGTGGAAATGACGTCCGTCATTACCATGGTGAAAAATAATCGTAATAGACACGTTTGAAAATACTGCATTAAAGTTGACGGTGACGTCTGTCGTCCACACTTTTCTGATCGTTTTTTCCCTTTTCGCCGCCCTCTCGCTATGGCAGATTGAGCACTTTTCCATACTCATGATCAAAGTTTACGGAGAGAATTGGTGATTTCTTAATAAGGTTTTTTATATATTGTCTTAATTTTAAAAACAAAATAAAGAAGAGGTTAGTTGTTAAAAAACATTTTTTTTACATTTCAACTATGGTAAATGTTTTCAGAGCTAATTCAATGTTTTAGCTTGAGCTGTAGTAGGCTTGAGATTTTTTTTTTTAAGAATGTAAATAAATTTTGTACGTTTATAACATTTTGAAAACCACTGTCATATAAGTGCAGATTTCAAGCGTCGTAAAGCCACAGTGAGGCCGGACGGAACGTGTGAAAGTAAATTGTGTCATCATCAAAGATGAAAAGCCCCGCACGGGCTTTGGCGCTGTAAGGATCCCGATGAAAAATTAAGTCCTGGAAGCGGTCCCCGGTTTCCTCTCAGGTGTTTGGAGCTAGGAGCCTTTCGAATACAGGGAGGGGGAGAGAATGGAGGTTCTTCGCGTGCAAATGATAATTTATCTGCGGCTTCGCACCCGCCGGACCGCCGTCAAACGGCCGGGGCTTTCACCACTAGACATTCGGTTAATGGGACTCGCCTATCGCCTCACGAAAAATATTGGACCCCTGGGGGGGTCTCGATGCTCCCATGCCTCCCCTTCGTCACTCCCTTCACTCTTTTGCCCAGTTTCATTATTCAGGTGGTGCACGGTGCGAGAGCCCTTCGTTATTATCGGCCGATCGAACGTTTATTTGCCTCTGTTTACTCATTCAATTTTCGGCGACATGCATGACTGCGTTAATTACGTTCGCACCCTGTTTATATAACAACGTTTCAACAAAATAATTAATTTATAATTGAATATTTTCTATAAGATCATGTTGGACGGTGATTTAGTGCAGTTATATTAAAATAAAATATTCAAAAAAATGTATGTACATACATATGTATGTACATTTAAGGAAATTAGAGATTAGAAAAATTCATAATATATTTTTTGTATTAAAAATTAAAAGGCTCGTTGGTTAATTACACTGAGCAACAACAAAAAATTCACCGGAGTAGAGATTAATCAATTGTAACTAAGTTCGACTCAATAAATTCGAATAAAGACAGTGATTTTTGTTGATTTGATATCGTTTATGAAATATAAACGTGTACAAAAATGGGAAAGTTTTTTTTGGCTTTTGCAGTCTTTCCATTGATTATTGATTCCAATACTCAAGTTTAGCATAGAAATACTGAATTTTGAGTCAAAGACCGCAAGAGCCAAAAAAACTGTAGAGACTGCGCATTTTTAAACGATACTAACACACTTGTGAAGAGTCTCGGTGATTACAACAAAATGTCTATACCCTTCAGGTATAAACACAGATTACCTAAACACAATCTGCTTTAAGTCATCGACTTTAGAGAGTCTTTAATTCATATTATGTATTAGATGTATTATGAACATTTATAAGGATTGTAAATAGGTTTTTGAGCTCTTTTTCCTATTATTTTATTTATTGAAAAATCAACAGACAGGATGTACAAAGATATGTATAAAAAAACAAATAGTAAATAAATAATATATGTAACATCCGAGTCCAATAAAAGATTTTTACAAAAATGAAAAAGATAAATATAAGGAAAACAAATTAAAAAGTAAAGAATAAGGGCATGACAAAATATGTAGAACATTGCACAATTAAACTATAGTATTAAAATATTGGGAAAAGGTTATAAAATAGAATATAAGAAGAAATTGAAATTTACAAATATAAAACAAATGAAAAAGGTAAATACAAAATAAACAAATGAAAAGGAAAAGAATGAAAGCTATAATATGATTAAATAGCACATTACATAACTAAACTAAAGTATAAAAATATTGGAAAAATAGAATAGGAGAAGAAATGAATCAATCGGTCAAGATTCTCTTGATGTTAGACCTGAATTGATGTAGGGAAATACCAAATAGATCAACCTCATTCAGCTCTCCGTTAAACATACGATAAACGCGCTGCAGATAAGAATATTTTTGGGAATTAGTATTGAAAGGATCAAATGAAAAGAGTGCAACGCGTCTAGAGTACCGAACTGGGATTCTGAAATTAACCTTATTCAGTAAATCAGAACAATCAAGGAAACCATTTATGAGCTTAAAGAAGAATATAGCATGAAATATATTATGCTATAGATTAACATTAGAATAATATAATACTATGATTACTAACCAAATTAAATTAAATTGTAAAGTAGAAAATGATCAGTAGATCAGTAGCTATTAAAATAGATATAAGATGTATTGTGAACATAATTTCGTAATAATAAAAAGCATTTAAAAATCAAAATCAAAACGATCATATACTATAATCGAGAGCAATAAAAAAATCATTTTAATATATGGATTTAATTATTGGATCAAACTTATAATAAATATTGGTCTCCGCTTTGGTAGTTAAATAATGTGATTTTTAGTTGCTCGGTGCTATTAAAGCTGAATAATATTATAATTATGATTGATTTTCCAAAACTGGTCATTTTCTTTAGGAAGACGTATTATTTGAAACCGAAATCCGATTAGAATATATGGTTAAATTATATTAGTAGAATATGTATATTCATTCTATAATATGATAATAATATAAAATCAGTCTTTCATCATTCTAATTTTACCTTACGTAAACATTGCACAGTGCATTTCACTGTTTTCTTTATTGTATGATTTGCTTAATTTCTGATCTTATTATTCAAAGCATGCTTTTTTTCACAACGGCAAATATCGCTCAAATGCTACGTACTTATTTTTGCAAATTAATTGAAGTCTGTTAATTTCAAGTATTTTCGAGAAGAGAGTATGAAAATTTAGCTTCATCACCATTTATTAAAGTTTACTAGTTTGATCAAAGAGAAAGTCAGGGCATGTTTTTATAATACCCAAAAAAGCAAAGCGTTCAATGCTTACAGTGTTGGAAGACGTAAATAATTAGTTATTTTACAATTAAACTTCTGGGAAACTTTACTGCGATGAATAACTAGTAAATAAGTTTGTCAAAGTCGATGCTTCTTGGAAAGAACGAAATTTAAGATATATATGTATACATATGTACATATGCATAGTACGCAGTACATTAAGTTTTTGTCTTTCTGTTCTATGCCCAAAGTTTCTTATGACTTACGACAATACATTCCCATAAACAACCACAGGTTGCCTCCGTGGTTTAACGACCGCTCATTAGCATCGCTGCATCTTCTTCGGTCTCGGCCGCTGTAAAAACGACAATCTTCAGCGTCGAAGTGGGCAATGAAAATAATGAGAAGGTCATTATACAGGCAAGCCAGGCCCTCGAAGAAGCCCTGCCCTTCGCGGCTCATTAAAATAAATATTACCCGGTGGAAATGTGGGATTTTACGAGCGTATTCCCTATTTATCTCACGCCACCTACTCTTTGCACATCCTCCCTTCCCGTGCTCGGTTTTAGTGCCGCTTTCGCGAGTCGTTGTACTAAACTAAACTTCCAGAAGAGAGCTTATGGGGCGTGTATGGTGTGTGTATGTAATGAGAACAAAAAAAACACACGACATCACTCGTTCGGTGGCTGTTACATACATACACAAAATTGTTGTTGTAAAACC